>NC_141376.1:25870449-26470449 GCF_017979445.1 Akebia trifoliata
CCTAGACAAGTGATCAGTTACGACATTTTCTGCCCCTTTTTTGTCTCGGATCTCGAGATCAAACTCTTGTAGAAGTAGAATCCAACGGATTAACCTTGCTTTAGCATCTTTTTTTGATAGAAGGTACTTCAATGCTGCGTGGTCTGTGTAGATCACGACTTTAGATCCTATAAGGTAGGGGCGGAATTTTTCAATGGCATATACCACTGCTAGCATTTCCTTCTCTATTGTAGAGTAATTAAGCTGAGCATCATTTAGGGTTTTACTAGCATTTTGGATAACATGAGGTTGTTTTTCAATTCGCTGACCCAAAACAGCGCCTATTGCATAATCTGAAGCGTCGCACATAACTTCGAATGGAATGCTCCAGTTTGGAGGTTGAATAATGAGTGCCGAGGTTAACTCAGACTTGAGTTTGTTGAACGCAGAGAGACATGACTCTGAAAAGTCGAAAGGAACATCTTTTCCCAATAGCTTACATAAAGGTTTCGAGATTTTCCCGAAATCTTTAATGAATCTACAATAGAAACCTGCATGGCCTAGGAATGACCTAATTTCTTTGACCGTTTTAGGAGGTGGTAATTTTTCAATTAGACCTACCTTTGCCTTATCTACCTCAATCCCCTTAGCAGAAACAATATGCCCTAGCACAATCCCTGATGTTACCATGAAATGAAAATTTTCCCAATTGAGGACTAGATTGACTTCTTTGCAACGTACAAGGACCAAAGTCAAGTGATGGAGACATTCCTCAAAACTTGATCCAAAAACTGAAAAATCGTCTATGAATACTTCGAGATATTTTTCTAGGTGAAAGCGCCCTCGATCCGCGGGGTGCGCGGACCCGCTTTTGACCCTTGAGGTTTGGGAGTCGCCACCTAGTTATTACGGTCTAGGAACCGATCAATGACTCTAAACGGATAAAAACTAATCTAAAACCAAAAAAAACTGAATTCGGGGATCAAGTTACGGGGTTGGAAGGTGTTAGGCACCAACCCCGCCCGGCCGAAGCCGGTCTCTACTAAATTCCCAAGTAAATTACATTGCTAAAACCTAGATAAAAATAGAAAATAAAAAAATAATACCTTTCCGATGCAAGGACTTTACTCCCTCAGATCTGACAAAAGAGCTTCTTGTACCGTGCTCCCTTGCTACGTTCTGTTTCCGGATTTGTCTTCGGATCTCCGAGACCGAGGTATCTCCTTGTTCTTGAATTTGAACTCTTCAAGTTCGTTGAGGATTTGGGGGTGTTTTTAGAAGGCTTTTGGGTGTTTTCTAGACTAAAATTGAAGGAGGGATGTTAGCTAAGGAGTTGGGGCTCCAAAACTAGGGTTTATGGGGGGCTAGGGGAGCTTCTAGACCTACTTCTCTTAAGGTTTATAATTTGATACGAAAATAGGGTGTGAGCACCTCTATTTATAGATATTTTTAGGGGTTGATTTGGATAGAGTTAGTGTTTAATTAGAGATCTTTTAATTAGAGTTGTGTTTTAGTTTGACTTGTTTTAGGTAGAATTGTGTTTTAATTAGAATTATTTTAGGTAGAATTGTTTTTAAGTTAGAACTCTATTAGATAGAGTTATTAATCAATTATAATTCTATTATGACTTTTGGTCTTATTTGATTGACTTTTAATGTTTTGACTTTAGTCTTAATTGATTGACTTTTAATATTTTGACTTCAGTCTTGCTTAATTGACTTTAATTTTGACTTTAGTCTCACTTGATTGACTTTAATACCTTGACTTCAGTCTTGCTTGATTTACTTTAAATTTTTGGAGAAGGCCCCTCCATTATTTCTTTAATTCTTTGGACCCCCAAATGGAGGGGTCCTTAAAGAAATATCCCACGAACCTTCAACAATTTTGCCTGAGAGTTTTTAGATTCAAAATTTTAAATTAATTTCATTAATGTTTCACTTTAATTATTTAATATTTTATTTATTAATTTCGAATTTTTTAATTATGAAAATTGTGAAATTACCATTTTGCCCCCGGAGAGGACTTTTCACATTTCAAGTCGGTTTTTAATGTTCTAGGATGTTTTAGAATCGGTTTTTCGTAAGGAATTCAATGAGAATGTTGGTTTGTGTCATTTATGAAAAATTTTATGTGAAATGATTGTGAACTTTATGAGGGGCATTTTCGTAATTTTGTCAAATTCTGTTAAAATTGGTGAAATGATTTATTTGGTTCCGATTTGTTATTTTATGAGTTCGAAAGAGTTTTCCTAAGCGTAATGTAGGCTCTATGGTTATTTTGATGTTAGGGGTATTTTGGTAATTTGGTAATTTTTAGTGATTTTTATCGTGAAGCTTCTTTTTGGTCTGCAAGATGATGATTTCTATGTTTCTGGGGTCGTATTTTCCTAGCGTAGCGTGGTTTCTAAGGTTTTGTCAGTTCGAGATACCTCATCCGGATTTCTGAAACACATCTGGTAACAAAATAAAGCAATAGAATACACATCCATCATTGGGAATCATTGCGATCGGGTTGACGAGTTGATTAATCAGGCGGATGCAAAAATGGGGTGTCTACAGATGCCCCTCTTTGGCAGAGGGTTGAAGCAAACTAGATAGCAAATCTATTTTGGTAGATAGTGCGATATCCGAATGCCAAAGCTAGTGACAGTTCATTTTGCAGCCTGATTTAGCAATTTGTCAAGGTGTTCGGATCCTTGAGGGTAAAGCTCTCCCCGAATTAAAAGGTTGTCAGGTCCTTGAGCGCAAACTCTCACTGACGGTGTCAGATCCTTGAATTTTAGAGAATTCTCCCTGACTAAAAAGTGCAAATGTACAAGTGTGTGCACTGTGTGAAACTGAGTAAAACCTGAGCATAATTTAGCATAATCTGAGTATAAACTGAGCATAATTTGAATATAAATTGAGCATAATTTGAATATAATCTGAACATAGTTCCTGAGCATAGTTCCGAGAAAACCCTCGGCGGTATCTGAGCATAATTCCGAGAAAACCCTCGGCGGTATCTGAGCATAATTCCGAGAAAACCCTCGGCGGTATCTGAGCATAATTCCGAGAAAACCCTCGGCGGTATCTGAGCATAGTTCCGAGAAAACCCTCGGCGGTATCTGAGCATAGTTCCGAGAAAACCCTCGGCGGTATCTGAGCATAATTCCGAGAAAACCCTCGGCGGTATCTGAGCATAATTCCGAGAAAACCCTCGGCGGTATCTGAGCATAGTTCCGAGAATAACCCTTGGCGGTATCTGAGCATAGTTTCGAGAAAACCCTCGGCGGTATCTGAGCATAATTCCGAGAAAACCCTCGGCGGTATCTGAGCATAATTCCGAGAAAACCCTCAGCGGTATCTGAGCATAGTTCCGAGAAAACCCTCGGCGGTATCTGAGCATAGTTCCGAGAAAACCCTCGGCGGTATCTGAGCATAATTCCGAGAAAACCCTCGGCGGTATCTGAGCATAATTCAAGATAACCCTCAGCGGTATTTGAGCATAGTTCCGAGAAAACCCTCGGTGGTATCTGAGCATAGTTCCGAGAAAACCCTCGGCGGTATCTGAGCATAATTCCGAGAAAACCCTCGGCGGTATCTGAGCATAATTCAAGATAACCCTTGGCGGAAACTGAGCAAAATCCAAGATAACCCTTGGCGGCATCTGAGCAAAATCCAAGATAACCCTTGGTGGAGACTGAGCAAAATCCAAGATAACCCTTGGCGAAAACTGAGCAAAATCCAAGATAACCCTTGGCGACAACTAAGCAAAATCCAAGATAACCCTTGGCGGAGACTGAGCAAAATCCAAGATAACCCTTGGCGGCAACTGAGCAAAATCCAAGATAACCCTTGGCGGAAACTGAGCAAAATCCAAGATAACCCTTGGCGGAGACTGAGCAAAATCCAAGATAACCCTTGGCGGCAACTGAGCGAAATCCAAGATAACCCTTGGCGGAGACTGAGCAAAATCCAAGATAACCCTTAGCGGCAACTGAGCAAAATCCAAGATAACCCTTGGCGGAGACTGAGCAAAATCCAAGATAACCCTTGGCGACAACTGAGCGAAATCCAAGATAACCCTTGGCGGCAACTGAGCAAAATCCAAGATAACCCTTGGCGGAGACTGAGCAAAATCCAAGATAACCCTTGGCGGAGACTGAGCAAAATCCAAGATAACCCTTGGCGGCAACTGAGCAAAATCCAAGTTAACCCTTGGCGGCAACTGAGCAAAATCCAAGATAACCCTTGGCGGAATCTGAGCAAAATCCAAGATAACCCTTGGCGGCAACTGAGCAAAACTAGTAGAGGATGAATGAATTTTGGAGAAATCTGATTAGAACAAACCGGAGAACGAATAAATCTGGAAGATAATGAATTTGGAAGAGAAATGATTGATTCGAAGAATGATTGAATCTGGAAAAGAATCTGGAGACTGAAAGAATGCTATATCTCCTATGTGAGATCCGAAATGCTTTTGTTTGAACCTCAAGGATTTATCAAAAAGTTTTAAAACCTGAATTTTTTATTTCTTTCGAACCTCAAGAGTTTTTTGAAAAACTGTTATCAAGAGGGTTACCTTAAATTTGGGGTTCTCATTATCTCACTGCTCAAAAGCAAAATGCCTCTAGTTTGACAATGACCATGGCCTTGAAAATAATTGAACACAAAAAAAATGCCCCTAGTATAAGGGGGGAAAGTTACATTAAAAAAGAAAGAAAATGCCCATTGTATGAAGGTTTGAAATAATTGATTACCACAAGCGCAATAAAGACTCAATTTTTAATTTTGATTAATTTTATTGAAGGTTTTGAGTCAGGCTCAAGAGTACAAAATTATTTCCTTTCGAGTTTCATCATAGAATTCACCCTTATCCCCCTTGGTTCACTTGGGGAAGTAAACATTTTCAGATCGATCATAGACAAGATACTTGTGGCTTCTGAGTCTATGCCTAGCTTAAGCTAAGTATTGAACTTGGTTATTCGGACTTCTAATGTTTCAGCTCGGACCGCTCTCAGCTTGGGATCTTTTTCTATATTTCTTTGTTGCTCTAACTTTTACCTAGATCGCCTTTTCAGGTTTTCAATCTAGCGAGCTTGCTCTAGCTTTTGCCTAGATCGCCTTTTCAGATTTTCGATCTAGCGAGCTTTTTTTTCTTCTTGGCTCTGATTGTTGCCAAAATTGTCCTTTCAGATTTTCAACCTTGCGAGCTTGCCTTAATTTTTGCCTAAGTCGCCCTTTTCGGGTTTTCAACTTAGCAGGCTTCATCATTTTTTATCTTTTTATTTTTTTTTGTCTCTGAACTTCTGAGTTGCTGCCTGATCATGTTTTGCTATCTTCCTTGACTTTTCGCATGGTACTTAGGAGGACTTTTATAGGTAGGCTTAGGACTGGGTATAAAAAAGAAAGGGATTTTGAGGCTCAAAAACCCAAATGCCCCTTGTGTGGCATTTCATTTAAACTTTTTTCTTGAATTTTCTTCCCCATTTTGGATGATATTTCTTTCTCTTTTGAATTTTTTTTTTTTGATTTTTTTGAATTTTTTGATTTTTTGTGTGGGGAAATAGATTTTTTTTTTATTTTGATGTGGTCGGGCCTGAAGTAACTTCTCAAGTTGCCTACGTACCCCAGAATTTTAGGATCAGACCAAGACGTAGTTCGAACTTCCCTCCCCTAGGTTAGGTGATCGGGCTGAGAAAGAAAAAGGCATCATTTTTTTTTTTTGAAAAGGCTGCAAAGGGCTAAGAAAGGAGATAATGAACTGGGTAGCAGGAAAATTGATTCGGCCAAAGATGGCCTCCTTAAATTTAGTACCATTTGATCCGGTCAAGGTTGGTTGACTCTGGTAGTTCGGTTCCATCATGATCTTGAAGTCTGACAGCTTTTCCTGGTAATATTTCTTTGACAATGAACGGACCTCCCCAATTTTGGTTTGAACTTTTCCCTAGGATCAAAAATAGGTGCCTTGTTCTCTTTGAGTACTAAATCTCCGATTTGTAAGTGACGGGCCTTGATTTTCTTGTCAAACGCACGGGCGACTCTTCTTTGATAAGCTTGCACGTGATACAACGCTCTCAGTCGTTTTTCCTCGATCAAATTCAACTCTTCATACCGTTGGCGAACCCAATCTGCTTCTGACAATTGACTTTCTAACAAAATTCTGAGAGATGGAATCTCCATTTCAACTGGCAAGACTGCTTCCATGCCATACACTAAGGAGTAGGGAGTAGCTCCGGTGGAAGATCGAATTGAGGTTCGATATGTCCATAGCGTGAATGATAATTTTTCTGACCAATCTCGATGTGATTGACACATTTTCCTGATGATAGTTTTGAGACTCTTACTAATTGCTTCAACCGTTCCATTGATCTGAAGACGGTAGGGGGATGATTTGTGCTTCTGGATCTTCAACTTTGAACACAGAGTAATGATTTACGACCCATTATCAGAAATCAGTTCAAAAGGTATCCCCATATCGATGGATAATGTGTGATTTGCAACTCAAGATGTAGTGAGGATAGCACTGATACATTTTATAATATCTTCTTTGATTCCATTGATATAGACGAGTATCTATTTCATGTTGAACAACACCCAAGCTTGTACCTAACATACCCTCATATGATCACACGAACAAGTCTTTTGAAATTTCTGAGAGAATTCATTATCCCCTTGTGTTCCTCTAGAGATAAGATGGCTTCTATTTGAATCTCTTTAGGAATTTATTTCCGTTCCGAGGTCAATGACCTTTGCTTTCTTGAGCCCGACTCTTATCTTCTTGTCTTTGAAGCTAGATTATTAGTTAATTCGTTAATGCGCTCGAGATATTCAAAAATTTCTTTTGTACGATCAATTCAGAATGGGCGACAGACCCTCTATAAACTCGACAAACTAACTTGACTCAATAAGAAAGAGTAGGCTCAATCTAAGGAAGACATGACCTTGCAAGAAAAAGGACTCAAGCTAACCCAAATGACCCATGAAAACTCAAGACAAGTACCCATACAAGTTTGATTAGGGCTGAGGAATGAGATATTGCTTACAACCGGTAGGATTGAAGAACAACTGGATGATGTTGAGAAAATTTGAGGTCATTTCTGACTGTTGATTTGATATTGACGTTTATTCTAACTGACCGGATTTACAAACCTAGCTAAACAATGGACGATTGAGCTTACATACAATGATAACCCTTAAACCTCTTTGAAGGTGAATTTAACCAATTTCCATTGTGTCACCCCCTTGATAACATTTTAAATGAACCCTGAGATTTTATTGAATTTGGTGCACCAATCCATTAAAAAAATCATCCATTCAATGATTATTCAGAAGAAAAATAATTATGTTGCACTCTGAAAAATATTTGAAAATAATGTTTTTATTTCACAAATCTGATTATTTTTTACAACATTTTTTGGTAGTTTTCCAAGGTCCATAAAAACTTTTCATGCAAAAATAGATCTTTTGCAAATTTTTCCTTTTTTTCTTTTCTTTTGGAAAACATTTTTTTTTTTAGAAAACATTTTTTTCTTAGAAAACATTTTTTCTAGAGAATAACACTTTTTCTGGAAAACACTTCTTTTGGAAAATATTTTATTCTGAAAAATATATTTTCTGAAAAATGTTTCTTCTAAAGAAGCCTTCTTTTGGAAAATAATCTCCTTTTCTTTTTTTTTTGAAAAATATTTTCTTTTTCTTCTTTGAAAATTCGATTTCCATTTTGATTTAACTGGCCCGGTCCATCATGATTGTTGGATCGGGATGGACTGGGTCATTATTGTAAAAGAATGGACTCTTTACTGGGTCGGTGCACCCATTTTAATTTTCAAAATAAAATTTTTTTGATCCTTGAGGACAATCATGCACTTTGATCTCAACATTCATATCACTCACAAACATTCATCCAACAACAGGCATTCATTCAATAAACAACCCGGGAACACCCACGATGAGTTCGAGTCGTGACCTATGGGGAAGGTTTCTAGACTCTAGGCTTACTACGTGCAATGCATTTTTATCTGGCCACCCTTGCCCAAGCACACCTATATACCTTTCGATACGTGGTGACTTGGTTTGATATACCGTATAGGTGATAATCTAAAACCTCAATTCACTTCTCTGAAGCCAAAAATAACCAGTTTGATCTCCAGTTGAGAGGTGGCGCACAATGCTGAGCAAGGGCCCACTTAAATACCTCTCGTCTAGAATAGACGTAGTCTATCCCCCTCGTACAGTAGGGTACAGCGGGGCAAGATCTTGCTTAGGCACCGGTTTTGACCAAGAAGTGCAATTGATATACTTAGATTACCTTTTATACCTACGGGTACGAGTCAAGAGTTGTAGCTTTCATAAATGGTTTGGCATCCCACGAGGGGACCGACCACGTACTAGTACTACGTTGGCAATCGGGACATGTGACTGTGTGGCTTACAATAGGACAAAGGCTCAGGTCACCCCAGCATGGGTGCATCAATATGTCTCTCAGAATCACCTGATCAGACGGTATTGATGCCCAGTTCGATATACCCTAAGGTACGTGACTGGAGTTGTGGGTTTCATGAATGACGTCGCATCTCCGAAGAGACCGGGCCACGCACTAGTGCCACGTTGGCTAAATGGGACGTGTAAGTGAGTAAAGCAGTAAACATGCATGTGGTGTGTGCAAAGTAAGGTGGGGTGTGCCCGGGGCCTTTTCAAATAAATGGACCCATGGCCCAATCAAGCCAATCAAGAGAGGATATTAAATCATACAAGTGCAAGCAAACATCGATCAGGAACATACTCATATGGTTTAATTCAAGCTTTAAACGTGCACATCTCTAGCATTCATCAATTAGCAAATCAATTAATAAATAAGGGCCTATAATAATTAATTAGATCTAATCATCGCAATAGGCACAATTTTTATAATTTTTAAAGTCCAATCAATGATCACTTTTAGGTGATCCAAAATAAATCGAGATTCCAATAGGTGTTACATTGATGATAGAATGACAATGCTTGAGATGAGCTCACTCTCAAGAACATTAATTGTGCCAACATTAGATAAATTCAGATTTTCTGTGAATTAGGAAAATAGAATCTGAACTTGCATCGATGATATCTAAGGCTCTCGATAACGAAATCGAGTGAACTCAAGTTCTAAATTAATCTACTCGATGAGATCTACATTTTAGTAATAGGTGTCCAGACTTAGTTCTCACCAGAATGTTCTGTAAAAACGTTTTAACGTTGCTGTCCCAACTTTCATTCAGAAAAAATTCCAGATTTACAGATTGAACTTGCATCGATGATATCTAAGGCTTCCGATAACGAAATTGAGTGAACTCAAGTTCTAAATTAATCTAGTCGATGAGATTACGTTTTATTAAGAGATTCCCAGATTTAATTCTCACTAGAATGTTCTGTAAAAAAGTTTTAACATTGCTGTCCCAACTTTCATTGAGAAATAATTCCAGATTTACATATTGAACTTGCATCGATGATATCTAAGGCTTCTGATAACAAAATTGAGTGAACTCAAGTTCTAAATTAATCTACTCGATGAGATCTACGTTTTATTAATAGGTTCCCAGACTTAATTCTCACTAGAATATTCTGTAAAAAATTTTTAACGTTGCTGTCCCAACTTTCATTCAGAAATAATTCCAGATTTACAGATTGAACTTGCATCGGTGATACCTAAGGCTTCCGATAACGAAATTGAGTGAACTCAGATTCTAAATTAATCTACTCGACGAGATCTATGTTTTATAAGAGACTCTCAGACTTAATTCTCACTAGAATATTTTCTAAAAACGTTTTAATATTTCTGTCCAACCTTCATCATTCCATCAATTTGAATCTTTCATTATTATGGGTCATCAAAAAGTGATCCTTAATTGAAAAAAAAAAAAAAAAAAAAAATGCAATACCCAAAAGCATCTACAATCAAGACAAAAAAAATAAATAAACAGAAAAAATAAATAAAATAAATCCAACTAAATAATAAAAAAAAAACTAGGTCATCTGGCAATGCTCCCATACTTGGGGTTTTTCAAGTTTGATCCTCAATAGTCCCCAGTGGAGTCGCCACTGAAAGCGCCCTCGATCCGCGGGGTGTGCGGACCCGCTTTTGACCCTTGAGGTTTGGGAGTCGCCCCCTAGTTATTACGGTCTAGGAACCGATCAATGACTCTAAACGGATAAAAACTAATCTAAAACCAAAAAAAACTGAATTCGGTGATCAAGTTACGGGGTTGGAAGGTGTTAGGCACCAACCCCGCCCGGCGAAGCCGGTCTCTACTAAATTCCCAAGTAAATTACATTGCTAAAACCTAGATAAAAATAGAAAATAAAAAAAATAATACCTTTCCGATGCAAGGACTTTACTCCCTCAGATCTGACAAAAGAGCTTCTTGTACGTGCTCCCTTGCTACGTTCTGTTTCCGGATTTGTCTTCGGATCTCCGAGACCGAGGTATCTCCTTGTTCTTGAATCTGAACTCTTCAAGTTCGTTGAGGATTTGGGGGTGTTTTTAGAAGGCTTTTGGGTGTTTTCTAGACTAAAATTGAAGGAGGGATGTTAGCTAAGGAGTTGGGGCTCCAAAACTAGGGTTTATGGGGGCTAGGGGAGCTTCTAGACCTACTTCTCTAAGGTTTATAATTTGATACGAAAATAGGGTGTGAGCACCTCTATTTATAGATATTTTTAGGGGTTGATTTGGATAGAGTTAGTGTTTAATTAGAGATTTTTTAATTAGAGTTGTGTTTTAGTTTGACTTGTTTTAGGTAGAATTGTGTTTTAATTAGAATTATTTTAGGTAGAATTGTTTTTAAGTTAGAACTCTATTAGATAGAGTTATTAATCAATTATAATTCTATTATGACTTTTGGTCTTATTTGATTGACTTTTAATGTTTTGACTTTAGTCTTAATTGATTGACTTTTAATATTTTGACTTCAGTCTTGCTTAATTGACTTTAATTTTGACTTTAGTCTCACTTGATTGACTTTAATACCTTGACTTCAGTCTTGCTTGATTTACTTTAAATTTTTGGAGAGGCCCCTCCATTATTTCTTTAATTCTTTGGCCCCCAAATGGAGGGGTCCTTAAAGAAATACCACGAACCCTCAACAATTTTGCCTGAGAGTCCGATTAGTCGATTTTTTAGATTCAAAATTTTTAATTAATTTCATTAATGTTTCACTTTAATTATTTAATATTTTATTTATTAATTTCGAATTTTTTAATTATGAAAATTGTGAAATTACCATTTTGCCCCCGGAGAGGACTTTTCACGTTTCAAGTCGGTTTTTAATGTTCTAGGATGTTTTAGAATCGGTTTTTCGTAAGGAATTCAATGAGAATGTTGGTTTGTGTCATTTATGAAAAATTTTATGTGAAATGATTGTGAACTTTATGAGGGGCATTTTCGTAATTTTGTCAAATTCTGTTAAAATTGGTGAAATGATTTATTTGGTTCGATTTGTATTTTATGAGTTCGAAAGAGTTTTCCTAAGCGTAATGTAGGCTCTATGGTTATTTTGATGTTAGGGGTATTTTGGTAATTTGGTAATTTTTAGTGATTTTTATCGTGAAGCTTCTTTTTGGTCTGCAAGATGATGATTTCTATGTTTCTGGGGTCGTATTTTCCTAGCGTAGCGTGGTTTCTAAGGTTTTGTCAGTTCGAGATACCTCATCCGGATTTCTGAAACCATATCTGGTAACAAATAAAGCAATAGAATACACATCCATCATTGGGAATCATTGCGATCGGGTGACGAGTTGATTAATCAGGCGGATGCAAAAATGGGGTGTCTACACTAGCATGTCGAAAAATATACTCATTGTGCACCGTTGAAAAGTAGCGGGTGCATTGCACAATCCAAAAGGCATGCGACGATACGCGAAAGTTCCGAAAGGGCAAGTGAAAGTTGTTTTCTCTTGATCGATTGGAGCAACAAGTATCTGGTTGTTCCTAGAATAACCATCTAAGAAGCAATAGTAAGAATGTCCTGCCAGACGCTCTAACATTTGATCAATGATAGGTAAGGGGAAATGATCCTTAGGAGTCATTGAGTTGAGTTTCCTATAGTCAATACACACTCTCCATCCATTTTGGACTCGAGTGGGGATTAATTCATTGTCTTGGTTCACTACCACAGTAATACCAGACTTCTTAAGAACTACTTGTATAGGACTCACCCAACGACTGTCAGAGATAGGATAGATAATACCTGCATCTAGCAATTTCATCACTTCCATCCGAACTACGTCTTTCATTATAAGATTTAGCCGTCTCTGAGGTTCTAAGGAAGGCTTAGCGAAATCCTTTAAACGAATATGGTGCATTACCACAGATGGACTAATTCCATTGATGTCAGCTATGCTCCAACCAATAGCTTCTTGATGTTCTTTTCATACTCCTAACAACTTTCCCTCTTGAACTTCATTAAGGTGAGAGGAATTGATTACGGGCAAGGTTTTATTCTTACCAAGAAATACATATCTCAAGGTCTCTAGAAACGACTTGAGTTCTAATTTTGGAGGCTCGATATAAGAAGGAACAAGATTGGATGTGCACACAGGAATACTTTCAGTTTTTGCGTGCCACCGCACAGAATCTAAGAGTGGAACAGATTCAAGCAAAACATTGACTTCGCTTATAGACTCTTCGACGTCCAAGTCAAGGCCAAAGTGAGCCACACATTTTGTTAGGGGATCAGAGTACCCTAACTCTTGATACGTTTGATTGACTAGCGTATCTATCATGTTCACTTCCTCCATACCATCATCTACATCAATTCCTTGGAAATTGTGGAAGACGTTCAGTTTCACTTTCATATCCCCAAATGCTAAAGTCATAATTCCGTTTCTACAACAAATGACTGCGTCAGACGTGACTAAGAATGGACGTCCTAAGATGATAGGAATATGACTATTCGAATTGATGACTGGCTCCGTGTCTAAGACAACAAAGTCAACAGGAAAATAGAAATCTTTGACTTTAACTATCACGTCCTCAACTATACCCTTTGGAATTTTTATGGACCTATCGGCTAGACTCAACGTGATATCGGTGGGTTTCAAAACCCCCAAACCTAATTGTTTATAAACCGAATATGGTAAAAGGTTCACACTAGCCCCTAAGTCTAAGAGACATTTTTCGACCACTTGATTTTCAATATGAATGGAAATTGTCGGACATCCAGGATCCTTAAATTTTGGTGCAATTGTTTGTTGGATGAGCGACGAAGCTTGGGCTGCCATGATAGCTTCCCGAGGAAATGGTGTTTTCCTTTTAGCTGTGGTCAAATCCTTTACGAATTTCACATAAGAAGGTATCTGCTTAATGGCATCTAGGAATGGGATATTGATATGCACATTTTGGAAGACTTCTAAGACACCCTCAAATTGCTTACCTTTTTTAGAATCTCTAAGGCGATGGGGAAATAGAGCTTTTGGAATTGGCAAAATGATAGGAGAATTTTTGAAATCTTTCTCTTTCTCTATTGGAGACTTTATGACTTCTTTTTGAACTTTGTCCTTCTCTAGGACTTTTTCTCTCATGTCAATAGGTTGGACCTTGTTGTCCACCTTTTTTCCTGAACGCAAGGTGTGGATAGCCTGGATTGAGTCTTGTGGAGCTCCAGAATGGCTTCCTACTTCATATTGACCTTTCGATCCGTTGGGAATCAAAGGTTGACCTCTAGGGTTAGGGATAGTCTGACTAGGAAATTAACCTTTCTCTCTCCCACTCAAGGAGAGAGCTAACTGCCCCAACTGAACTTCCATCTTAGCTATGGATTGCGCAGTGACCTGGTTAATCTGAGTTTGATTTTGATGGGTTTGCTGTTGAGTTTGGATGAACTGCTGTTGCTGTCTCATCAACTTAGCAATCATAGATTCTAAGGACGACTGTTGTTGGGCAGGCTGCTGGTAATTTGTCATGGGATCTGGTATGATGGCTCTGCAATCTGTAGATTGTTGGGGTTGATAAGGGACTTGAGGAACAATAGCTTGGTTTGTGAAAGAACCAGATTGCCTAGGAAAACTCCTATTGTAACCTAACGGACCATTAGATTGAATAGGTTCATTCTGTCTGTATGAGAAATTAGGATGGAACCTATTATCTGGGTGATACGTTTGGCTAAAAGAGTTTGGAGTTGACTTCCTAAAAGCACTATAGCCATTAATCGCATTTGCTTGTTCAGCTTTGATTTGAGGCAAGGTGGGACAACACTCGACCAAATGGTCGTTGCCGTCGCATATGACGCACAAAGAACTCAGTTCGACAGTCACTTGAGAAATTGCACGAGGGTCTAGGTGAGGTTTGGATGTTGAGATGGTAAAGGTATCTAACTTCTTCGTGAGATTGTTCATCCCACTCACTAGACTAGACATAACATTTTTGAGATCAGGGTCTGCCTTCATCTCATACATGCCTGTCTTTCTAACCGGATCATCTCTATCAAATTCTTCTTGGTTAGTACTCCAATTTTGAGTACTCTCGACTAACTCTACGAGGAAATCATACGCTTGATTGGGAGTCTGGTTCATGAACTGACCCTTATGCATTGACTCGACTAAGGTACGTTGATTCATTGTTAATCCTCTATAAAACTTTTGCACCAACTATGCTTTGTCAATGCCATGGTTTGGGCACTTGACCAATAAATCATTGAATCTTTCCCAAGTTTGGGAAAATTCATCATCAGGACGAGCTCTAAAATTTCTAATAGAGTCCTTCATTTTCTCAGTTTTGGCCACAGGATAGAATTTGGCCATAAATTTCTTGGATAGAACATCCCAGGTAGATATGAAATTGGGTGTTAGGGAGTTCAACCACGCAGCTGCGTGGTCTTCCAAGGATAACGGGAACAGAATAAGCTTGATACTCTCCTCATCTAGATTCTGATTTCTAAAAGTTTGACGTATAGTCAAGAATCAATTAAGATGGGTGTAAGTTTGTTCATGCTCTAAACCGTGGAACTTAGGGAGCATATTAATGGTGGCAATCCTAATTTCAAACTGAGGTGCATTGTTCAATAGTAAAACAATGCATGTAGGAGGAGATGCGGAAGTTGGAGCGAAGAGCTCCTTGAGAGTTCGCTCTCTATCACCCATCATAACTACTGATGGTGTCTTGCGTATCCTACTGATGGTACGTTCGATCTCAGGATCAAATGGTTCTAGCACGTTGTTTTGTGAACGTCTACCAAGCATGCAAATCAAACAGTCGATCAAACAATCACAAAAAGAAAAGATTGGACCTAGATAAGTTGCCTAAAGCTAGACAGCTCCTAACTGGGTAGAAATAGCGCAACTAGCCTTCCAACTCGATTTTATGAAGTCAAATTTGAATCATTCGGATCCCCAGATCGGAGGAGGCGCACAATGCATAAGCAATGACACTCTTAAATACCTCCTTTCTTGAATAGACTGAGTCTATCCCCTCAAAGGGCAAGATCTTACTAGATAGAAAAATGACCAAGAAATGCAATTGGCACAACTTGAAGCGGAATTTATCTTATTGAGCTCGTGGGCCCTATAGTCAAGTCTAATTGATTTTAATTAATTTGATTGGATGACTAGTGAGTTGATTATCCTAATTAGAGCAAGGAATTGGAAATGATTTCCAATCCTTATCTTATCATGCCATCCCTAGGAGAGGGGTGCTCTTTACTACTTAATTAACTATTCCAAGTGTGTGCAAATTGAAAAAATAACATACAAAGGCAAGGAGTAACCCACTAGCAAAGAGAGGCGTGGGTGTTTCGGGATTACCTCCCGTGCTAGACGGGGTGAAAACGATTTGAGTCGACTTAGGCCACCAACTCCAATTTTGGTGTGCGAACTTAAGGAGCCGTGACGGTATTGTCCACCCGTCGTCCTTCCTTAGTCTATTACAATCCAAGCCTTCTTGGATAATTAAAAAAAAATACAAAGAATCTTATACAAGTGTTTCTAAAACCGAAAAATAAACCTAACTAAAGATTCCGGAGCAGAAAGTTACAGTCAGTTTAAGTTCTGCTGTCAAGGGTGAAAAAATAAACGGGAATGACCTTTTTTTTTTCAATGTTTTTTTCTTCTTTCTTCTCTCTTAAAATCTCAAGAACACCTGAACTTATAGAAAGAAACCAAAAGAAAAAATAAAATAAAATAAAAATGAAAGAAATTAATTTTAAATCAAAACTTACCACTAATACCTTTAGCTTTCCCCTGCAGCGGCGCCAAAATTCTAATGAGACTATCGTTGTTCTTCTCACCGGAGTTAATAATAATCTTACTTTTACCTTACTTGTGGGACAAGTAGGGGGTCGAACTCAAGAGAAAGGAGGAATAGAGCTAAGCTAAGAAGATAAAATCCAAATTAACTAAAAGGAATTAAAACTATTTTTCTTTGTATTTTTTAACTTATAAAAAGATGTAAAATTGCTAGAAAATAAACTAAAGTAAATGAAATTGAAAGCAAGTAAACTTATGAATTAAAACACCTTTGGAGGTGGATCTACCTAAAACATGTTAATGAGCAATTCCTAGTCTCTAGCCTTTTTATAATTCAATCATAAGGCTTGGTGTTAGCTCCTTAGATCGGAAAATTTTGCAAATAAAATGAAATAAGAGAATAAAAACAAAGTAGAATTCTTTGAAAACTTCTTACTACTAATTATCTAATTTAAGCATACTTTATCTTAATCTAATCTAAGCATAAAGTATCTATATTAAGAATAAAAGGTGCAAGAAACTTAAAAAGAATTCGTAAGCATTTTAAATAAAAGAAAGGCATAAAATTAGAAATAACACAAGAACTTGCTCTAGGCTTTTTCACTCTCCAATGGAGGGGAACTTAGCCTAATGTCATTGCAAGAGAGGGAAGATAAGAGATGAAAGAACTTTTCTTCATTTCATGGAGAAAATTACAACTTCTTCTTCTTCTACTTCTTACAAGACTATTTAACCAAAGAAAATAACTAGAAAATGAAAATACAAAAAATAAGAGAATAGGCAAAGAGCCTTAGATTAAAGGAGTCTTGGATAAGAGAACCAAGATGGGACCCTTTCTCTAGAAATGAAGACTCTACTTATAGATAAAATGTGTGTAGAAAAGTCTAAAAGTAGCCTCCACTTTTCTTTGCACAAAAAGACAAAAGAGGAGAATATGAGTTAAGGATTAGGGCATTCCAAAGTGGGTCCAAATGCTTTTGTCTTGAGATTTTGATTCCAATTTGTTGATTTTCTGCACAAGAAACACACGTAATTAGATTTATCTAGTAAATGAATTTATTTATATATAATTAAACCTAATTAACATGCAACGTGGTGATTTGAGGCTTATCATGATTATTATTTTAATATGGATAAATAGGTACAAAAAGCAAGATAAATATCCGAAAAATGTGTGTATAATTGAGTGTTTGGAAACACTCATCACCCATCTCACTTCTTCATCATCAAGGTTGCCAATAAAGGAATACCACTCTTCTTTCCCACCTGAAATGAAGGGAGCCACTCGTCTCGACATCATAAGTACGAGATCGGCATTAATGCAAAATGGGCGATTAACAACTTCAGTTGAAGCTATATGATCCATAAACCAAATGTACAATAATATAAGCATTCTAAACTTTGGAAACTAGTAAATTTAAATTTAAATCCAAGCTAAGTTTGGAATTTACCTGCAGGAGTGGAGCACATCCTCGGAAAACTCAATCACAATCGGATGAACAAGCCGTGAGAGACTGGAATATCTCACTCAAAAGCATCGGTGCCAACCGGCGTCCCTCCCGGACTTGTTGAATCACGTGAATAAGAGAAAGGTCCATGATGTCTCCGCCACCCAGAAATAGGAATTGACTCACCACCATCAAAGTGAGAGCATAAAAGTGAATCAACGGCTTCAAAGAATTCGTGAGGCGTTCAATCAGGAAGGATTTGGACATTGTCTTCAAAAGTGATCTACCATCTGGAATCTTCAAAAATTTACGATTTATCCCCAAGAAGTCAGAAGTCTCGCTTTGGTACCCATCACGAAAGGGTAGAACTACAACCACACCCGATATTTCAAGTCCCAATAACATTTCAAATTCCTCAATGGTGGGAATCATTTCATGCTCCCTAAATCAAAAGAGATTGAGTTCAGGGATCCAATACCCTAGCATTGTCTCGATCAAACCCCATTGCAATGGGACCTTAGGCAAGGACAGAGTGAATACCAACTTATTCAATTACTATTAAGTTCTCTCATCATTATCCATGTTATCTATCCAACTACTCAAGAAAGGATCGACAATGCCATACCTTTTCAAGTTGGGAAGAGTAGAGGACACCTCCATGGAGCTTGAAAAGAAGCTTTGAGGAAGAAGGAGTATAAAAGTCTGTCTAAAATGTGAAAGAGGGAAGTAAAATCATGAAAAGTGAAATGTTAGGGCAAAACCAATGGTGAAACCGGCTTAAATCATGGGGTAAATCATACTGGTCTGTGTTCTAAACACGAATAAAGTCAAATGTTAGCTGATCCGTACTTAAAATACTGATGGAATCATGATTAGCTTATCCATGTTTTATGTAACAGTAAGACGTGACTTGTCCGTGCTTAAAGTACGGATGAAAACCAAAATGATTTATCCATGCTCCCAACACAGATGAAAGCTTGATAAAGCTTATTCGTGTAGAGAACACGGACCAGAACATTTTGACATTGGGGCCCAGAATTATTTGAGTTCTTGAAAACTCAGGACCATGTAACGATCATCTCACATCGCAAAGCCTTGAAGTCACATTAAAAAATTGAGACTCTTACTTGCTTGATAAACGCCATCAAAACTTTCAAAAGCCCTCAAAATGTATACCAGGCACGTAGGAACTCACCAGGATCATATCGGGCCAGATCAGGCCTTCAAGAACCACCTCACTAGCCATGGTCCCCCCATAATGGCTCACACCACTCAAGAACACACTCGAAGGGTCCTTCGGACCCTAATCACACCCTTTAACTTCTCATAAGCTCACCAGCACTTAATGGGCTTACAAGAGCCGTGATGATTGACATCATTTCTTGGAGGCTCGTTGGGGCCCGAATCAATTACATGACCACAATGAAGCAATGAAATGCTGAGAAAAGATAAACATGAGTGCATATACATACAAAATTTAAAACAATATATCTGACTCTAATACAAGAATATCTACATGTTTGCAAGGAACAAAATCAAATCAAAGGGGGAAGAGCATCGTCCCGAGCACTCTGAGTCTCAGTAATCGCTCTAGAAGAAGACCCAACTACTGCACCAAAGCTCGACACCCAAGAAGAAGGTAGACCATGCATCATCAGTCATCCGTCAGAATCCGTGAAGAAGAGCTCTGCATCCAGGGCAGCATCCTGCTCTGTGGTCCCCGCAAGATCGACACCTGGGACGGAGGGTCCAGTGGAAGGGGAGGCCTGAAAAGAGAGAAACAAAGTGGATTAAAATACATACAGATATATACATAATATGCATAGGAAATGACCAACTAAAATGCAAATACTTACCCTAAGAGGTGTCGGAGGACGCGCAGAGGTGTTCGCTCCGTCTCGGTGTCGATGATAATCTTGAAAAGATCACATGAGAAAACCAATCAAAACAAAATCCTTATGAACTATAATCTATGAAACGAAAGAGAAAGGAAATAGAAATAATGTACCATCTCGGCCTGAAGACGAGACTCTCGTAGTGCCATCTCCAGCTCTAGCTCCTGAATCCTGGTAGCCTGCGCCTCTATACGAGCCTCCTGCTCCTCAATCCGAGCAGCCTGCTCTTCCACCTCGACTCTAGAGGCCCTCCACCTATTCTCCATCTCCACTGTCCTCGCTGCCTGAGCCTCAATCACAACGTAGCCCTCTCGAAGACGACGAAGATCATCAGCCTGAAAGTAAGAACACCGACCAAGTAAGAATGACAAGAAGTAGAAAGCCCTAAGGAAAAGAGATAAGGATAGAGTACGTACTGTGACAGCATGCTCCTGTAATAAGACCCCTCTGATCTCTGTAATCCCGGCTCGGGCTGTGACTGCAGGCATGATGTACCTAATAGAGGTCTCTCGAAACAAGGCCTAGTAGTCACCGTCTCTCACCAGTAGTATCTATGCCCCTCGCCTGGGCAAGATACTCATCCACCGTCATAGCCCCCAAGATGGGCTCAGGTGGAGCGACAGGAATGCGAAGACTCCCATCGTAGTAGAAAAATAGGCGTTCCCCTAGATAAAAGGTGTACCTCTGCTCTCCGATAAAATAGGGGTAACGATGTCGCCTGGTGTTACGCCTATAGGCATTCCTTACCTCTTGCCTCCCGCTGACAGTGCGGGGAAGGTCTCGAAGCATAACAGAGAAGATCTGCAAAATAGACAATCAGATAACAGATACAGATAGCTTCAAAGTCGAATAGAGAGAAAAGATTCAAGTATTCACGTCTTGGAGACGACATCGATCAATGTGGGCCCAAGCACTCATTGGGCTGCTCCTAATAGTCCTGGCATCTCTGGTAGCCCAAAATGCACCCAAAGGATAATCCTCGTCAGGATGACAACGGGTGGGCAGGTAGAACAAAAAATATACATGAACGAAAATTTGAGAAAATAAAGAAAGCGTCAGACAATGAACGAGATATTGAGAAAGAAATTAAGAAGAAATGAAATTGAGATATAGTTTACCTCAATGAATTGCCTAAAGAAACACGTAGAGATCCCTGCTCCACGAGGCGCAGTGATGCCCTCCACCACTCGATCCAAGCCTGCGAGAATGATCCCATAAATAAGACTTCCCCAGTCGAAATCACCAATGTGGTCGATATCATACATGACTGAAAGAAAGGTGGTGGAGACTGAAGAGTTATCCTCCAAAAAGAAGCAACTGCCAATAAGGAGAAAGAAGTAGATCTGAAAAACTATGTCGAAGTCCCTATTTCCAAATCGGGTCGATATCTCTCTGTAAGTATGAGGAACCCCGTCCTTTCCTTCGATCAATAGCAGGCCCATCAATACATCTGTGCTGATACGTCCCATCTTCTACCATGGAAGCAGGGACTATAGTAATGCCCAACAACTCTCCAACCTCCTGGACAGTCAACATGGCTAAGGATAGAGGCTCTCCATCCATGGCAATGCCTATAATCGCCCCAAAATCTGAAGGCCTAATGCCTATCTCTACCTCGGGCATGTGGAAAGAATGAGTCGCTGGAAACCACCTCTTTACCATAGCTAAGAACAAAGGGCAATCAGCCTTAAGAGCGGGGATCTGCAAGAAGGCACCCAAGCCCACAGTAGCAAACTGCGTCCGAATGTTATCAGAAAATAATACGGTAATAGCCAAGAACGCGCTCCACCTCCCTCTGAAATTGGCTGAAGGATAGGGAGTAGGGATATCCAGTCGGACCAGCATCGAAACATGCCTCCCCAGGCTATGAAGAAGAGAGGTATCTAGTACCCTCTTGCTCTCCTCCTCAAGGATCTCGATCTTGGGAACCTCTCGGCCCATTCTACCTCTACCAATGGCCCTATCTATCTGACCTTGACCACCACATCTGCCTCTCCCACCACTGCCACTAGGGAGGTCTTCAGCTGGACCACTATTAGAGGTACTGGCCTCCTCCGCCCGACTGCCTGAAGAAGAACCAGCTGCTGAAGACGAATCAGGCCTTCGCAAAGGTTGTCTCGGCCAGTCAAACTCCGTCGCCACACCGAACCCCAAAGCAAAGTGGGTCCGAGTCCTAGGTTTGGCCTCCTCCTCCTCCTTGCCTGAAGAATGTTTTGCCATCGGGTCCGTCGCTCTCTACCCATTTGCAAGTTGCCAATTGGTCAAATCGACAACGCAAAATCCTATGATCATATATCTCGGTGAAGCCAACCCTACCTACCCATTTATCACAGACAAACCTAGTCAACCCATTAACCCAGTTAACCTAACTCAGTCAAATCAGTCAACCCTAATCAACCCATTCCACCTAGTCAAATCTAGTCCCCTTAGCCAAATCCAGTCCCCCTAGTCAAACCTAATCAACCCAATCAACTTAGTCAAACCTAGTCAAAACCAGTCAACCCACTCAAAATCGGTCAAACCCAGTTAGCCCAATTAAATCCTATCAACCCAGTCAACCCGGTCAAACCCAGTCGACCTAGTCAACCTAGTCAAACCTAGCCAAACCCAGTTCAAGCCCAAATAATACCCATCCTACCTAATCAAACTCGTACTCATGAACCATCACAATCATGTCAAGATGTCATTTGAAGAGAAGCAAAAGCGTGGGGGGCCCCAAAGCAAGTCCAAATGTTCATAACTCAAACAAGCAAAATGAAGCAAAAATGAAAAGAGGACCAGCATGACAAACAATACTTCCATAATCCCTAAGCAATCCAAATCCAGTCCCATCTCTCCACACAACTCCTCATCCAAAATAGCCTTTTACCGCACCCAAAACAATTCCCTTAAAACCACTTGAAACTACCTCTAAACCAGTCCCCTAAACAATCACCAAACCGTCCCTAAACTATGCCAATTTCCACCTATAACCCAGTCCCTAAAACCACCCTTAATGCCCCTCTAAAACAATCCAAATCTAGGCCCACCTCTCACCCCTTTTAGAGTCCCTAAACAAACCCAAACAATCCCTAAAAATAATAAGTAGCCCCAATTTCTCACCTTAGGTAACCACCCCATTTCATGCCTAAACTACCCTTGATTTAGTCCCTAAAACACCATTGAACAAGCCTATACATCATCCCCAAGCAATCATGTCTATCGTTTCGAGACAACCCCCAAACCAATTCCCACTATAGACAATTCCTAATAGCCCCAACTCTTGCTTTAAAGACAGTCCCAGTCCAAATTTCCATTTCAAACAACCTGAACAGTCCTAAATCCCCCGCCAATCTCTAAAATGATACCCAAATTACCCTAATAAAATAATAACCTCAAAACATTCACCTCGTTAATCCACTTCAGTGCATCCCAACCCGGTTCACTGACCACTAATAACCATCTCCATCATCCACCCCATGATTTCCAGCAAGCACCATCAATCAATTCACGCATCCTACTACCCGTCATCTTAGCCCTCAAACTTACAAAACAGTTCCCCTATACCTTTACCGTATTACCAAAGTCCCAAACATCCTGGGAGTTCTCATCCGAGATAACCTCCATCCCCACTCTAGTCTCCCTAATCCAACCTATCTACACCAGCCACATCCTCCAAGAATCCAAACCAAACATGCATCCACCAAATAGTCATGTCCAATAAAAGGGAAGAATTGAAAAGCAGATAACAAAAAAACAAAAAAAAAAGGGGAAAAGATGAGTGATGAACAAAGACAATTCAATAGGTGTTCAGCCATTGTCATAATTGCATAGAAAATGAGACAATCCATAGAGGCTCAATCATCTTCATAACAAACATTCCAAAGCGAACAAAACAAACAAGAGAAAAAATGAACAAAAATGATTATTGGTCGTGTTAGGGATAGTTTGCAAAGGCAATTCTCATACTACAAAATAAACGAGAAAAAGGAAATCAAGAAAAGAAATTGGTAAAAACTCACCTTGATGCGAGATTGTAACCCCAAATGAAATCCTTGAAACGTTAAGTCGCTTCCACGAACGCCCAAGCACTCACTCCAAATCTTCCAGAATAATCCACCAAATGCCCAAATCAATGAAAGCAAGAGGAAAATGAAGAGAAGGGGAGAGAAATCGCCTGAGAGAAAGAGGAAGCCGAAGTAAAACTGAAAAAGAATTGAAAAATGGAGAGGTGCGCGGGTTTTAACATTTGAAATTCATACTGGTCCGTGGTACTAGTACAGGTAAAGCATAATTTATTCTATTCGTGTCCCAAGCACGGATGAAGCAGAATAAAGTGCCATCCGTTCTCCAAAAATGGATGAAACGTGACCAAATAATATCCGTATTCCGAACACGGATGAGTATCACTTCAGAATAAACCGTGCTACAAAGACAGATCAGCCAATAATTGTAGACACCCCATTTTTGCACTCGCCTGATTAATCAACTCGTCAATCCAATTGCAATGATTCCCAATGATGGATGTGTATTCCATTGCTTTATTTTGTTACCAGATGTGTTTCAGAAATCCGGATGAGGTATCTCGAATTGACAAAATCTTAGAAACCACACTACGCTAGGAAAATACGACCCTAGAAACATAGAAATCATCATCTTGCAGACCAAAAAGAAACTTCACGATAAAAATTACTAAAAAATTACCAAATTACCAAAATACCCCTAACCTCAAAACAACCCTAGAGCCTACGTTACGCTTAGGAAAACTCTCTCGAACACATAAAATAACAAATCGAAACCAAATAAATCATTTCACCAATTTTAACAGAATTTGACAAAATTACGAAAATGTCCCTCATAAAGTTCACAATCATTTCACATAAAAATTTTCATAAATGACACAAACCAACATTCTCATTGAATTCCTTACGAAAAACCGATTCTAAAACATCCTAGAACATTAAAAACCGACTTGAAACGTGAAAAGTCCTCTCCGGGGGCAAAACGGTAATTTCACAATTTTCATAATTAAAAAATTCGAAATTAATAAATAAAATATTAAATAATTAAAGTGAAACATTGATGAAATTAATTTAAAAATTTGAACCTAAAAAATCGATCAATCAGACTTTCGGGTAAAATTGTTGAGGGTTCGTGGGATATTTCTTTGAGGACCCCTCCATTTGGGGGTCCAAAGAATTAAAGAAATAATGGAAGGGGGTTCTCCAAAATTTAAAGTCAATCAAGCAAGACTGTAGTCAAAGTATTAAAGTCAATCAAGTGAGACTAAAGTCAAAATTAAAGTCAATTAAGCAAGACTGAAGTCAAAATATTAAAGTCAATCAATTAAGACTAAAGTCAAAACATTAAAAGTCAATCAAATAAGACCAAAAGTCATAATAGAATTCTAATTAAATAATAACTCTATCTAATAGAGCTCTAACTTAAAAACAATTCTACCTAAAACAATTCTAATTAAAACACAATTCTACTTAAAACAATTTTAACTAAAACACAACTCTAATTAAAAGATCTCTAATTAAACATTAACTCTATCCAAATCAACTTTAAAAAAATTCTATAAATAGAGGTGCTCACACCCTATTTTGGTATCAAATCATAAACCCTAAGAGAAGTAGGTCTAGAAGCTCCCCTAGCCCCCCATAAACCCTAGTTTTGGAGCCCCAACTCCTTACCTAACATCCCTCCTTCATTTTAGTCTAGAAAACACCTAAAATCCCTCCAAAAACACCCCCAAATCCGCAATAAACTTGAAGAGTTCAGATCCAAAAACAAGGAGATACCTTGATCTAGGAGATCCGAAGTCAAATCCGGAGACAGAACGAAGCAAGGGAGTACAGTACAAGGAGCTCTTTTTGTCAGATCTGAGGGAACAAAATCCTTGCTATCGGAAAGGTATGTAATTTTTTTATTTTTATCTAGGTTTTTTAGCAATGTGATATATTTGGGAAGTTAGTACAGACCGGCTTTGGCCGGGCGGGGTTGGTGCCTAACACCTTCCAACCCCGTAACATGATCCCCGAATTCAGATTTTTTGTGGTAGATTAGTTCTTTTTAGCCATGTTAGAGTCAGTTTGGTTCCTAGACCACAATAACTAGGTGGCGACTCCCAAACCTCAAGAGTCAAAAGCGGATCTGCGCACCCCGCGGATCGAGGGCGCTTTCAATAATAATCAACAAAAATCAATAATAAAAAAAATCAAAAAAATCAAAAAAAATCAAAACAACATATAAAAAAAATCAAAATCAAAAAATCAAAAAAAAATTTCAAAAACCTTTCAAGTTACATTTAACTCCGATTTGTCAAAACACGACTGAAGAAATATCTTGATTTTTAAACTCATTAAATTTTTATCAAATCCAAGGTCTCACACGAGCTCGATGCCATCGAGATCAAAGAATTAATAAGGTAACTCTCTCAGATCCCGTGCTTGAGTAACCATTTTCAACAAAAGTCATCAATTCAATCGGTAATTCGAAGTCGTGTTTTACAAAATTTCGTCTGGCCCGTACAAATAGGGGTTTAGTCTATTCTTTGTAGTTCTTTGCATGCAATTCCTACAAAGAAGGACAACTGTAGACACCCCAATTTGAATGAACCCTTACTCAAAAGGGGCCAAAAATAGTAGTTTTCCAATAAACTTAGCCAACGGGCCTTGAAGGCCCGAATCATTAAAATGTGGCACTTTCATCAAAATCAAGCCCCTAAGACCCCCTGATGGTCTAATGGGTCCACCTGAAAAGATTCGGCATGCTCCCATCTACCCCACTCCAGTAAATTTTTTTTTTTTGACAAAGTTGGCCAACGGGCCTCGAAAGTCTGAATCACTAAAAGGGACATGTTGATCGAATCGAGGCCCCTAAAATCTCCTAACGGTCTAGGGGGCCCAAAAAAGGGGTTTGACCTACCCTACATTTTTTCAACCCCCACCACGCCGCCCTTGTATCCAAGAATACCCGAATGCTCGATAAAATTATCGAACGGACCTAAAAGGCCCGATTTGCCAACACGTGACATTTTTGGTCAAACCAATTATTGCAAAAATCTCAAAAAAATTAGTAAATTAAAAAAAAAAATGAGACATGGGATGCCTACCCTTCCTCTACTTTTACCATTCCATCCTCCAAATCCACTGATACCCTAAACCTGTTTAAAACCCATGAACCCTCAATTTTCCAAAAACCAATTTCTCACCTTACCCCCTAACCTAAAATCAATCATGTATCACCTAAATCCTAAAACCTATCCACCCTCAAAAATCCAATCCAAAATAACTTACAAAGCATCTCTAAAACTCAAGCCCAACACTACAAAACCCACAAGACATCCATATCCAATCCACCTCTAATCCATAACCCATAACCCATTAACCACTATCCACATCAACCAATCACCCTCTTCTATCAAAGGATGACACATGTCATCATCCCCTCCCACCTCCCTCATCTAATCACCTATCTCCATCACCTTTCTCTAAAAAATCAACTAACCACATCACCACTCTCCAAAAATCACCTCAACTCATCACCACCCATACCCTAACCCATCACCCTTCTCTAACACAATCAAACACCCACACCTCAATCCATACCCTACCCTACCCTAACATAACCTATCACTCTTCTCTAACACCATCAACCACCCACATCACAACCCATATATTCTACACCTCAACCCCTCACTTTCACTTAAAACACTCTAACCAAATCACCTCAACCCATACCTCCCACCATCATCACCAAACTAACTCATACCCTTCTTTCTAATCAAACAACCACCATCACCAATCAATCAATCTCATCACCTCCCCATTTGCCACATGTCATCATCCCCTTAATTCTTCCAAAATCCAACCAACCAACCTCTTATACTACCCATCCCCCCAAATCTAAACACCTTACCTCTTCCATCAACCCAACACTCAATTAAACATCTAACACCTTACACCCCCATTCTCTCCATCAACCATCACTCATCTCATCTCACCAAACACTCTACCCAAATGGATTCGGGTAAGATCCAAACCATTTGGGTCAAAATACAATCCATTTCCCTTTATTACACAATTACCCTCCCTTTAACTCTAAATTTCATATCCTCCATCCTTAAAACCCATGTCATTATCCATTCTCCCAATTTTTCATCCCATTATACCCCCAAGGTATTCTCCAAACACTATAAATACCCCATCCTCTTCCCAAAAATGGTTACCAAGTCTTAATAATTCTCCCCCCAAGTTTCAAAAAAGGAAAAAAAAATTCAACTCAACTCTACTGTTTTCTTCACTACTCTCTCATATTGTTTTCTAAAAGTGGAATCTTACTCTCAAAAGTCATTAAAGACCTAAGAAGACATTGAAGAAGAAGAAGAAGAAAAGAAATGGAAGAAAAGGATAAGCATCAAGGTGGGTTCAAAGTGTACCCCCCTCTTCTTCTCTACCCTCTACATCCCCTCTTCTATTGCCCTCTTCCTCTTTTATTTTTATTTTTTAGAAGGCCTTTAAGATGTAATACTCCCCTGCCTTATCTCTGGTAAATTGAACTTCGATCCGGTCGAAAGTATGAAGGTTATAATCCCTTTTAAAAATAAAATCAATTTTATCCTTAAATTGTTTTAAGGCATTTGGAAATTGGATCCTTCTCAACCCATGAGAAAGGATCCATAATCTTAGCCCACCCTTTTCAAGTATGAGTTATGCCCAAGACTCATGTTTATTAGGATCATCTCCTTCAATGAGATGATCCTATGATCGAGCCGAAAGCAAATCCCCATTAAGGGTACAAATGCACAACATGTGAAACTTTATTTTTATTTTTTTAATCGAAATGATCGAGTTAAGTTGAGGTTATAGCCACTTGGCGGGGAGAAAATGGTGCCTAACACCTTCCCTTTTTTTTCAATCGAGCTGCTTACCCCGACCTCAAGGTTTGACTAGTACTTTATCCATCACGAGTTACTACGTGCCAAGAATGACACAATTTTCAAAGCATGTGCATCAGGTGACCATTCACACCCACTTACAATATGAATGGTGGCGACTCCAAACCTTAGTAGATGTGACCATCATAATTGCAAAATCACGTATCTACAGGAGGTTTAAAATAGAAATTTTCTATGAAATGGGCACGTGAGTCAACTCACTGATTTTGTGTACTTTGGAGGTCAAAAATTGAAATTTTCTATGAAATTGGGCATGTTAGTCAACTCAGTGATTTTGTGTACATTGGAAGTTTCAAATAGAAATTTTCTATGAAATGAGCACGTGAGTCAACTCACTGATTTTGTGTACATTGGAGGTTTAAAATATAAATTTTTTATGAAATGGGCACATGAGTCAACTCACTGATTTTGTGTACATTAGAAGTTTAAAATAGAAATTTTCTATGAAATGGGCACGTGAGTCAACTCACTGATTTTGTGTACATTGAAATTTTAAAATCGAAATTTTCTATGAAATGGACACGTGAGTCAACTCATTGATTTTGTGTACATTGGAGGTTTAAAATCGAAATTTTCTATGAAATGGGCACATGAGTCAACTCACTAATTTTGTGTACATTGAAAGTTTAAAATCAAAATTTTCTATGAAATGGGCACGTGAGTCAACTCACTGATTTTGTGTACATTGAAAGTTTAAAATCAAAATTTTCTATGAAGTAGGCACGTGAGTCAACTCACTGATTTTGGTTCACATGGTAATTCGAAAAAATCAATTCTTTAATTAATAATTTGTGGGTTAACTCACTGATTTTAGTTCACGTAACGATTCAAAAAATCAAATTTCTTGATTAATAATTTGTGAGTAAACTCACTGATTTTGATGCATGTGGTAATTAAAAAAATTAAATTTCTTTGATTAAAAAATGTGTGGGCTAATTCACTGATTTTAATACACGTGACAATTTAAAAAATCAAATTTCTTTGATTAAAATTAATCAGTCGACTCACTGATTTTTGCGCAAATGGAATTAAAGATCAAATTCATACTTTTCAAAATGTAATTGAATTGATCCATTAATTTTTGGTGCCACGTAAGCCTTACTAAATCGTGGGGTTCCATCATGCGAAATTCGAGAATCTATGTAGTTATTTTAGTAGTAAGATTCGTTTAGTAAATCTGATGTAATTCGATAATGATTGGACCTTAATTGGACCTTTAATCTTTAAATGTTGACCATAGGATATTTTTGGATCGTAGTAGAGACTGATCATCTTGATCAGGCGGGTTCGGTGTCTAACACCTTTTAAAACCCGTAATCTGTACCCATTACTCGTGGACCAACCCGATCCATTTTGGGGTTATCTATGGTTTCTAGACCTAAACTAGATAGCGACTCCCTATTCTTTAAAAATCTCCGAGATACGTAATCGGACCCCTATTCGCTATTTAGCGGACGGCGGGGGTCGAGGCGATTTCACCATTAAATTCCTCTCTAATAGCCAACATTTTTTTACTATTAAACTTTTCTCTAAGCCAACGATTCTGCCATTAAACTCTTGTCCAACGTCTCTTTCAACCTCCTTCAACAACGACTGATTATTCACCTCTCCTTTTTTTCTTTCTTTTTTTATAAAAAAATATCCAAAATAGCCTCAGCCATCTCATCCCACAACGGCAACACCCCGTAGTAATCATCATCTTCTTCCTACATTTTTAGCATCACACACTATTTCAATGTTTGTTTTGAAAGAATCTACGCATCCAAAATTATTCGGTGAAGGTAAATTATTTTATTTATTTATTTGTTTTTTATTTTAGTTTATTTTTATGGATTCTTGATTTTGTATTTTTATGCATTTGAACTAATTCGTCAATTTTTGGTATACGTGACACTAATGGCAATCTTTAAGTTTTTTGAAAATTGAGTGGATCGATTTGTCCATTTTGGTGTTGATAGATTGATTGAATTAACTCTTCTACATAAAGTGGGTGGACCGGCTCATCATTTTTAACATTATCGGGTCGATTCATCAATTTTTTATGTTATTTGGCCAACTCGTTAACATTGATATTAATCAACTTATTGATTATTTGTGTACACGTAAGATTTAAAATCGATTTTCTCAATAAAAATCAACGAGTCGACTCACTGATTTTTGTATGCTTTGGAAGTCCCAAATCAGAATTTTCCTATGAAATTGAGCATGTGAGTCGACTCACTGATTTTAATACACATGGCAATTTAAAAAAAAATCAAGATTTCTTTGATTAATAATTTATGGGTCGATTCACTGATTTTTAATATATATGGCAATTCAAAAATTGAATTTCTTTGATTAAAAATGTGTGGGTCAACTCACTAATTTAATACACGTGACGATTCAAAAATCGAAATTCTTTGATAAAATGTCGTCAATGAGCCAATTCACGAATTTTGTGTACATGACATTAAAAATTGATTTCATACTCCTCCAAAATGTGACTAAATCGATCCACTAAATTTTGGTGCCACGTAAGCCTTATCAATCGTAGGATTCCACTAAGCAAAATTAGAGAATCCATGTAATTATTTTAGTCGTAAGATTTGTTTAGTAAATCCGATGCAATTTGATGATAATTAGACCCTAGTTTGACCTTTAGTCTTTAAATGTTAACCATAGGATATTTTTGGATCGTAGTAGAGACTGATCATCTTGATCAGGCGGGTTCGGTGCGTAACACCTTCCGAAACCCGTAATCTGACCTCTTACCTATTATTCGTAGACTAACCCGATCTATTTTAGATTTATTTATGATTTTTATATCTAAACTAGGTGGCAACTCCTCCACTGGGGACCTTCAGTGATCATGTATATAAAATAATAATAAAATACTGGAATGCAATTTAATTGTTTTGTAAAATCGCATTGCTTATTTTTTTTAAATTGGAATTCACATTATATCTCAATCAGCTTAATATGTCACTTCCACAACTTAAGTATGACCCTTAGGCCTCTAGGTTTTGATATTTCTATAAATATTAGATTCTAACTATAAGAATGTCAATAATTAGGAGCCCTAATTGAGTTAGGATTGATCAAGGGGATCCCCTTGATAGGAAAATAGTAATTAACTTTAAAAGAATGGATTAGCTTCAACCTTCCTCAAAATGGGATGTTAAATTCAAGAGCCATCCATAAGGGTAGAAAAGAAGGAAGAATGTGAGTCTAGAATTAGAGAGAACCAAATCTCGATGGCTCAAGGCTTGGCTCTAATGCTTGAATCGTAAAAATAATTATTGATGATAACGTTTAGATTATGGATTCATATTTAAAGGAAGTAGAATGCATGGATGAAACCACAAAGACTCACAAATATACATTAGCACAACTGTAATTACATGAAGCTTTTTACAATTAAAGGCACAAGTTTCTATCACTGTTTCCCAAGTTCTAACCCTGAATCAGAAATGGTACTTATCCTTTCCTCCTCTTCTTGTTGCTCTAATGTCTCATACAGTGGTGCATTCCTAGTCTCAGGCAACAACCACATCAACATACCACTAAAGATTGCAAGGCCTCCGAGCATAAGAAACGAAATCGATGGGCTCAAACGACCAAGAACAACCAAAAGAGGAGAGATAGAAGCTCCTAACATCAATGCTTGGCGCAACAAAGATACGGCAAAGTTCCTTACATTTGTGGGGAACAACTCAACACAATAAACATATAGAAGATCAAAAGTAGTTGAAGCTGCCATGAATCCCACTGCTTCAAGTGTCAATTGAGCCCAACTTCCTTTAGAATCCTTCTTACCCGGAAAAAAGATGCAAAGAACGCAAGAGACACCCGCAATGTAGGCTGACCATGAAAGAAGAATCCGTCGATCCATGAAGCTCAAGAGAACACTACCAAAGAACATGGCGGGAATCTCCATTAGTGCATTTAGTGCAACTGTGAAGTATAGATTAAAATTCAAGTTTTCAACGTTTAATTGCAGCCCATAATAAACAAACCCGATTTCAAAACCAGCAATCATGATAGTCATCATTCTCCTTGCAGCCCACCTTGCAGACCAAAGACTCTTGGTGGTTGATAATTCGTTAGTTTTGACAACGGAAGGATTCGAAATCGTTAGATTCTTTGGTAGTTTCTTTCCATTACGTCTCGCTAACTTTTGTAGAACTTCCATGGCTTCTTCTGTTCTTCCTTTGACGATTAGCCATCGTGGTGACTCAGAGACGAAAGGGAGGACGAGTAAGGAGTAGAGTAGTGGGAGGACAGAGATGATTGTGTATAAGTTTCTCCAATTGGTTCTTGTAGGGTAAGCGATTAAGGGTAAGGAAAGGAAACCTACTGTGAAGAAGAAGAAGCCGTATTGGCCAACTTGGCCACGCCATTTTCGGCCCACAACCTCTGTTGAGAGGACACGGCAGCAGATACCGATTCCGGATCGGGCCAACCCGTTTGAGAAACGGAGCAAAGAATAGATCCAGATGTTAGGGGAGAAGGAAGTAAGGAAACTAGTAAGGGAGGTCAGTAGGCATGAGAGGAGGACCGTCTTCTTTCTTCCTAGATATGCTTCGGCTAAGCGGCCATAAATAACTGAGCCTGCAAAGAGAAAAACCATTCTATAACTTCAGGGAAAAACCATGGCTACTATGTTCAGACCTCTATACACACACACACACACACAACTAAGAAGCAAACTCTTAAAACTCACTGGGTCGACTCAAAACTCAACCAATTTGATTCGATTCATTTGGATTTCAAGTTTTAAAAAAATACTTAGAAGATAGAACAAAAATAAATAAATAAATAAAACTTAGATGTTAAAAAAAAATAATGTTAATGGGTCGGGTTCAGGGTGTATCAAACTCTGTTCAAGTCCTATATGGAATCTGAGTACTTATCCAAAAAGTTGTTAATGGGTCGGGTTTAGGGTGGACCAAACTTTGTTAGAGCCCAATTTGGAGCCTGAATACTTGTCCAAGTTAGGTCTACAAGATTCAATTGAGTCCACTAGTTTTAAAATTAAAGGCTCCAATAATAATTCTTTTTTGGCCCACTAACCCATGAATGTTTTAGGTGGATCTACACTCAATAAATCAGCTTGATTGGTGATAATTTTTCATCAGCTAACTTTATCAAATGGTTGACGTGTGATTTCAATAATCCAAAGGCTAGAATTTATGGTGATATAGGGAGGGAGTGTCGACAGAGCACTAAAATGAGGTTCAAATATTCATGAATCAGTGGGCCCAAAATACTGTGCACAATAGTGCATTTGAGACACGTTGAATTACATTGGTATCCAACGTAGCATCCAAACTCTTTTAACTTTTTGTTTTAAGTGCGGCAATTATCAGACAAAAAAAAGAGTGACTTGGACATCAACTTTCGACTTTTAAGACAGGAGACTTGGTGTGGGATAAACGACTACAGCCAGTTTTCTCTTCTGATCCAATAACTTCGGATCCGGATAGAGGATTTGGGTTCAGATAAGGATAAGGTTTGGATCCAATATCTTATTGGATATTTGGATTGGTTTTTGATCAACCATGTTCCGATCCAATGATGACCCAATTGGATTAAATGGAACAAAAAATGTCAAATTATTTTATATTTTGTTTGAATCTACTGAGTTTTATTTAGATTTTTGTAGAATATTAATTAGGGGTTCGGACCAATCCAATTTTCGATGAATTTGGTTTGGATCTTAATATTGAGATTCAATATAATTCTTATCCAACTAGACTTCAATTCTATTATTATCCAATTGGTCCCATATTGAATTGGGTTTGGATCTTCATATTAAGATTCAATAAAAACCCAATCCAACAAGAGTCTGATCCAATGCTTATCTGATTGGTCCCAAATTGGACTGATCCGGATCTGATCTACTGAAAACCATAGCTACATAGTTACAACGTACCTTCCTTAAAAATATTCAAATACCGAGCATGCCCTTAGCATAATTCATCCCAAAATACCCTCTTTTGATCTCAAATCTTCCACAAAAAAATACATACCCAAGAGTGAACCGAGGAAGAACAAGGAAGCCGGTATGCCAGCAAGAAACTTGTGATCACAGATGAGTCCCCATTCAACTATGGTTGAGCTACTGTGCCCTCCGCTCCACTCCCAAGTCCCCGGTTCGAGCCCACATACCGAAGTGATTGAATTACGATTGCACCAAGTGCCCCTACCCTTGCATGCCCATGAAGGCTGTGCATCACTAAAGATTGTAATTAAAGTGTTCTGAGAGTCGAACATCCACGCCAAGGACACCAAGAACACATGGACGAGTTGCGAGAACCCACATGATCCAACGTAATCTTCAATCACCTCGTCAACCGTTAGCTCCAGCTTCGTCGAAGCCTGCCCGACTAGATTTAAGTTAGTTTCTCCATGAACTAGGCCTTCTAGTTCTTCCATTGTTTGAATGTTTTTCTTGATAATGTTAGTTAGGTTATTTGTGGAGTCTTTTATGGCTCATAGAGAGTGGGTATATCGTATGTTTCGCTTTATTTAATATTTCAGTGTTAAGTGACCTGGGACAATAGGAAGAAACCGTCCCCCCTAGCTAAAGCTATGTATTGGGATTTGGGACCCACAAAATATAAATAAAAGAATCCCAAATGGTTCCAAAATGTCCAAGGATATATTAAGGTTGTGAGGACATCTGATTAATTAATATAAGATTTTGATACTGATTTTGAATGCTAGGCAATATATTATTTGGTGCATAGTAAAAATGTGGAATATATCAAATACCTTAAGTAATCATTTTCATTAGGGGTGCAACTTAATTCGGTTCAAACCGAGAATCGAACCAAACCGTATAATTTGGATTGGTTTGGTTCAGTTTAGACTGATATCGGTTCGGTTTCGATTTAAGTAATATAAAAAACCGATAAATTCGGTTTGGTTCTTGGTTTAGGTAATATAAAAAATCGAACCAAATCAAAAACCGAATAATATTAATTTAAAATAAAAGACTAAATTTTTATTTTTTATTTTTTATTTTTTACAAAACCTAATCGAACCCTCGTCTCTCTCTCTCTCTGTCGTCTCCGCAACCTGAGGCCTGTAGCTGCCTCTCTCTCTCTCTCCGGCTGCGACCTGTGTGGTGAGACCTACGGCTGCGACGGTGCGTCTTGCGACACTGCAACGTGAGACTAGGACAGGTTCATCTCTCTTACTCTATCTCTCTCTCACTCTCAAGGGTTTTACATTTCAACTAGGGTTTCTTCTCCATAGCTGTTAAAAGATGATCTCTTTGATTCATCAAAATCAGGTTTGATTGTTTCAATGTTTGATGAGTTTTCGATGGTTGCAAAAGCAAAGGGTTTATGAGAAATCTAATACGGTGCGTCCTGCAGCTGCATCCTCCGACGATGCCACCTGAGGCAGCGACAGGTTCCCCTCTCTCTCTTAAGCTGCTGCTCTTCCATGACAACCCATGGAACCGAACCAAACAGAAATAAGGTCGGTTTGGGTTGATTCGGTTCTAGAATAATTCGGTTCGGTTCTGGTTCTCATATAATGGAATCGATCTTGGTCAGTTCGGTTCTAATTTTACTCTAAACCGAACCAACCCAAATCAAGTTGCACCCCTAATTTTCATTGGTACATAGGGCAATTTTAAACTCATCTGAGATCAAGTTGTCTCAGATGATCATCATTGTCTCAAAGGTAGTCGATGCATTAACTCATTGTAGACACCCCATTTTTGTATTCACCTGATTAATCAACTCGTCAACCTGATTGCAACGGCTCCCGATGATGGATGAATATTCCAATATTTTTTTTTTGTTAATGAATATGTTTCAAAAATTCAGATGGGTATCTCAAGCGAACAAAACTTTAGAAACCACGGTACACTTGTAAAATATGATCCAAAAAACATAGTAATCATCATTTTTAAACAAAAATAAACTTTACGATAAAAATCATTAAAAAATGACTAAATTACCAAAATATTCTTAACATCAAAACATCCCTAGAGCCCACAGTACACTTAGGAAAATCCTTTCAAACACATAAAACAACAAATTGAAACTAAATAAATCATTTCGCCAATTTTCACCAAATTCAATAAAATTACGAAAATACCCCTCATAGGGTTTGCGATCATTTCATGCCAAAAAATTCGTAAATAACACAAACCAACAATCCCATTGAATTTCTTACGAAAAATAGATTCTAAAACATCCCGGAACATCAAAAACTGACTTGAAACGCAAAAGTTCTCTTCGGGGGTAAAACAGTAATTTTTTAATTTTTAATTTCGAAATTAATAAATAAAATATTAATTAACGTAAATTAAAACCTTAATAAAATTAATTTAAAATTTTAAACCAAGTCAATCTCATAAAACTTAAGTCAAAACCCTAATCTAAAGAAACCAAGTCAATTTCATAAAACTTAAATCAAAACCCTAATTAAAACCTTAATCTAAAAAGACCAAGTCAATCTCATAAGGCTAAAGTTAAAATCCCAATTAAAATCCTTATCTAAAAAGACCAAGTCAATCTCATAAAACTAAAGTCAAAACCCTAATTTATCTTATCTAAAAGGAGACATAGTCAAACCCTAATTCTTCCAAAAAAATCTATAAATATAGAGCCTCCACAATCCAATTTCGCAGGTCAAAGAAAACCTTAGAAAAAGTAGGTCAAAAAGCCTTCATAACCTTCCCAAAACCCTGATTTTGAAGCCCTAACCCCTTACCTATCATCTAAACCCTAATTTTTGTTCACAAACACTCAGAATTCTCCACATAACACCCATAAATCCATCAAAAAATTTAGGAAATACTCAGATCTAAAAATGAGGTACTTCATCTTAGAGATCTAAAGCGGATCTAATGACAAAAACGAAGGAAGGAATATCTTACGAAGAACCACTCTACCAGTTCTGAAGGAACAATTTATTACGATCGTATAGGTATATTTTCCTTTTATTTTTTTATTTATTTTATTTATTTATTTTAGATTTATTTTAGAAATGTAATCTTCTTGGAAAATAGTAGAGATCGGCTTTTGCTGGGCGGGATTGGTGCCTAACACCTTCCAATCCCGTAACGTGATCCCCGAACTTAGTTTATTTTTGTAGATTAGTTGTTTTTATCCATCTTGAGTCAATGCTCGGTTCCTAGACCATAATAACTAGGTGGCGACTCCCAAAATCTCAAAAATTAAAAGCAGATCCGCACACCCTACAGATCGAGGGCGCTTTCACTCATGCGAGATTTGAGGAATATTTTGAACCAAAATGCTAGCCTCACCAATGGGTTGAGGCTCTTCATTAGCATCACTGTGGGGATGGTAGAGATTCTCAGATAAAGTGTATTCCTAGGAAAATATGTATTGAAACCAAGAATATCGAAACTAATCTCGAGGATTGTTTTTCCTCAAATCATAACGATCTTATTGAAGGAAAGTGTAAACACCCCAATTTCAACAGGCCCTCACTCAAAAGGAACCACAAAAAAATTAGTTTGTATAGTAAATTTGTCAATAGACCGAAAATGCCCAAATTGTCGAAAATGGACTTTTCAATCAAATCAAAAGGTCCTGAGACACCTAAATGTCTCATGGACCCACAATAAGGCCTCACAAACCCTCACATTTTTCATCTCTCACCACTCCAATTCCAAATTCGATAACTTCCTAAGCCCACCTAAGGCCCACCAATGTTCCACCCCCCCCCCCTAAAAGCCATTTTAGCTTAACCCTAAACAAGCCTAACCCTAGTCAATGCCTTAACCTAACATAACTTTAATCTCATGCAACCTAACTCCAACCCAAATCCTAGACTCAAGCCAATCTTAAGACTCAAATACTCATCAAGTCAAATGCCCAACTCACTAAAGCCCAAACCTAAAGTCCATACCCTTGTCCATATCCATATCCATGATCAACACCAATCAAGGTCCATGCAATCATTGATTATCAAAGGGGATACTTGTTACCACCACCCTTCACTTCCCAAATTCTTCTAACCGACCCCATCATCACCCACAAAAATAAAATCAACCCACTCCCATGTCATCAACTACCTCCATCATTCCATCAAATAGCAACCAACCCATACCCCTTCTCCTTAATCAACTTACCTAACACATACACTTATACCTTTAAGATACTTTTCATCACTTTCTCTACCCTTCAAAAACATAACCATATAATCCCTTACACAACTCATTCTCTTAACCAAATACCATACCCTAACTCCAACTAACACTAATCCATATAAGTTGAGAATCCCATCCATTTGGGTCAAGAATGATCCATTCCCATCACATTGTAGACACCTCGATTTGAACGGGCCCTCACTTGAAAGGGCCCAAAATAGTAGGGTTTCAATAAGTTCGACCAACGGGCCTCAATGGCCCGAATCATCGAAAAATGATACTTTCGCCGAAACCCAAGCCACTAACACCTTTCAATGGGTTAGTAGGTCCACCAAAAGGGCTCGGCACACTCCCATCCACCCCGCTCCATGCAAAATATCGATTTTCCAACAAAAGGGGCCAACGGGCCCCTAAGGCCCAAAACATCAAAGGTGGTGACTTCGGTCAAATCAATGTTCTTAAGACCACCCCAGGGTCTCGAGGACTCGCAAAAAGGGTGGTGACCCATCCTACAGTTGTTCAACGTCGTCGCTCCGCACTCGCGTGCAAAAACCGATAACGGGCCCAAAAGCCCGATTCGCCAACACGTGGCATTTTAATTAAATCAATGATTTCAAAATCAAAAAAATCAAAAAAATCAAAAGAAAAATAATATGAGACTTGGGATGCCTACCCCTTCATCCAACCTTCACCGTTCCATCTCCAAATCCGATATCCAATCCAAAACAACCCACAACCCTTCTAAACCCAAGCCCAATACATTAAAAGCCCATAAACCACTATCCATACCCCATTCACTATCCAACCCACCACCCAACCCATCAACCCTTACCCACATCAACCAATCAACCCCTCAACATCAAAAGATGACACTTGTCATCACCATCCTTCACCTCCCTCATCCAATCACCCACTCCCATCACCATGCTCTAAACAACTCATCTAAAATCACCTCAACCCATACCCTACCCTAACCTAACCTACCCCCATCCTCTAACATCAATAACCAACCATCCTTCACCCATACCCTAACCCATCACCATTATCTAACATCATCAACCACCCACATCATCACCCATACCTCTACCCATCATCTTCCTTAAAACACTCCAATAAAATCAACTCAACCCATACTTCCTTCATCATCAATCAACTAACCCATTTCTCTCTCTCTAATCAAACAACCCCCATCAACCAATCAACCAATCTCATCACCTCACCCCCTCATCATGATTGCCATATGGCATCATCTCCTTTCTCCTCCCAAAAACTAACTTAACAACCTCTTACACAACCCATTCTCCTAAATCTACACACCTCACCTCATCAACCAACCTAACACTCATTCTCTAAACCACTCTCTTACACCCCCACTCCACCACCAACCATCACTCATGTCAACCCATCAAACACTCTACCCAAATGGGTTTGGGTAGAATCCAACCCATTTAGGTCTAAACCTCACCCATTTTCATTCATTACACATTTACCCTCCATTTCACCTTAAATTTCACATCCCTCACTCCTAAATCCTATACCATTACCCCTTCTCTCACATTTCAACCCCATTATACCCCCAAACCCCCTCCAAACACCTATATATACCTCCCCTCTCACCCCAAAAAGGGGTACACACACACACCAAGTTTCCATAAGAAAAAAAATCTACTCTATCTACTCCTCCTCACTACTCTCTTATAACACACTCTAAGAGAAATAACTTCACTCAACTCACCAAAGACTAAAGAGAATTCAAAGAAGAAGAAGAAGAAGAAGAAGAAGAAGGAATCCAAGAGTACAAGGTGGGAGCAATCAACACCCCCCCCCCTTTTTTTTCCTTTCTCTACCCTCTCCTCTTCCCTCTTCTATCTTCCCCCTCTTTTCATTTCACTTTAAATGAGTTGAGCATGAATGGACCTAAGGCTTGGATCTACAAGGATCATCTCCATTGATGAGATGATCCTATGATCAAGCCAAAATTAAATCCTACTTAGGGAACAAATATACCCATGGGACACACCTTCCACTTTCTTTTAAAAATCAAAATGACCGAGTTATTTGAGGTTACCGCCACGTGGCGGGGAGAAAGGGGTGCCTAACACCTTCCCTTTTCTCCAACGGAGCCGCTTACCCGAACCTCTAGGTTTGATCAACCCTATCCGTTACGAGTCACTAACGTCAAAAATGGTAATTTTTCGACAAGGCACACACCGGGTGACCATTCACACCCATTTCCAATCTGAATGGTGGCGACTCCAATATTTAGTAGTTGTGGTCGTCATGACGACGAAAACCACGTAGCTACACACATTACACAAATACCCTCACCAACCTCCAAATAACACCCCTCTCATACCTACACCCCATGTCATTATCTTCTAATATTTTTCCTTTGACATTCTAACCCTAAAAACAACTCAAAAAACCTATAAATACCTCCTTTAATCTCAAAAATGACTCATGCTATCAAACCCTAAAAGACTAAAAATTCTAAATTCCTTTTTACTCAATTTTCTTCCTCTCTTCTAAAAACAATTCACATATCACTACTAAGGACTCAAAAAGAAAAAGAAGAGAAGAAGAATGAAGGAAAGAAAGAAGAAGTGAAGACCTCAAGGTAGGTTAGAGAAATCATAGCTCACCCATTTCTCTTCCCTCTCTATTTTCCTTTTTTACCTTCCCCCTTACTTCTTTAATTTTTCTTTTAGAAAGCTTGTAAGACGTAATGCTCACCATCCCTTAACTCTGGTAGATCGAACTCCGGCTCGATCGAAGGGGTTATAACCACCTTCAAAAGAAAATCATTTTAATCTTTAAACACTATTTGCATGCACCTCACTCAACTCATTTTGAGGCAATCAGTAATTGGGCCGTTAACAACCTATAAGAATAGGCCCATAATCCATTAGCTAACAATTTTCAAAAATAAGTTCCTAAGGCAAGATTTTGTTGAGGATCACCTCTTTTATTGAGATGATCCTTATTATCTGAGCCGATAACGTATTCCTTATCTTTAAAGGTACAAGTCGTCGATCATTCAACCATTTTTATTTCCTTTTTTTATCAAAAATGATCATGTTATTAAAGTTACCATCTTTGATAGAAAGAAAGGGGTGTCTAACACCTTTCCCTCCTTCTAATCGAACCACTTACTTATATCTTAGGTAGTTCGGTGCTTTATCCGTACAAGAGTTATTATGACGTCAAAGCGATGTTTTTTCTAAAACTACTTTTCAGATAACCATTCACACCCTTTTACAAAAAAGAATAGTGGCAACTCCAAATTTTTGTATAGGTGATCTTCAGATTTGAAAATCACGTATATACAGCTAGCGATTCCACTAAGGTCGACTTGGTCATTTTTCAATCAAGAATAAAAAAATATTTTTCCTTTTAATCTTGTTTGTTGTTTATGTGTTTTTTTTTATCACGTTGTAAATGTTGTAATATTTACTTATTATTTTTTATTTAATCAAATGCTTGTAAGGGAGTTAATGGAAAAATGAATGAAAAATGCACAAGTACTTGCAGTTCATAGCCCATTACACAACTACCCCACCATAAAAAATATCAAACCCCAATGCTTAGTAGTTCTATATATTGATATCGATTATTACAAGTGTCAGGGACGAACACATCAAATCCGATCACCAACCTATGATGCATGTACTCTAGTATGCATCAAGGTTTGAAGATCAGGTAATCATAATTCACCTATTAGCCTCATGCCTATACCCGACTAGATGTGCTAGGACACACATTTTAAATGAATGCAATGACCCCCAATGGCAAGTTGTATTTTTCTTTAGGGCCTTGAAGCCCAAGAAAGCACACTTGTATAGATAATTGATTTATGTCTTTGTTTATTTTCTTTCCCCTTTAGGTAAAATGAGAGGAATTTATTTATTGCATCATGTTAAAAAAAATAGAGAATGACATGAAAAACTAGGGACCAGTGAGCAAACTTTCAAAACAGGGGCCAAAAATCCAATTTCTATCAATCTTAAAAAGTTAGATTTTTTTCTGGTTTGTTCTCATAACATAGATGCCTAGAAATGCACTTCATCCGCGCTTCAAGCATAGACAGAACAATACATGCCTCATCCATGCTTGGACCACAGATAAGACAACGTTGGTTATATCCGTACTCCAAGCATGGACCAGCATTGATTAGGAATGTGGAATGAGCACAAGATAGATTCTTGGGACTCCAAGCCACTGTTTTGAGGCCTAATGTCACTATTGGAATAACACAGTAATTGAGGACTCCAAAAAAATCTCATGTTTTGAAAAATTAAACAAAATGATTTTTCCTAACCCATGATTTCTAAAAGTGCAAACGTACAATCTCGGATGGACAAAAATCTTTTTCCTAAAATGGTGTGCAAACTCTCCCTAGCTCCGTCCTAATGAAGCCTTTTTAGAAACTAAAAAAAATTTCCAACTCTATGTCGATGCTAGCTCCACGCTGAAGAAATATCTTAGCAAGGGGAATGTTTCTAGCTCTGCACCGATGCCAGTTCCATATTGATGAAATCTCTTAAGACTTTAAGAATAGTACCCAGTTCCATACTGATGCCAGCTCTATGCTGATGTAACATCTTTTTAACACACAATCCAGCTCCGAGTTGATGCTAGCTTTGTACTGATGCAACCCCATATCAAAACACACCTAATCTAGCTCCACGTTGATGCCAGTTCTATGCCGATAGAACCTCTTTTTAACACACAATCCAGCTCCGAGTTGATGCTAGCTTTGTACTGATGCAACCCCATATCAAAACACACCTAATCTAGCTCCACGTTGATGCCGGTTCTATGCCGATGGAACCTCTTTTTAACACACAACCTAGCTCCGTGTTGATGCCAACTCTATGCCAAAGAACTATTTTCTTTAAAATCCACTTACTTATATAAAAAATGAAAAAAAAAACCTGAATCAACCTAATAGAACATCATGCATTTTCCTTTTTGTAAATAAGACACTAACATTTGGTCTTCTATACCTACAGGTGGCTAAACAAAAGGAAATATAAACAGTTATAGAAGTCTTCGTATTTCCTCTGATCTACATCATCCACCATGAGTGCTTCTGAACCACCACAACCAACAACAGTTGAGATAATTGACACCGACACAAGGATTGCAACACTGTTTAAGACTATGAAACAGCAAAAGAAGATGCTAAGTGTCGTGTTGGCCAATACCAACTTCATACAAGTCCAGGTAGTACAACACCAAGCATCAAGGTCGAATCCTAACCCCCTAGAACAACAATTACAAGGGCAACATACCACATTGCCCTCTACAATGCAGAGGTATCAAGGACCCCTGCTTATTTTTTGCAGAATAGACCACCTCCTGTGATCATCCACGATGATAAATGTGATTACAAGGTCACTAAAGCCAAAAACATAATAGATGAGAAGATGGCCCAATAGATTGAATTTCTTCAAGAAGAGATGAAAAGAATCAAAGGCACCAACACCTTGGGAGAGCTAGGTTTAGGGACCTCTATTTTTATCCCAACACACAACTATAAGCTAAATTAAAATGTTCAGAGTTCGAGAAATACAATAGGGTACGGTACCCTCTATCGCATCTATAACTATACTACAAATCAATGTGCCAATTCAATGAGGACGATAGATTTCTAGTGCAATTGTTTCAAAGAAGCTTGGTGGGACCAGCCCTTAAGTGGTTCTCGAGATTGGATCATAGGATCATATACTCATCAAAGGATGACAGGATTTGATTAAAATGTTCTGGCACAATTACAGGTTCAATAAAGACATGGGGTTGAACCGGAACAACATGAAAAGAATTACATGAAAATAAAGGGAAATAGTGAAAGAGTACGCTTACAGATGACGAAAATCAATTTCACAAGTAAGGCCAACAATGACTGAATAAGAGATGAATATCACGTTTATCTCGACATTAGGACATGCATTCTATACTCACTTGGTAAGGCACACTACAGGTACCTTCTTGAACTTGATATAAGTAGTAGATCGGGTCGAGGATGAAATCCAAATTGGTCTGATACTCGACTTCATGAGTATATGGACAGAAATAGGGATACCCACTCAAAGGGAACCATTGCCTTTGGGAAAGAAAAAGAAAGTACAAATCAACAATATACAACCAATTCGGACCCCTTTTCATCCTTGCTCAAATAACAAGACATCAAGCTCCACAAACCTCAAAGGCTTCGACACCGAAAGTTGCCTGGACCCCCGCACCTCAAAACCCATTTCAAGTAAACCCACAACCAGTTACATAGAAAATGGCATGGTATGGGCAGAATCAACAACCGTAGCCTAACAAGGTAAATAGGGTATTCACCAGGTTGTCAATGATACTGTCAGAGCTGCTCTTAATCTTACTCAGAGAAGAATATCTCACAAAGCGACCACCAAACCTTAAACTGCAAAAAGACCAGGATGCAACCCCGATTTATTTTGTGAATTCCACATGGGTACACCAAGGTACTCTAAAAACTAGTGTTGGCAACTCAAGCATCAAGTGCAGAACCTAGTAAATAAAAAGACTCATATTGGATAACCCAACAAACAAAACTTGGTGAAAGCGCCCTCGATCCGCAGGGTGCGCGGATCCTCTTTTGACCTATGAGGTTTGGGAGTCGTAACCTAGTTATTACGGTCTAGGAACTGAATACTAACTCTAAAAAAGTAAATACTACTAATCTAGAAAAGAAATAACTGAGTTCGGGGATCATATTACGGGATTGGAAGGTGTTAGGCACCAATCCCGCCTGACAAACGTCGGTCTCTACTAATTTCCAAATAAACAACATTGCTAAAATACCTAAGTAATAAAAAAAAATAAGAAATATGTATACCTTTCCGAAGAGAACAGTCTTGTTCCCTCAGATCTGGTAGAATAGTTCTTTGTACAGTACTCATCGCTTCGTTCTGTCGTTGGATTCGCTTCAAATCTCCAAGGCAAGGTATCTCTTTCTTAAATCTGGATTCTTCGAATTTTTTTATGGATTTTTGAGTATTTTTTAATGGCTTCTAGGTGTTTTTCGATCTAAAGTTGAAGTATGGGTGTTAGGTAAGGAGTTGGGGCTTCAAAATTAGGGTTTATGGAAGGTTAGGGAAGCTGTTTGACCTACTTCTCTTAGGATTTTTTATTTGATACGAAAATAGGTTGTAGGAACCCCTATTTATAGATTTTTTAAGTGCTTATTTTGATAGAGTTAGTGTTTAATTATAATTCTTTTAGAGAGAGTTATTGTTTATTTAGAATTATTTTAAATTATTATTTAGTTAGAATTCTATTAAATAGAATTATTATTTAATTAGAATTGTTTTAAATAGAATTATTATTTACTTAGAACTCTATTAGGGTTTTGATTTTTAGTCTCATTTGATTGACTTTAAAATTTTGACTTTAGTCTTACTTGATTGACTTTAATATATTGACTTTAGTCTTACTTGATTTACTTTAATTTCTTGACTTTAGTCTTACTTGATTGAATTTTTTTTGGAGAACCCTCCTTTATTATATCTTTAATTCTTTGGGCCCCCAAATAGAGGGGTCTTTTAATAAATATCTGGGCAACCATAAAAAATTATGCATGAGAGCCTGATTGATTGATTTTTTTTTTCAAATTTTTAACTTAATTTTATTAATGTTTCACTTTATATTATTTAATATTTTATTTATTAATTTTAAAATTTTTAATTATTAAAATTATAAAATTATCGTTTTGCCCTTGGAGGGGACTTTTTGTGTTTTAAGTCATTTTTCAATGTTTCAGGATGTTTTAGAATCGATTTTTCGTAAAGAATTCAATGAGAATATTGGTTTGTGTCATTTATGAAATTTGTTATGCGAAATGGTCGTGAACTTGGTCAGGGGCATTTTCGTAATTTTGTCAAATTTTGTGACAATTGACGAAATGATTTATTTGGTTTCGATTTGTTATTTTATGTGTTTGAAAGGATTTTTTTAAGCGTAATGTAACCTCTAGAATTATTTTGATGTTAGGGGTATTTTGGTAATTTGATCATTTTTTAGTGATTTTTACCGTGAAGCTTCTTTTTGTCTGTAAGATGATAATTTCTATGTTTTTGGAGTTATATTTTCCTAGCGTAGCGTGGTTTCTAAGATTTTGTTAGTTTGAGATACCTCATCCGGATTTCTAAAACATATCTGGTAACAAAATAAAATATTATAATAAACATCCATCATTGGGAACCGTTGCAATCGGGTTGACGAGTTGATTAATCAGACGAATGCAAAAATGGGATGTCTACAGATACCCCTATTTGGTAGAGAGTTGAAGCAAACTAGATAGTAAATCTATTTTGGTAGATAGTGTGATATATGAATGCCAAAGCTAGTGACAATTCATTTTGCTGCCTGATTTAGCAATTCGCCGGGATGTTCGGATCCTTGAGGGTAAAACTCTCCTCGAACTAAAAGGTTATCAGGTCATCGAGCGAGAACTCTTACTGATAGTGTCAGATCCTTGAATTTTAGAAAATTCTCTTTGACTAATGTAACAACTATGCAAGTGTGTGCACTTAAAATCTGAGATAAATTTCAAAGAATTTAAGTTGGAACTGAGTAAAATCTGAGCACAAAGTGAATATAAGTTGAGCATAAACTAAGCATAATTTAAGCATAATCTGAGCATAAACTAGGCATAAACTGAGCATAATTTGAGCATAGACTGAACAAAAACTGAGCATAACTGAGCATAATTTGAGCATAAACTGAGCATAATTCCGAGAAAACCCTCGGCGGTATCTGAGCATAATTCCGAGAAACACTCGATGATATCTGAGCGTAATTCTGAGAAAATCCTCGGCGGTGACTGAGCATAATTTCGAGAAAACCCTCGGTGGTAACTGAGCATAATTTCGAGAAAATCATCGGCGGTAACTGAGCATAATTTCGAGAAAACCCTCGGCGGTAACTGATCATAATTCTAAGAAAACCCTCGGCGGTCACTGATCATAATTCTAAGAAAGCCCTCGGTGGTAATTGAGTATAATTTCGAGAAAACCCTCGATGATAACTGAGCATAATTCCTTGAAAACCCTCAGAGATAACTGTGCATAATTCCGAGAAAACCCTCGGTGGTAACTGTGAATAATTCTGAGAAAACCCTCGGCAGTAACTGAACATAATTCCGAGAAACCCTCGGCGGTATCTGACTGAGTAAAACTGAGAATGAAGGACTAAATCTGGAAAATAACGATTGAAAATGAATCTGGGAAAGAGTGATTGAATGTGGGAATGAATAGATTTGGGAAAGAATAAATGTCTTATCTCCTATTCTAGGTGAAAGGGTCTCTAGGCACAACCAAATGTGAGATCCAAAATGTTTTTGTTTGAACCTCAAGATTTTATCCAAAAGTTTTATGAATTTAAAACCTGAGTTTTTATTTCTTTAGAACCTCAAATGTTTTTCGAAAAACTGTTATCAAGAGGGTAATATTAAGTTTGGGGTTTCCATTATCTTTTATAATTAACATTGCTCAGAAACAAAATGCCCCTAGTTTGATAACAAATATGACATTGGAGATAATTAAACACATCATAAAAAATGCCCCTAATATAGGGGGAAAACTACATATTTAGAGGAAAAAGAAAATGCCCCTTGTATGAAGGTTTTAATTTTGTTAATTTTATAAAAGATTTTAAGTCAGGTTCAAGAAAATAAAATATTTCATTTTGAGACTCATCATAAAATTCACCCTTCTATCCCTTGGTTCACTTGGGGAAGTAAAAATTACAGATCGATCGTAGACAAGATACTTGTGGCTTCTGAATCTGTGCCTGGTTTAAGTTAAGTATTGAACTTGATTATTCGGACTTCTGATGTTTCAACTCGGACTGCTCTTAGCTTTTCTTCTATTTTGCTTTGTTGCTCTAACTTTTGCCTAGATCGCCTTTTCAGATTTTCAATCTAGCGAGCTTGCTCTAACTTTTACCTAGATCGTCTTTTCAGGTTTTCAATCTAGCGAGCTTTCTTTTTTCTTTGCTCTTAGTGTTGTCAAAGTTGTCCTTTCAGATTTCCAACCTTTCGAGCTTGCCTTAATTTTTGCCTAAGTCATCCTTTTCGGGTTTTCAACCTAGTAGGCCCTTTTTTCTTTTCTCCCTTGTGGAATGGCTGTCTGATCTATCTTTCTTGACTTTCACACGGTACATAGGAGGACTTTTATAGGTAAGCTTAGGACTGGATATAAAAAAAAAGGGATTTTGAGGCTCAAAAACCCAAATGCCCCTTGTGTGGCACTTCTTTTATTTTGCCTTGAATTTTCTTCCCCAGTTTGAAGATATTTCGTTTTCTTTTGAAATTTTTTCTTTTTAGATTTTTTTCTTTGTCGAGGAATCTATTTTTTATTTTGATGTGATCAGGCTTGAAGTAACTTCTCAGGTTGCCTACGTACCCCAGAATTATGGGATCAGACCACGACGTAGTTCGAATTCTTCCCTCCCTTAGGTTAGATAGTCAGGCTGAGAAATAAAAAGGCATAATTTTTTTTTCTTTTTGAAAAGACTACAAAGGGATTGAGAAATGATATATTGAACTGGACAATAGAAGAATTGATTGGGCCAAAAATGACCTCCTTAAATGTAGTACCGTTTGATTTGGTCAAGGTTGGTTGGTTCTGGTAATTCGATTCGTTCATAATCTTGAAATCTAACGATTTTTCCAACAATATTTTCTTTATGAATGAATTTCTCCAATTGAATTCAGACTTCCTCCTATGGTCGAGGAAGAGTGCTCAATTTTCTTTGAAGGCTGATGGTTAAATCCTTGACTTGTAAGTGGTGAGCTTTGATTTTCTCGTCAAACGTGTGGGTGACTCTTCTTTGATAAGTTTGCACATGGTATAGAACTCTAAGTTGTTTTTCTTCAATCAAGTTTAGCTCTTTGCACCCAATGATGAGCCTAGTCTGTTTCTAGCAATTAACTTTCCATATGAAATTTTCCTTTTAAATGGTAAGACTGTTTATGTACCCCTGTAATGTGAATGGTAACTTCTCTAACTAATCTCGGTGTAATTGACACATTTTCTTAATGATTGTTTTGATTTTTTTTTTATTGACTGCTTCAACCTTTCCATTAGTCTGAGAATGTAGGGGGATGATTTGTGATGTCGGATCATAGAGTAATAACCTAAGCTTGATGTACGACCCATTATCAGAGATCAATAACGCTTCAACTGTTTCATTAGTCTGAGAATGGTAATCTATTATGGGAGCTCTACTATTTTGAGAAGTGTAACACTGATACATTTTGTAACATCTTCCTTGATCTCATTTTATCAAGACAATATCTAATCCATGTCAGACAACACCCAAGCTTGCACCTAACATGTCCTCATCAGACTACGTGAGCAAGTCTTTTGAAATATCTGAGTAAATTCATTATCCCTTCGTGTTCCTCTAGGGATAGGATGGTTTCTACTTGAATCTCTTTAGGAATTATTTTCTGTTCTAAGGTCAATGACCTTTGCTTTCTCGATTAAAAGTTTAACCCAACCCTTATTTTCTTGTTCATGAGAGAAATCTATCCTTGAAGTTAATCCGTTAATGCGCTCGAGGTATTCAAAAATTTCTTTTATTCAGATGGGATGATAGACTTGACAAATTAACCTGACTCAATAGAAAAAGAGTTGAATCGATCTTAAAGAAAACATAACCTTGTTGGATTGATAAAAAAAATGGACTCGAGTTAACCCAAATGACTCATGAAAACTCAAGATAAGTAACCACAACGGGCTTGATTATGGATTGAGGATTCGAGACATTGCTTATAACCGGCAAGACTGAAGAAAGTCAAGCATGCAATGGGGAAAAAGCAGGCATGCAATGAACATCATCATCGAAAAAAAATCAGACCTTAATCCATCAGTTTTAGCCATTTACTATGGGCAGATTTATCAGCGACAAATAGTTCATACCTACAATAAGAAAGTCAAGCCTAAAGGTTTCTCACCAAGAGATCTCATCTTGAAGAAGATTCTACCAATCCAAGAAAAAACTAAAGGAAAGTTTCAATCAAACTACAAAATGCCATTTATCGTGCAGAAAGTAATGATAGGAAGAGAATTGATTCTTACTGAGATGGATGGAAAAGTTTTCCCTTAATCGATTAATACTAACACCATCAAAAAATACTACGCCTAAGATTTGACTCTGAGATGATGAAAGGCCATCTTTTTACTATCCCAAAATAACTATCCAACCCTAGTCACTCCTTTTGAGCCTTCACATTCATTTTTTAGCCTAGGACCAGGGTAAGTCACCGTTACCACCCAAAAAGAGAATAGAAGAGGAAGAGAAAAAATAAAAATAAGAATCATCAAAGTATCGACTTACTCTTGGCCCACATGAGGATAAATTTTGATTGGTTAAAAATATAAAAAATTCAAAAAGTCAAAAACTTAGATGTATGATCTTGAGCTCAACCCAAATCTCCAAACTAAACAAGTTCATGATACGTTGGGAAAAGACATAGATCATATTTTGAAACAAAAATAAACAAAACCCGTGTCCAGCCCACCTTAGATAGACTCAGACCAAAACATTTTCGTATCCTTCCACTACCCTAGCCTAAGCCAACATTTCGTCCTACTACAAGTCCTTTTAGATCAGAAATGATTTGAGGTCCCATCGAGATGAAGACAGTATTACACGAAGACATCATCAATCTTTTAGTTTGATCCAGACCTCAAATTTTATTAGTCATTAGAAAATTTGATAGGGGAATCCAGATTAGATATTCAAAAAAAGAAACATCTTGAAATGTAGAGTAATTGATCTCACGGCTCAACTTGAGTTATCGAACCACAAGGAGTAATCGAAATACCTGAGAAAAGAATCTAGATCTATCACTCGAGAAAGAGTGCCACTACAAGACTAGAGTCACCAATCTTACAGGTCAACTTGAACCACCAAACCACATAGACACAAAGATTCTATGCAAAAATCCAAAGAAAATACAAGCATAGTCTAAAAGGGCACAGTGAAAACTCGAAAGGACATTATGAGTAAAAGAATAAGATTATGGCAAGATCAAAGTCATCGACATGAGAAAAACTCAAAAGGGCATTGATACGCAAAAATGTGGAAATCAGGTCTAATGAAACTCGTAATTGGTACCAAGGACAATAAAGAAAAATAAAAATAAAAAATAGCAACAAAAATAGAAATTCTCTTGACCTTCAAAAGTATATGCTATGAACGATAGAATTTTCTCAAAAATCCTAAGTCCCTAACATACAACTTTATTCCAATACCAAGGCATTGGGGATGACTTTAAAGGAATCAAAAAAACAATTGACGTTTATATTCCCTAAGGTTGATAAAAAACACTAAGACAGTTGCAACCAAAGATTTCAAAAATTTTGAATTTATCATGCTCATTTAATAAAGGTATTTCACAAAAATTTCAATACTTTCAAAAAATTACTATTTTTGCCAATGATGACGAATTTAGTACTCATTCAACAAAACTTCGCGTTTTCAAAGTAATAGATATTCTAGAGGACAAGTAAATACAAAATTTATTTTATTTAAATTAAAATTTTCAATATTACATGCAGATAAATATCAAAAGATACAAAAGAACAGAACACGTCAAACATCATGATGGAAAATAAAAAAAAGGAATCAAAGCATTCTTCCAAAGTGCAAATCCGAGTAGCTTGACAAATCATCACTCTCTTAGCATCTAAAGCATCATGGCTCACCAAATATGTTGCTAAGTCATCAAAATGAAGGATCTGGACAAGTTTCTCTTTCAAATTAGTAACTTCAACTTGAAGCCTAGCCACTTCGTCATTATCACCAGACTTTGAAAGTGCAAACTCCAATGTCAATCGATCAATCTCCTTCTGCATCCTCTTTTCGTATTTGAGTTAGATAACCTAAATTCAACAATCTTCAACTTGGGTTTCTTATACTCAATCTCTATAATAAAAAAAAAGAGGAAGTATCGGGACACACTTGTGTTATTATTGATACTGATTGTCTCCCTGAGATGAGATCTTGATTCCAATGCATATATGACGAAAATAGATGTACTATAAAGATATTTTTTTTTTTAAAGTCAAAATATTTCAAAAATATCTTTCAATTATGAGTTTCATGACTACAAAAAATTTGAAATTAATGACAACATTGGTGTCCTATCAAATTTTGAAGAGTAAGATTCAATTCAATTATAGGACTAAAGATGACTTAAAAGGCTAAATATTATTGTCATACTTTCTTCAACCCCTTTTAATTACTCCTAACCCGCATGAGTATAAACTGTAAACGGCAAAACAATAAAAAATGTGTCGAAATTAGAGTACTTCCCATATTTCTCAGTTTAAGTCAGTCAAAATATTATTCAGTAGCCAAAAACCTTCATTTTAAAACACCAAGTCTGATTTCAACTAACCACTTTTACTTAAATTTCCAATTTTCAAGCAAAACTCGCAACTTCAAAAAATGTTAATGTCAACGATGTATTAATTTGTTCTTCCTTGAAAAATTTTCTTACAAGACTTATCAAAAACGAAAAAAAAATAAATGTGCCGATTCAAAGGCAAGCCTAAATGAACAATCATAGGGATATTTGGAAAGCATATCGAAAAGTAAAGGAAAGCATAAAAAAATGCTGAAAAGAATAGTAGATCAATGGAGTTTGGCAAAATGGTTCGGCCCTTATGCAAAGAGATCTTAAGAAAATATTCTAGTCCAATCAAGAAAGACCAATCACTATTAAGGGTTCAAATCTGCAAAAGTTCTATCTCTTGAGCTGACAAATATTAAATGACATCAAAAGATAGTCATGAAAAAATTAAATCTCGAAATAAAGAAAGTCCTTCATTCTACTATCCTAACATATCTATCGCTAGTCAACCTATTTGAGCCTTTATCATCTTTCAAGACCTAGAATTGAGGCATGCCACCTTATACTGAGGAAACTTTGAAAAAAAAAAAAAACATACAATTACAAAAGAAAAAAAGAGATTTTGTTTAAAATGATTGAATCAAACCCAATAAAATATGGTTAAAAGCATCAATCATCCTAAAATTCATTAAATCCAAGATTTCAAACGAGCTTCATGCCACGAAATTTAAGAATTCAAATAGGCATACACTGTCAAATCTCGTGTTTGGGTAACTACTTTCCATCAATCATCAAATTTCATCAAATCCAATATTTCAAACGAGTTCCGTACCATGAAATCAAGAAATTCAAGGAAGCTAAACCCTATCAATCCCCGTGCTTGAGCAGTTGTCATCCAAATCCATCATCCCACTTAATGCTCCCCAACGTGCATAAATGAGTTTTTTCTAACTCATGTAAAAAGAGATTTAGTTTCCTTTTAAAAAAGGAGAATAAAAGATAACCCGCCGGTTCAACCTTTCTTTTATATCAAATTTTATATTCGAGCTTATATCATTTCTTTGCGAACCTACACCCTATCCACGTTACCTCCTAAATTTAAGTCATTTCTGATCGAGAAATAATTTGAAAAGAATACTTCCACCACAAATGTTTATTAGCAATGAAGAAATAGCTATCTATGAGAAATTTGTAAGAACTGTGTTGTGATTTGAAAGGACATAGTGAAAACTTACAAAGGTGTTATAGTAAAATAATCAAATCATGGTAAGATCAAATATCATAGTGAAATCATATCGACCTTGGCCGACCTTTAAATAACGGATAAGGGCCTGATTACGTAAATCAAGAATTTTTAAAAGAATTGGGAGTCACCACCTAGTTTTGGTCTAAGAACCAAAATTAATTCCAAATGGATATGGGTCGGTCTATGGATCAGAGAGATGGGTAAGGGGTCAGAATACGGATTTCGAAAGGTGTTAGGCACCGAACCCGCCTGATCAAGACGATCAGTCTCTACTACGATCCAAAAATATCTTATGGTCAATACTCAAAGACTAAGGGTCAATCTAGGGTCCCATCATCATCAAATTGCATCAAATTTACTAAACAAATCTTATAACTAAGATAATTACATGATTTCTCGAATTTCACATGAAAAAATCTCACTATTTAATAAGACTTATGTGGCACAAAAAAAATTAATGGATCGATTCGATCACATTTTGAGGAGTACGAACCTGATTTAATGCCATGTACACAAAAATTAGAGAATCAACTCACATGCCCCAATTTCGTGGGAAAATTCAATTTTAAATCTTCAATAATCAATGAATCAACTCGACAATTTTGATTGAAGAAAAATTTTTAATTGCGTGCATCAAAATTAGTGAATTAACCCATGCATTTTTAATTAACAAAATTTGATTTTTTATTTTTTTTTGTCGCCACGTGTACCAAAATCAGTGAGTCGACTCACAATTTATTAATCAAAAGAATCTTGATTTTTTTTTAATCGCCACACGTATTAAATCGGTGAGTTCCCACATGCCCAATTTATAAGAAAAACAATTCAAATTTTTAATGTCCCCAAAATCAGCAAGTCGACTCACAATTTATTAATTAAAAGAATCTTGATTTTTTTTTTTGAATCGCCACGTGTATTAAATCAATGAGTTTACCCACATACCCAATTTATAAAAAAAATCAATTCAAATTTTCAATGTCCCCAAAATTAGTGAGTCAACTCACAATTTATTAATCAAATGAATATTGATTTTTTTTTTGGAATTGTCACGTGTATTAAATCGGTGAGTTAACCCACATATTTTTTATTAAAGAAATTTTGATTTTTTTAACCCTTCACGTGTGCCAAAATTAATGAATTAATCCACACATTTTTAATAAAAAAATTTAGTTTTGAGTCACCATATGTACCCAAAATCAATGAGTTGATTAATATCAATCTTAGCGAATTGGTTTAGTCGATATATCAACAAAAATGAGCGAATCGATCCATTAATATTTTGAAAATTTAAAGATTGCCATCAGTGCCACATATACCAAAAATCAACAAATTAATTTAGATGCATACGAACCAAGAAACAATAAAATAAAAATAAAAAAAGAGTAAATAAATAAAATAAAAATAAAAATAAATATTACCTTTGTCGAATAATTTCGAATGCTTGGACCCTTCAAAAAAAATAACTCAAAATAGTGTGTGCATAGTTGTTTTGTCAACTGCTAAGGTTGATGGATATAATGGATTGAGTGTTGTATAGATCCTCTAAAGTCAACTCGATAGTAATTTACGAGAACACGTGATAGAGAAGATGGTATGGTTGTTGCGATAAGGGTGTTAACATGATGAAGTGATGAAGATGGTGACGACTGCAATGAGATTTAATGGAGTGATGAAACGAGGAAGGTATGGCTAATGTGATAAGGGCATTAATGTAATGAAACAATGAGGATAGTGGCTAGCGACACATGGTTGTATCGATATGTTGTGAAGGATAAGGGGGCTGGAAAAAAACGTCCTTTGAAGAAGAGGAAACTTGCTGGTTGTTTTTTTATGAAGAGTGTTGGCTGGACTTTTATGAAGAAGAGGATGAGTGGTTTCTATCTAATGTGAACATGGGAGAGAGAGAAAGAGAGAGAGAGAGAGAAAACAACATGGGGTAGAGGGCGTAGTTAGAGAGAAGGAGATGGGGCTGGACAGAGGAAGAAGAAGATGTTGCAGATTTTAATAGAGAAGACGTTGGCTGTTGGAGAAGATGTTTAATGGCAAAAACATAGGATATTAGAGATGAAGAAGAGTGGCTGGAAAACGTTGGGGCAATAATGAACAGAAAAGAAAATGGATTGGTTTATGGTTACTGTAAAAAATCAAAAAAAATAAGTATGTGTATTGCAGGTTTAATGGAATTTTTTTCCTTTTGTTTTTTGTCAATCAATAATAAAAAAAAACCTTTCCCTTTGAGATCATGGTGGCTGTTTCTTTATAGTCAAGAAAGGGACAGATGGAAGAAGAAGTGAGGTTGAGGACGTGGGTTGATGGAAGAGATTAAGGGAGAGAGAGTGAGGAGTGTGGGTGGTTATAGAAGGAGTTGGAGAAGGAGAAAAAGAAGTCATTGGGGAAGAAGAAGGAACACGTCAGAAAACATGGTTTTTTTTTATCTTTTTTTATTTTTTTATTTTTTTATTTTTCTTTTAATAGAATGGGGGAGGAATTCGACGCTACTCATACTATGGTAGCCTACCGTCGTTGAGTTATAATTGATTTATAAATTTGGTTTTCGGTTTGAATTTATTTTTAATCTGATTTTGAATTGAATTTCAATTGAATTTTGTCAATATTTTAATTAGATATTTAAGTTTGATGTTTAAATTTGAATTCACATTTATTTTTTTTTAATTTTGATTGTTTAATTAATTTCAATTTGATTTTAAATTTGATTTGAATTTTGATTTTATTATTGGTTGTTGATTGATTTGATTTAATTTTGATTGGTTGATCGATTCAATTTAATTGGTTGAATGATTTTTATCTTGATTTTCAATTCGATTCTGATTTTGTATTTTAATTGGTTTCTTGATTTTTAATCTATACTTAATTTTTATTTTGTATTTTATTTGAAATTTAATTTGATTTTCGATTTTAAATTGATGTTAAATTTTGAATTTTAATTTGATCTTGGTTAAATTTTAGTTTAATTTTCAATTTGAATTTTATTTTGATTTTCTATTTGAATTTTGATTTAAATTTTATATTGGTTTCTCGATTGAATTTTAGTTTGATTTTCGATTTGAATTTTATTTTCCTAAGGATAAAGTTCTCTATGTTAGAGTTGTATATTGAGGGGCATTTTGGTCATTTTTATGACTTTTTTAAATTTTTCTTGAATTTCTCTGTTTTCTTCAATTTGTATCCCATTAGACTTGAAATTACATTCTGAATGCAATAGAGGTACTTTTGAGATTTTTCGGAGGTCCAAAATTTATGAGGGGTATTTTTGTCATTTTGGTGATTTTTACATATTTTTCTTGAATTTCTCCGTTTTCATCGATTTGGGTCCCGTTAGACTTGAAATCACATTCTGAGTACAATGGAGGTACTTTCAAAAAATTTCGGGGGTCCAAAATTTAAGAGGGGTATTTTCATCATTTTGGTGATTTTTACAAATTTTAACGTGAGATTTTCTTTCAGTCCCTGTGTGATTATTTTTGAGTTTTGATATTGTATTTTCCTAGTATAGCGTGATCTCTAAGTTATCAAACTATGTATCGAACCTAAGCATACGTGCTTGCTAAGTCGGGTGTAAGATGTACGATCCTAAGCGTGCGTAAACTTCTATGTCGAGTCGTAACGAATAAAGGGATGAAAAAAAATTAGAAACAGAAGGAATCAAGAACAGTACTCACAAGCTTTCGAGCTTTTTTATACTCATCATTAGGAATCCACAATAATGGAGTGACGAATTGTCGAATTAGGCAAATGTAAAAATGGGCTGTCTACACATAGGCACGACGAAATTTTGAAAGGTCATCAATGAGCAAAAGTCGAACTTGGTGAAAATCTTAATTGACATTATGGACATGAATGAAAAAAAAAAATACATCATCTCTGTCTACTAATCATCCATCATTGAAAAAAATTAAAAGTTTGAACAATCATCGATCTATAAATATCTCGGATAGATTCTAAAGCCTACCACTAATCACCAATCATCACATAATCATTTATAGCATCATCAAGCACCATCAAATCATAATCTATCCTTTTATCAAATATCTGATGGTGAGGATGACTCTAAAGGACCTTAAAGAGAATTGAGAAAAATTACTTTTTATTTGTTAGGTACACCATAACCAATATTCAACAATGACAAACTCATGATCTAGTAATTTTTCTTATACTAAAAGGATAATTTAAATAAAAAAAATTATTATTTTTTTTTTTTTTGCATACATCATGCTAATTAATACTTTTGAATCTGTGACGAAAAGTTCAATTTATTTCCTAAAAATAAAATATCGAATTATTTGAGACTAATAATTATAAAAATTAATTTACATAAGAACTTTCTTAGCATTTTGCTCATTTACAAGAGCCTAAATTACATATTACTCCTTAGTAAGAGTCTAAATTGCATTTACTCACTTGCAAAACCCAAACTACATATTACTCCTCAATAAGAGCCTAAATGGCATATTGATCCTTTGACAAAGCATAAATTGCATGTTGCTCCTTAACAAGAGCCTAAATTGCATACTACTCCTTAGTAAAAGCTTAAAACTGCATATTGCTCATCTATAAGATCTTAAATTACATCTTGCTTCTTAATAAGAGCCTAAACTACATATTGCTCATTTGCAAGAGCATAAACTATATTTTGCTCCTCAATAAGAGCCTAAATTGCATGTTGCTTCTTAGCAAGAGCCCAAAATACTTGTTACTTCTCAATAAGAGTTTAAACTGCATGTTACTCCTTGCAAGAGCTTAAAGTATATATCACTCCTTAGTAAAAGCCTAAACTACATATTACTTTTTTGTAAGAGCATAAATTGCATATTATTCTTTAGCAAGAACCTAAACTATATTTTGCTTCTCAGTAAGATCTTAAACTCCATGTTACTTCTATACAAGAGTCTAAATTGCATTTTGTTCCTTAGCAAGAGCTTAAAATGCATTTCCCTCCTTATTAAGAGCCCAACTACATGTTGCCCCTCATCACATGAGCACAAACTGCATGATATTATTAGTTTGTTAAGAATAAACTAAAAAACTTGAGGCAAAAGAAATTTTGATCTTATTTCATCGTTTAAAGTAAAAATTTTCAAATCATTCTTGCCAAAACACACTTAGATTGCAAACCTGATCTCCACTTTTCATAGTCGATTCAATCCCTATCAGAATCCTACCTTGAGATGCCGACTTTTTACAATAGATCCCATCCTTGTCAAACTCAAAACTTAGGACGATCAATTTTTTTCCAACCACTACAATTAGATAATGTTACGGTGAGGTTGAAAGGATCTTTTGTGTTGACGTACCAAAGGATCATCACAAGCCCTTTAATTCCTACAAAAAAAGTTTTTATTATTTGAGTTTATTTTCTTAAGGGAACGTATGTGATTTTATAAAAAATCAAAAATAAAAAATAAGAATTTCAAAAAATCCTTTTCAAGTTGCATTTTGAATCCAATTTGTCTTAATACGATTAAAAAATATCAAAATTTCAAAAATCATCCAACTTTCATCAAAATCCAAGATTTCAAATGAGCTTTGTGTCACGATATTGAGGAATTCAAAGGCCAACCCTGTTAAACCCCATACTTGGGTAGCCACTTTTTACAAAGCATCAATTCATGCGGTGTTTCAAAATTGTGTTTTAACAAATTTTTAAGATTCGTACATATAAGGGTTAAGTCAATTCTTTATAGTTATTTGCACGCAACTCCTACAAAAAGGGTCACCTGTAAACATCCCAATTTGAATTGGCCCCACTCGAAAAGGGCTCAAAAAGACATATTTTTCTTAAAAATATTGTCAACGAGCCTTAAGGCCTTCAAAATTTATTTTTTTATTCAAATCAAACATCCTAAGACTTCTAATGGTCCAATGAATCTATAATAAAGTTAATTCGTCACCTAAATCTTCATCCATAACCATCTCAATCCCAGACCTAAAATTAAGCCTCAAATTCATTTCTAAGCCCACCTAAGGCCCACCAATCTTCAACCACCCTAAGCTCCCATTTTAATATACTCTAAAATCAAATTCCTACCCAAACCCAAACCTATGTCCATAACCATATCCATTATCCATAATCTCAACCAATCAAGATCCATACAACTTATGATCATCAAGATGGATACTTGTCACCACCACAACCCACCTCTCAAAATTATTTACTCAACCTTATCGTCACACTTAAAAGCTACACAACCCATACCACAACCTACACCATATGTCATCACCCAACATCATCAAATCACTATTACAAGTCATCCCCACATTTCTTCTCTTTAATCAACTCGCCTAACCCACTCACCCCATATCATTGGACATATATCACCACCAAACTCACCCTCCAAAAATCTAACTATCTAATACCTTACATAAGTCATTCTTTTAACCAAACACCTACACCCCTCAACTTAATCAACACTCACCTAAGTTGGGTTGTCTAACCAACCCAATTGAATTTTATCCATGGATTTAGGTCGAAAGCAACCCATCAAATCTTTTTACCTCACTTACCTTGTCCCAATCCAAACTACCAAATCTTTTAGCCTAAGATTCATGTCTTTTTTCACCACCTATTACTTATGATCATTTTTAAAATAAAATTATTTTAAGCCCTTTTAACACTTTGTGAACACACCACAGAATTTGTTTTGAGGCTAAAGGTGATTAGACCCTCTTCATTCAATGAGAGTTGGCCCACAATCACGAAGTCAACATTTTTCAAAACTCATCCCTTCAAGGTAAAAATATGGAAGGGTCTCTTTTCTTAATTAGATGACCCTTACAATTTAAGCCGATATCAAAAGTCATTTGCATCTGAGGGCACAAAACCCTCGTTTTCTCAATTTTCTTTTTTTATATTATATTTTATTAAAATGGCCATGTCTTTAAAGGTTACCACCTAAAGTGGAGAAGGGGGGGTGCCTAACACCTTCTCCAATCTCTAATCGAACTACTTGCAATGATCTTAAGTGGTTTGATACTTTATTTGTATAAGAGTTGTTACAAAAAACTATTTTCTCAAAATCATATTTTGGGTGCCTATTCACATCCTCTTCTAAAAAAGAATGATAACTACTCCAAATCTATGTGGCAGTGATCTTAAAACTTGGAAATCACGTAGCTGACCAAGTTCATAAAAAATCCATGTAAGTTAACCAAGTTCAAGGGACTTCAATTATTTTACCCCTCAAAGAGAATTCTCTAGAACTTAGAAACAATTACCCTCCTAACCCTATGTTGTTATGACCCAAGGGAAAGTAATTGACCCATAAAACCCTTCAAGTTTAGATAATTGCATACCCTTCCTATTAATTTCTATGAAATTCAAACTTTTCTCAATGGAATGAACAATTTTACTCCTCAAAGAATTATCTAGAGACCTTGAGGGAGATTTACACTCATATCCCTTAATCATCAGGATTGGTAAGACTAATAAGGGTGTAAATGACCATCAAGGCCTCTTTGCTCAAGGTCACTCAATGTAATTTTATTGAAATTAAGTTGAACTTATGGTGTGGACCTTTATATCCCCAAGGATCTCTCAAAGATTTATAAATAAAAAACCCCCAAAGCAAAAATTACAAGCTTTTCTTCTTCTAAGAATTCTGTCAATTTCTATTCTTAAAACCTTTTAAAGCCCCTAGACTCTGTCAAAACACTCTCTTGAGTATTTTTGAAAACTAACAAATATTTAAGAGAGAAGAAGAAGCAAAGGAAGAAGAAGATCAGGGTAGGGTATAAAATAGTTGTATTTCTTTGCTTACATTTCCCCAGTCCCATTTTTATCTCCCCCCAAATTCTTTATTTCTAATGCAAAAGCATGTAATGTAGTTTCAAAGTTCATCATCATAGTAGTATAAGTATTTAACATGGACAAGGTCAAATTGGGAGTATACCCTACCTTCTATGAGGTAATCTCCATACCTTTGAGTGCCTAATAAGCTCCTTGAGGGCACATTTATGCGTCTCCATAGAGTTTTAAAAAGTATTCAAGCATCATCCATTAGTTTAAACTCCATTTTTTGACAAAATAAGATTACGGAGTACATCCTCATCACAAGGAGATCCATTACATTTGTAAGTCCATAACAACTTCCTATGGAACAGTAGGATGCATTTAGTGTACTTTTGCATGCATTCATATAGCTTCAAATATTAAATAGGGGAAGGTTGCAAAGAGCACTCCAAAACTAATGGAATGCTTCTTAGAACCTTACCCAAAAAAGGATGTTAAGATCATTCTTGAGCAAACTTTCAAAGAATGCATTATTAAAAAAAATGCTAGAGTCCTCAAGGGCGTTATCCTTTAAGATTTGTACTCCCAGCTCTAAACAAACACAAAATTCCAACTAGAGGAAACATAACATACATCGCCATGGCACCCACACAATTTGACATTCATGCATAATTGTAAGCATACATATATACCATGTAGAAAATATGAATTTTATTGAGATTCTTGGATGAATATTACAAAAGCCCCAATAGGGTATTTATAGGCATTACATCAACCAAGATATATGAAGACTACCTAATATAAATATTCTAGAATACCCTAATTGATATATTCTAAATATCAATATCTATTTTAGAATATCCTTCATCACAACCTTCCATTTGTGTGAGATACACTAACAATGATACAATGTATCTCATGCATTTTAATACAGTTCATCTTATTCTCTAACATACCATACTAAGCTCAAAATAAAAAATAAAAAATAAAAAATAAAATCGAAGTCTTCACATATGGCCATAGCCTTAGTGACCACCAACTTAGTGGGTAGGATGGGGTGCCTAATACATTTCCCATCTTACAACTGAACCTTCTTACCCAACCTCTTGGTTGGACTAATTTCGAGTCACTAAATTCATTAAAAATAAATAAAACAAAATAAAATTTAGGTGGTCAGTTACTGTAAACTCTTTGAATGGTAGCGATTCCCCAACCCACGTAATATTGAGGTTTAGGACTAATAAACATCACGTATCCAAACTCCTAGAGCAAAATGTTTTTAAAAAGTCTTATTCACAACCCCTCCCCCCCTATCTCCCCTTGTAGGACTAGATTGATATTCAAATATGCAATTTCAAGTACTATGAGAGAATTATTCTTTTCCAAAACCAATAAAATTACGATATTACAATCATATAATCATATGTTGATTATTTTTTTAAGAATTACAAAAATATCCATTTACTACATTATTTTTTTAAAATATCCATAATTAATATTTTAGTTATAAATAGACCCTTATGATAGAACTGTGTTTGCACCCTTGTTAGCAATTCAGAATACGGCAAAAATTTGAGTTCTATTTTACTTTCGATTGCAAAAATCCAGTCTAAAATTTGGTAAAAAATTCGATAAATATAAAATATGTAACATATGTTTTATACGTGTATTATATAATTCATTTAAAAATTTAAAAAAATTCAAAAATCAAAAATTCGGTAATATGATAGTGATGGTGAAGGTGATGATATAGTGACAATGGTGATGGTGATGGTAATAATGATGATAGTGATAATGAGGGCATTAAGGTTATTATTCCATTGGTTTATTAAAAAAAAGAGACCAAAGTCAAGGGATAAATCATTAGTTTGAAAAATTAAGATGGTATATCAATTAGATGTAGTGGGGCAAGTCATAATGTTTTTAAATATTAAAGGGACATGTGTCACCTTACAACACACAACAAGTTACAATAGCACATTTTTCAGTCAAATTTTATAAAAAATCGTAAAAAGAAAAAAAAAACATGTTTTATTCTTTTTCAACTTAAAATATGTGAATTATTCAGAATAATTCAATAATCCATAGAATAATACTTTCTTTGAAAAAAAAAAAATTATTATGAATTTTTCACGAATTAAACTGGAGATTGCTAATGAGGGTTTGCACATGTCATCTACTAGTTGTAATAATAAAGATAAGGAAAGGTGTATTAAATCTTGAAAATGACTCAAAAGATGCAAGAACACTACTTGGTGGATGAAATAATCCAACATTGAGGGAATCCAAGTTGGACATTAATAACCATAAATAATTAGATATCCAACATGTCTACGTAAGATTACTATTGTTAATGATTGTTGCATCCTTTGGTGGAATTGATTATAAAACTTAATCAATTTTCCGTTTTTAGTTAACCACAAACTAAAGCTTTTGTGTACCTGCCTCAACTTTCTTATATGTGCCACAAAACTTTCAATACCTACTTGTAATTCCGATGCAAACTTGTTGGCAAGCACAAGTTATCAGCCTCGTCAAAGCCTTATCCCAACCAATGTTTATTTCATACGATTCTATTTAAAGACATCTTAATTATGTTCATTTAAGTACTTTCTAAATATTCCGACTCAATGCCTCAACCCGATATATGAAAATCAGTGCGTACGACCACCTTTGCAACATTATTGTTACCCCTAAGAATTTGTTGGGGACCAACCTAATATATATGTCCACCCCTTCAACCTCAAGATTACATCTTCTTCATCCCTTAAATCTCAAGAAAAAGATAGGAATGTTATGAAGGTTGAAACATTGTTTACATAATTATTTGAAATTTCTCTATTTATATTTTAAACTTGCCTGGATTTATACAAATTAAATTGAAGTATCCAAACTTACACACGCCTTAGAACCTTTTTACTAAAGGCTTCTTCCCTACTTCTGGTTATTCTAAATTCATTCAAAACTCTTGTGTGTCTAATTAATACACACATCTTGATCAATGTATCGCATGTTCGACTTGGATTGATTATGATTTTACATATGCAATTCTTTATGGCTAATTGGGTACCTATTGATACCTTTTATGGGAGTATAAAAGAAACCCACTGAATCCCCGATGTTAACCAACTAACGTCTGAGTAAAGCAAATTATAGACTGTTTAATTTGTAGAATTGAAGACAAAGCCTGGAAGGCATCCATTCATGACCACGAGTACAAATGGGATCCTGAACATAACTAAATGACCAGCATGTTCTCTACGAAATAGTCTCACATGCAACATGATGAATGGCATCGCTCCCAAATGCCCACGTGACTTGACACTGAGCAAAATGACTTGACTACTGACAGGTTGATTGTATCGCCAAACTAGAACGTGACCTCTTTCATAACACTCTGGAAATTGACGCATGTTACTGTTAAAATAAATGGAAATAATAATGGGAGGAAAAGAAAAATAAAAAGATTGCTTTGAAGTACGTAGTAATTTACGTTGTCATATAAACAACATACACCCCCACTGTGGTTGACGTTGGAAATGCAAATAGATTAGTAGCGAATTTGTCTTCAGGATACAACAAAGCCCAGTTGTGCCAAAACTATATATTTTTTCAAAGTTTGCACTAATCTTAAGAAAATCTGTCACACGAATTTTTGGATACACGAATGTCTCATTTTGTAGAAAAACAAAAAAAAGAATTTAATTAAGAAGAGAGAGAGAGAGAGAGAAATTAATTTTTTTATCATATTTTTTAAATTCAGATCTACTCATATTTATAGATATTGAAAAGGTTCCAACATTTTTCAAGAGGTATAAATCTAGGGGTGCCAATAGCATTAACCAAGAGGTATACAAACATTGGGGGTGCAAAAAGCATTAATGGGTGTCACACAATGAACCAAACCATTGCAACTTTAGACCCTCGAAACCGAATGACATCCCAAAAAATGGTATTAACTCATCTAATGAGAAAAAAAATTTATGCTCATAATATGTTATTAACTCATCGGATCAGGTTGTTGATCTCAACATTTCTATCCATAAGGATCGGATCAGGTCCGATCCTTAATCCAAATTCCAAACCATACTGTATACTTCATTTTGGATCTGATCCAATCCGTTCATAGTCAAAATGTGAAACATAATAATTACATAATAAACCACGTGGTATGGATGTATTTCTAAATTCACCTTGAGTTTCTTGGTTATAATATCTTAATGCCTTCTCACCCTGATAAAACGGCAAACTCAAATAGTATTGATCAACCATTCAAATCACCGACAATCCATGTAAGAATGTCGAGATCAACAATTTCTAATCCTTGATATCAATGATTTGAATGGTTGATCTCAACAATCCATGATCAAACGTCGAAATCAAAAATGTCTAATCCTTGATCTTAGTGGTCGTAAAAGGTCAATCTTGATTATTGAAGGAAACGTTGATCTCGATCATTTGATTTGTCAGTCTCGACAATTTGAATCATCCATCTTAATGATTGAAGGGGATGAGTGAATAAAGAAAAAGTTTACCAATTAGACTACCAAAATACCACCACAGAATTATGGGTGTATTTAGAAAGAAATCCATCTATTAGGATTGGATAAAGTTATTTTTTCCTAAATTCTTTCTTTTACCAACAAACTAAACCTTTTGTGGACCTGTCCTAATTCCTAATTTTCTTAATGCGCGAGACAAAATTTTCAAGACCTACATCCCACGTGTAATGCAGATGCAAATATGTTGGCAAGCACAAATATTTATCATCCTCATCAAAGACTTACCTCAATCAGTGTTTCTTACATATAATTCTATTTAAATATATCTTATGTTATATTATATATATATATATATAATATATATATATATATATATGGGAGCGGTTCAACAGCCCCTTATGGTGCCCCATATGGTGCCACGCATTTTTTGTAAATCATTTTTGATGGGGTTACAAGTTTTGGAATAGGCTGATTTTTTGTGAGGATGATCTCTACGGTGAAGAGATCATCCTCATAAAAAATCAGCTCATTTTGAAACTTCTAACCCTAGTTTACAAGTTGAAGAATCGTGGAACGTCCAATTTTTGTAAATCACTTTTGACGGAGTTAGAAGTTTTGGAATGAGCTGATTTTTGGTGAGGATGATCTCCTCATCATAGAGATCATCCTCACAAAAAATCAGCTCATTCCAAAGCTTGTAACCCATGTTTTGAAAAATGAGTGGCACCATATGGGGCACCATGATGGGGCTGCTGAACCGCTCCCTATATATATATATATATATAGGGTCGGATTCGTAGACACATATTGTGACTCACATTGCGACACAATGTTTTATCTTATATGGACAAAAATGTTTGGAATGGACTGATTTTTCGTGAGGATGATCTCTATGGTGAGGAGATCATCCTTGCCAAAAATCAGCTCATTATGAAACTTCTAGCCCCATGTTTACAAGTTGAAAAATTTTAGACCGTCCAATTTTTGTAAATCAATTTTGATGGGGTTAGAAGTTTTGGAATGAGATGATTTTTTGCAAGGATGATCCCCTCATCAAAGAGATCATCCTCACAAAAAATCAGCTCATTCCAAACCTTTTTGCCCATATAAGACAAAAACGGTATCACAATGTGAGTCGCAATATGGGTCGTAGGAACGCTACTTATTCATATATATATATGTTCATTCATGTGCTTTTTAAATATTCTCACTCAACCCCACAATATGAAAACTATGATTATGTCAAAATGAACAAAATACCCAAAATGACCCTCCTAAGAAGTAAATTATATTTTGGACTACATTTTTTGGGTCTAGATTATAAAATACCATTTGTAAAGGAAAATAATTGTGCAATGATCTTAAACCTATACATGCTCAAGCCGACTAATTGGTACCTGACACAAATTAGCTTATGAGGCCAGATCAGCTTATGAGGCATTATCCAGCAAACAGGGCAGGTCAGAGCAAAGACCTCCTTAGCCTGGCTAGCAGGACAGCATAGCAGTAAGCAAAGTTAGTCCTGCCAAGTAGGACAGGTCAGGCCTCGAGAAAATCGCAACACTGCTGGGTGCATGTAAATCCCAGAGGGGATCTCTACAAATAAGTTCGATCAATTAAGAATATACCAATTAGGTAAACAACCCCGTAGAACCAGCAGAAATCCCATGATTGCAGCCTATAGAGGGGGAAACCCTAGGGCTTAAGTAGGGGGTTAAATAGCACTATTGAAAGGGGGGACTAGAAAGATCTAGAGCGAATCAGTACTGATTACTGCTCCTTTGCTTCTTTAATTTGAACGTCGGAGTGTCTGTAACAGGTACTAGACCGCCACGAGGAGGAAGACGTTAGGAACGACTTCTGTGTCTACCGGATTTCGACTGCACACAACTGGCGTCGTCTGTGGGAACACTAGTAGCAAATTGATTTTAGTCGAAATAATGGTGAGATCCACAAAAACAAACGAAGTCAATGAGCCCCTACCAGCAGCTTCGGCCACAGACGCGCAGCTTCTAACGATGATGGAGACTATGAGAAAGTAGCAGGAGATGTAGAAGAAGATGGACGATTTGATAGAACAGAACCGAAACTTGAATCAGCGTCTTGACGATCGACAATAAGCGAAACGAGATAGCATGTCGAAGGATCCTCAGGTGGCAAGTAAGGATGGCCATGCCTCTAGTACAAAAGGAAGCACGCTGTTATTAATCCCTATAGGGGAAAATAGAATAGAGGTTGCTATGGCAGCTACTCAAACTGAACCCGTAGTAGGTTTAACTCGAGAGGAGGTTAGAGAGATGATTAAAAAAGAGAAAGAAATGATGAAGAGTGTCAATATGAGCACAACAGCAGTGCTAACCGTTCAGGAAATTCAAAAGTCTCCCTTTTCAACAAAAATTTTAGCTGAAGAAATTCCTAAGAAGTTCGCGCCACTGCAATTTATCCCTTATTTCGGGACGAAGGACCTAGTGGAGCATTTGTTTCACTTACGGTAGATGCTCGCATTGTAGGAAGAGAAAGAGGGGTTAATGTGTAGGTTGTTTCCTTTGAATTTGTAGAGAAACACTTTGACATGGTTCCATAAGTTGCCATGTGGATCCATTAGCTCATTTGAAGAGCTCTTCACTCCTTCGTTGTACAGTACACTAGCAACAAGAAGAGTGGAGGAGATGTTGATGCCCTACTTAACATAAGGTTGGAATCAGGGAAGAGCCTCAGGGAGTTCACCCGGAAGTTCAGGGAAGAAGCAATGTCACTAAAGAGTTGTGACGAGCGAACGGCAATAATGGCGTTCAGAAACTCCCTACCCTCTAACTCAGGGTTATATAGATCCCTAGTGAAGAAGAAGCCAAAGACTTTGAACGAATTGTTCGAGAGAGCGAAAAAATACATCCATGTAGAAGACGATCCTTGAAGCTCAGTAGGAAAGAGCAAGGTCATACACTCTATGTAAAAGCCTAGCAAATAGCACCAACCGCAGCGGCAGGACAGAAAGAGAATGCTCGAGCAAGATAGAGAGATCGATAGCTAACCAATACTGATTATTATTCCTCTGCTTCTCTAACTTGAGCATCGAAGTGTCTGTGGCAGATACTAAGCCGCTTTGAAGAGAAAGGCATTAGGAACGACTTCAGATCAGTGCGAGTTGGGACCATCAGAGCCGTCCACCGAATTCCGGTCGCACACCATTAAAATAAATATGATTAATTGTATATTCAAATTAAGAAAAAAGAAATAAATAGTAGAATCTAACATCATTATACCGACAAACTCTAAGCATTTTTAAATAAGGACAAAAATCATACTGATGCAATTATAAATATAACAATAAAACAAGGAAATAATTGAAATTATGAAAATTGTACGTCCATTTATCGTAACCCCATGATTGAACTTGTTATTCTTGGGTTAAAGTGTAGGTCATGCTAATGTGTTCCACGTTAACATGACCTCAATGCGATCAATTGAACAAAATGTTCATATTTAAGTGATGGGGTGGTGGAGGTTGTTCTACAAATCCTATGTCAACACGAGTCCAATGAAAGTGATGGTTAATCAATCCAAGTTACATGGAAGAAATAAAGATCCAGTATGATTGACCTCCAATTTTGACGTTCCTTTCTAAAATTAACTAAAAGACTACAACTGATTCAGAGCAATGGCGAAGGAGTTTTGATTAATTGGAGATGCATTATGATGCCCACTTAAAAAAAGCAACAATAGCGATGACGTGATTGTTGATGCATTATTTGAGTGGTTCATTGTGCTTGCTTTGTCACAAGGCTTCCTTCGTATGTTTGCTCTTGAAAACGATTTATGCGGATGAAATTGTCCAACATTGAGACATTTCAAGGTGGCAAACATTAAACATCCCCCCTAAATGTATGGCCAACTATAATTGATTCAAAATTATTATTATTATTCTAAAAAACCACTCTGTCGTGCCACCACTTGTCACGCATTTCTTAGATCATAAAAAAATGATTTAGTTTCCCCTGGAAGGCATGTTAGCAGCCATGTATGGGATGTGTCACCTTAGAATGATACACAAAAACTCAATGGTCCAGATATGTTACCAACTTATTGGATCGGATCACCCATCAGATCTCTACATTTGGATCCAATTCATAACAATCGGATCAGGTTCTATCCTTAATCCATACTTATATTATTGGGCTTCAAATTTTGGATTCGCAATTCTCGGTTCACCAATCTAGAACGAACGTGGTTCATAAAGGCAGTTTTGTGGAGGACGTTTACTTAAAGGATATTTGTGGAGGGATTTATTTTTAAATAGTCCTTAAGTTTTGCACGGTAGTTTGATAGGACATTAAGTAAAAAAAAAAATTTCTTTCTTAATGGACCCTCATTATCGACAAACTCGCCATTTTTTTTATTTACTATTGAGATCACCACTTTTTATTTATTGTCAAACTTAACGTTTTTTTATTTAATTTCGAGTTCACAATTTTTATTGTCGAACTCACCACTATTAACTGTCGAGTTCACTACTTTTTATTTACTATCAAAATCAACATTGGTAAAACCCACCCATTTTAATTTTCGAGTTTTTTCAACTAAAATACTTAGAAAGATCAACTAAAAACTTGAGATAACGACTTGTTTAGATGATTTCAATTATAAAAAAAACCATTCTTGATTGATTTCCATCCAAAAATTAAGGGGGGGGAAAAAAAACTCTAGATTTTTACATACGTTTTCAAAATGTTTGAAAATCCCCTTAAAAATGACTTCTTCCTTCTTAAATCCTTTTCGATGGAATGGAGTCTCCGAAACTCAATTGAGATGTCAAAAATCCTATTTTTTAGAGGAAAACAATGAATTCAAACATCTAGGTCATTCAATCCTGAGAAATATGGGAGATGAGTTCCAGAGAATATAATATTAAGAAAAGAAAAGAAAAATTTACTAAATGAACTATCAAGAGACCACCCAAAACTTAGGGATTATTTAGAAAAAAATCCCTCCACCAAGATCTTTTAAGTAATTTTTCTTTATTTATATTAATCTCCTAAACATGAGTCAAGGACAATATAGGATAATATATCATCAGTTTAGAAACACAGGATATCTCTAATATTGACCGAAACCCAAAACAGGGTTATCTCTAATATTGAGCAAACCATTTGGGTATCTCTAATATTAATCGAAGAAATAGCCTGGTTTCCACGAACCAACCTGAAAACCAATTTGCTTTGTGCTGATTTGTGGTTCAACATAGGAAGAGTGAGTCCAATAACACAGATCCAGGCCATACATTACTAAATCTAACATGATCAGATTTTGGGTATAATCTAACCCATTATAGTCAGAGTCAAACTCCAAGACTTCAAGTTTTACTAAACAAGTTTGGATTCCAATGACATTTGTTCCATTCACTAAATTTGAATAAGTTTGTGAAATTTTCATTAACGAATTCTTCAGAGGAAAATTAAAATTTGGGAATTATACAAATGAGCTTTTCGACTTCTTTCCAAAACCCATCATCTTATTCTACCTCCCTAAAAACTTATTTTGTTATTAAAGTTTGAAAATATTATCATGTTTGGTGATTTATTGATAAAGTCATTGATTCATGGATTTAAGCGGTTGTTCATACCCTCCCTTACACATAGAGTATTAGAAATTTTTTAAGAAAAAAACAATTGGAGAATTTTGAGACTATGCTGCTTTCCAAGACCCACATCCAGCATGTTATGCAGATGCAAACATATTGGTAATTTCATCATTATCAAAGCCTTGTGCCATATTCTTTCATTCAATTTTATTTAAAGACATCTTACGTTTTTTCAAGTGTGTTTATATTAGTTAAGTCCAGCTTACCCATAAAAACTGTGTCTTCGTATTCACTCTCAATACGAAAATCAGTGTATATGATCTCCTTTGCAACATATTAAGATACATATGTTGATATCTGTTTGGGATCACTGCCAGCTTCTGTTACTTGAAATCTAAGAAGCAGGAGTCCTGAAAATCGAAGTTTAGAAGTGCGTTTAAAAACTGGATGAAGTATTGATCTATGTGCAGAAGCTGTAATATTATGTCAAAATGACTATGATGCCCCCTTAAATCTAAAATGAAGCCCCAAAAATAACATAATATCAACAACAACAAAAAAATAGTTTGTACAAACATATTAAGAAAAAATAATAAAATACTGAACCTAAAACCAGTATACTTAGGGTAAAATGCAATCAAAATGAAAAAGATGGGAGGTCCAAATCATGTTACATTTAAGAATAAAAGATTATTATCAATTAGATAGGCTTGGGTTTGCTTAGCAAAAACAAAAGAAAAGGAAGTGAAAACTTGGATTAGTTTTGAGTTTAGTTGTATTTCTAAGGAAGCTTGTGAGTTTATATTAGCCCAATGGGTTAAAGAAATCAATCATCCGGTTCTATAAATAAACTAATTTCTGATCCAGTTTAGCTTGATTGTTGGTCTCCAACATCAAGCCAAAATGAAAATGGGGGAAGTGTGCCCACTAGTAGTAAAGAAAGGTTAAAAGCAAGCTCAAGATCAATTTGGACCCATTAAACTCAAAGTAACTTCATATGTTATCATATTTACTTACATTTTTAGCTGCAGTGCTGAAAGCTTCCCTATGGCTGATATCAGGATTATTGGCTTTGATCCTCTGAATCTCTTTTCTGCACTCCAAGTTTATACAAACAACTGTTATAAAGTTATTATTTAAACTTTCATTACTAAAGATACAAAATGTTCAAGTGGTCACCAACTGTTTAAAAAACTGAACCTAAAAGCATACAATAACAAACTCCAAGCATTTTTAAGGACAACAATTATAATCAACCAATTACATTATAATAACATTAAAAAGAGCAAAACATGGTTTCATGTGTAACAATTTCTATCAGAGTACCAAACCCAATTGAGAGTAAGAAAATTTGTAAGCGAATTTTCTCTGCTCACTGCAATCTTTGTGCTTGTATTTGTTATTCTCGGGTTGGAAAATGTAGCAGGCTGACTCATTTCCACATAGAATACCTTCGAAATGGGTAGCTGGGCAACAAAGTCGTGGTTAAGGTATTTATCTTCATTAATGAGAAACAAGGAGCTTGTTGTTCAGGTTGTCTTCAACTGAAAAACTAAATTCTTTGTCCCATAAAGATTTCAAGCTCTTTCACCACCTTAGTATTGTATTTGTGCTTTCCAAGCTGTAACCGGATCCATTGCACTGCAAGAATAACTTGAGCTATTGAGATCAGGGGCGGAGCCAGGATTTTCTTGTAGTGGGGGCAAATTATGGTTAGTTGTATAGTTAAAGAACTTGAAGATAAATGGTTTTAAGGAGAAATTCAGAGGTTTTTGTTTACAAGTTGAAGAAAAGGACATTTAGGTCATTTCCAATTAGTATATGAGAAGGCCCAGTCAAGAGGCAATGTCATCAACAAAAAATTGAAGGGGGGGGGGGGGGGGTCAAAAATTGGAGGGAGGTGAGGGTGTGGGGGCAAATGGGGAGAGAGCTGAGGGAGTGGGGACAAATGGGGCATGTAATTAGTTGAAAATATAACGGTGTCTCAAAGTTCTGTGGGGGCAATTGCCCCCACCAGCTCCTTACTAGCTCCGCCCCTGATTGAGATCCATTGCACATAGATACCAAAAGATACATTTTACAAACAAAAAATAATGAAGTACACACTAGAGAACTTTAGAAACTCAAAATTCCAGAAAAAGAAAACAATTGTGAGAAAGAAAAAAAAAATTTCAAAACAATGATCAGGTCATATTAGAAAAATAGTATAAAAAGCTCCATTTTCAGTAGTAGAAAGCCTTACCTTACACAAAAATGGGAGAAAATACAAGAATAAAATGTGCGAAATTAATCAAGATGGCAAGAATAGGGTTGAACTCTGAAGGAAGGAAATCTTCCTAGTGATCTAACAAAATGAATAAATAACTCCATTTTCAGTTGATTCTCACAAATTGGATCATAAGTAAAAGAGAATGTGAGATCAGATTTACCTAAAATTTCAAACCTTTAGAAATATGTTATTTTGTACAAACAAAGTAAAGCTTCAAAGGAATGAAAATCCCAAGTACAATCAACTGAAGTGTTCATAATGGTTACAAGGAACAGTGACACCATCACTTGATATACACAAGAGAAAGAGAAATCAAATGTTGAGATATACTTACATGATGGGTTTTTTCTTTATTTCTTATGCATTCTAGAATCCCGAGAGTTGTGCTGCAAAGGAGAAAATGGCTGCCTTGGCGAATCCAAACCATTAAGATCTATCCTCTCAATCAAATTGCATATCGTGGGGCTTGATTCTGTCTTGTTTTCCTGCATAAGATACATGTAAAATAAATCCAGAAACGTCAAGTGTCAGACCCACGGGATCAAGTCAACTATAAATCCAACCCAATAAAACCAATTTTTACATGTTTCGGATTAAATTCAATCAGCCCATTAGAACTCCATCTTTTTTAACTTTTGTTTCTATTTGATCTTATTATTTCAGGTTGACAAAAAAAAACCCATTATTTATCAGAACAATTACAAAGGAAATAAGTAGGAATTGGCCCCAAAATAGAGCAATGCTAGAGTGACTGCGCAGGACACTGCATTCAACACTGAGCTGACATGGAGGTGTGCTCAAAACCATAGAATCTTCATTCATATCTCGAGGAAAAGCATGGTTCTAGGCACGCCTCTACGTCAGCTGAGCGTCAATCACAGTGCCGTAGGAAGTCACTTCAGCATTTTTCCCAAAAATACCTTCCATAATTAGAGTCGTGCTGAACTTACTAAGTTGGACACTGTGTTCAACACTGTGCTGGTGTAGCAGTGCACAGATAACCAAAGATTTCTTTCCTTGAGATACAACTTAAAAAATCTACAGCGAACACAATGTCCAACGAAGTCAGTTCAGCATTTTCCTTAGTTTTTGGTTCAGTATCTAGCGAAACATCTGAAGTAATTACCGATGAAAATAAAGGGAGCATAAACAATATTATTTAGGTCATTAGTGGAGGCATGCCTAATGATATATTACATCAGCTCAGAAAGACCCAAAATTGGGTGACAAATGGTTGAAGGAATGATCTATACAGAATGAAAACTCTAATGATGCTTGGTTAGAAAAAATCTATCATATCAGGGGCAGAGCCAGGGTTTTCTTTTAGTGGGGGCAAACTTATAGTTCATTGGAGGGCAAGGGAGCAAAAACTGGAGGGAGATGAGAGAGTGGAGGCAACAGGGTCAAACGGGGCATATCAGTAATTCAAAATGCAGGGGTATCTCAAATTTAAGTATAAATTCAAGGGTATCTAAAATGCCCAAAAACGTTGAGCGGGGGCAATTGCCCCCAATGTCTCCTTACTAGTTCCACCCTTGCATTATATTACTATTAATATGATCTCACCTTTGCTGAAGTGCTGCTCGTTTGCTTGCCTCCAGATCCTTGGTGTTGCCTTTCTCTGGTAACCTTCCTCAATAATCTTTTATTCTCATCATCCAATATATTATTTTCTTCAAACAACATTTTCACCTAAAACGTAAAACTAAAACGATTAGATTATGTAAAAGGATGATATGAGACCTCAACATACAAAAAACCATTAATACTTACCTCCTCCTCAGCTCTGGTAAGGTTAATCCTTAAATGTTCCTTGTCGTTCTGCAGTGTTTTTACTACAGCAGCCAATGCTATACAATTTTGAGCTGATGGCCTCAACCTATGACAATTAAAATAAATGGTTCAAAATATTAGATTAAGAGGAAAGAGAGTTTTTTATTTTGTTTTTCTCCTTTTAATATTTTGAGAGATAAGCTAAGTTCGAACTTGTAACCTTAGAGGTGAGATGCTGTCCACTTATGATATTGGTTCAAGCTGAAGCCATGCAATGATTATATAATTGATGCATGATGTATTTTGGATGGGGTATTGCGTACGATAATGTAAATGTGGCAAAATTATTGATAATAATTGTATTTATGCATCATATTTATGTTTTTTAAGGGTAACTTTATTAAAAATCCGTAAACAATGGCCTTCAAAGAGATCAAGGAAACCTACATAGAGAATTACAGAAAGAAAAAGACGAAGAAAAAAAACACACGCAGCTAAATGCCATCCTTACAAACAAGCTCCCACCTAAAAACAAAATCCTAGAAAAATAGGCCTAGAGATCATATTTATGTTATTTATATTTAAGAAATAGCATATTTTGTGAAATATTATATATTTAAAATTTCTTATTCTCATCCTTTTTTTTTATTGATTTACAAATTATTTCTTCTCAAAAAAGGATAGACCCAACCCAATATTTAATTGAGAGCATATTTGGTTCACGGAGTTCTACTGCTAAGAGTTAGTTGGACTTTTGAATTTCAATTTCTGAAAGTTGGGAGTGAGAGTCTAGTGTTTGGTTATCTGTGAGAATTCACCCTGCAGTAAAAGAGAACATGAACACCAATATTTCGTTAAGAGAGACCATGCTTGGTTGGCCTTAAAGCCTACTGAAGGATCTACACCATTCAATCCAAGCATAATCTGTATTGAAAAATAAAATACTGCCAATAAGAAAGTTGGTAGTATGTCGTCTTCACACACAAGCTCCCGCCCAAAAATTAAGTCCTTGAAAAATATGCCTAGAGAGCATATTTATGTATGTTATTTAAGATTTAACAAGCTCCAATACTTTGTCGATATAGACTGCTTGGTTGGCCTAGAAGCCTACTGGCTACACCAGTCAATCCAAGCACGTTCTATATTGAAAAATTAAATACTTTGTCAATAAGAAAGTTGGTTAAATGTCATCCTTACAAACAAGCTCCCACTTAAAAACAAAATCGTTGAAAAATAGGCCTAGAGAGCATATTTATGTTATTTAGATTAAGAAATAGCATATTTTGTGCAACATTATATTTCAACTTTCTTATTGTCATCAATTTTTTATTGATTTAGAAAATATTTCTTAGCAAAAAATTACAGATCTGATAGATATTTACTTGATATAAACTGTAAACTACAATGTTTATTGCTCTTTTTGTGGTTTTACATTGTGCCAATTAGTGATGCCCAAATTCTATGATATACATTTTGGATCCTATGACCCAAATAAAACCTTAGCCCAAATGATTGTTAAAATTCTATGATTTAAAAATTGAATCCTAAAACTCAAATTTATAATTTGAAACTTACTAATGAAAAGAACAATGGATGCAAATTTTGGGTGAAAATAGTAACTCCGTGTGTATTTTCTTTTCTTTACTGAAGCTAAATCTAACAAAGAAAAATAGTGAGCATTTTTTTATTAATTAATTCATCACCTAAAACAAATGAAAAGAAAGGCAAGTCCATCCACAAAATTTGCAAAATTGAGAATCAAGACAATTGAAGATATATGGAAGTTTGTTCATTTGAAAATGAAGGAAAGTAACTGAGGACAAGAATCATCCCAATTGTTTTTCAGCCTTCCCAGACTATTCAAGCGATGATACATGACATTGAATTTTTTGAAGAGGATATTTTGTCTGTATAATTAATCTATTCATAATTCATTTTGCGATTGCCTAATAGATTGCCTTGTGATAATTTGTTATTATTTGCACAAGACCTTTACATTAAATGATAAGATATGGATCAATTACACATGTTTTGTCTTTTTGGTATGCTTTTTTATATTATCTAATATTTTGAACACATCAAGAAATTTTTTTGTGAATCTTACAATTCGATGGATAGAATTCCAAGTCAAATTCAATCCCACTTCAGAATTTTCTATCCAACTCGATTCTAACAAGATTGGTGTTGTATCTTAATTCTTGGCTATGGTGTGATTAAGCTCAATTCCATCCCTAACTACCACCAATAATAGTAATAACAACAAAACTAACAATTATCATCAAAAGAAGAATGAGGTGAAGGAGAAAACCTCACCGTTCCCAAATCTTAAGCAATCTCTGACACGATTGAACTTCACAATTAGCCTCTAAGAAAGCATGTGCACTTGTTTCAACCCCATCTTTGTCAATTACTAAAGCAATCACGGAGTCAAGTAATTGTCCTTCCAAGGTGGGCACAACAGATGATTCATCCTTCAGATTAACCAAGATATACGTTAGTCAGCCTTTCCTCAATTTAACGTATCAACTAATTCCAAGATAATAAGCCCATTTGGCCTTTTCTTTATCACTAAGAGAAAAGAACAGAAAAGTAGTAGAGAGAGAAGCAAAGAGCATGAATTACCTCCATCTTGTACTAATTAAAGAGCAAGCTCAGTCATAAATATGTATTCTTAATTTTTCATTTGAGTGGTCAATTTACCAAACTAAGCATAGTTCATGGAAAGCTGTTAATGTAGAAATCGAAATGGAGATATGCAGAAAAAACAATTCATACAAAGGCAAACTTACAATTTAATGGAGTTCTACTTATCAGATAGTACAATTCATCCACAGAAAAAGGAAGATGTAAGAGTGAAATTTATTGAGCTTATATATTGATATAAAAGACAAGAATAATGATTTTCTAACTCACCTCTAACAAACTCCTGCACTAACTCTCCTGACGTGGCATGTGCAAGAACCATAGATTTATTTCCTCAGGATATACAACTGCACATGTTTATAGGGATGTGCAGTTGTGTATCCCGAGGGGAAAAACCTATGGTTCTTGCACTTGCCACATCAAGAGAGTTAGGGTGGAGTCTGTCAGAGGTGAGTTAGATCAAGACTCAAAAGGCAATTATTACTCACCAGTTGATATTTCATCTAATAGTCATCCTTGTAGAGTATCATATTTATCGCAATATCCAATTCATCTTTTCAAATTCAATCGTATTGAAATCATTGTCTTCCACTATGAACCCAAAACAGTATCACAAACCAATCCACCCGGGTAGGTAGAACACATCTAGGGGGTTAGAACCACCAATCAGTGGGTACCCCATTTTAACTTAACCAACAATCTCTAGAACTTTCTGAATCATTATTCAAGTTTTTTTCTTTTTTTTAAATGAGACAAATTAGATGATCACAATCATCATAGACCAGAGAAATATTTTTCATGCATCCATCCAATAGCAAGTAGGAATTATTAGCCTTGGCTGTGTTTCTCTTTTATCATTTTTGGTTATTAAAACTTTAGTCAACAAGAGTCCAAACCAAGAAAAGTGCAAAATAGAGGGAGAGTATTGTCAAAGTAGACATTGGTAAATGTGAATTTTAGTAAAACCTTTTAAAATATCAGGTAGCCTTCTCTATTAAAAGAAACAAATAATGCTTAGTTGATTGACCAAGAAAGGTGAGCAATGTCCATGACAATGGCACAAAGAAATCTCTTCACATAAGACTTATTTGAACACATTATTAATATATTTCATCTGCATATTTCGAAGTTTAGATTATTAGAGTATTTAGGGGTATTTTAGTCTTTACCCTCTTTTGTTGCTTTAGGCATCTATATAAGTCCTTTTTGTTATTTTTTGTAAACTCAATCTTTGGTAAATGGTATAGAGAGAGCACTTCCTCTCCTCTTATCTTCTTCCCTTTAACTTCTAAGTATTAACAAATGTAAAACCCTAAAATAGAGTTTTTTCTCTTGATTAGAAACTTAGCATAAGCTTAATACATTAGAGAAGGGCTAATAAATATGCCCAAATATGAAAAGATCAAAATACCCAAACAATTATACTATAACAAACACTTGTACTCTAACATCCCCCCTCGAACTCACGATGTGGCTGCAAGAACCATCGAGAGTTTGTTAAAAAGAAAACGGAAATGTTGAATGGTGTTAGATTTCGTGAAGAAATCAGCTAACTGTAAAGAAGAAGAAATGAAAGACAAAGTGATGTTACGGTGTTAAAGATGGTGGCGAGTGAGATGGCAGTCAATCTCAATGTGTTTGGTGTGCTCATGAAACATAGAGTTGTTAGCAATTTGAATGGCACTCTTATTATCAGAATACATAGGAGCGGGAGCAGAGAGAGAAACACCCATATCTGCAAGCAATCAGCGCAATCAAACGATCTCAACGGTAGTCGAGGCTATGGCGCGATACCCGGCCTCCGTGGAAGAACAAGAAACAAAAGTTTGCATCTTACTCCTCCAAGAAATAAGAGTCGCCTAGAAAAATGCAAAAACCAGTGGTGGACTTGCAATCTGAGGGATCACCAGCCCAATCAGCATCAGAAAGGCTCTAAACTCTAGAATAGAAGTGGAAGGAAACAGTAAGCTTTGATGTAAGATTCCCCAGAGATATCTAAGAATGCGAATAACAACAACCCAATGAATAGAAGTAGGACATGAGACAAATTGGCTAACGATGTGAACTGCAAAAGCAATATCGAGCCGAGTGATGGTGAGATAGACTAAGCTACCAACTATAGTACGATATAGGGTTGGGTCAGGCAGAAGAGAACCATCAGATGAAGTATACTGAGCATTAAGCTCAAGAGGGGCTTCAACAATCCAAGAATCAGCGAGGTGAGCCAATTGAATGATGTTAGAAGTATACTTCGACTAAGAGAGAAAATAGCCTTTAGAAGATGAGGCTACCTCGATGCCAAGAAAATATCGTAAGGTTCCCAAATCCTTCATCTCAAATTGGTGGCCTAACAAAAATTTCAATTGAGAAATCCCATCAGAGTCATCCTCAATCAAAATCATATCATCAACATAAAGTAAAAGGATGCGGCCAGCAGAAGTAGCGCAAATGAACAAGGCAAAGTCATGAACATTAAAGCAGAAACCAAGTGAACCTACCACTGTAGAGAACTTTGCAATCCAAACCCTAGGTTCCTGTTTGAGACCATATAATGCCTTCCTGAGTCTACATACTTCACCATGATTATGGAACACACCAGGAGGAGGGTTTATGTAAACTTCTTCAGTCAAATCCCCATTCAGAAAGGCATTTTTGACATCTATCTGAGAAAGATGCCACTGAGAAGTAGATGCAATAGCAATCAAAGTACAAACAATGGTCATTCTTGCTACAAGAGCAAAAGTCTCCTCATAATCAAAACCATATTGTTAGGTGAACCCCTTTGCAACCAGCCTAGCCTTATACCTCTCAACAGAACCATCAGACTTGGTCTTGATTTGGTAGACCCAACAAGAACCAATAGCGTGCTTGCCAAGCAGAAGTGCTACTAAATCACAAGTTCTTGTTTGATGTAATACAGAAAGTTCCTCATCCATAGCCTGACACCAGAAGGGGTCAAAAATAGCTTCCTTGTACGAAGTGGGCTCAGATAGACTACAAATAGATGCTAAAAATGAAGAAAAACTTGTAGAATAACATGAATAGTCAGCAAGTTTTGGAGGAGGATTACAAGTGCGTTAAGGATAGTGAGAAGGAATATGATCAACATCTATAGAGTCTGTTGGGGAGTCCGTCGGGAGAGGATTAGTACTGATAAAGAAAACATTCGTGTTCTTGTGAACATAAACGTTAAGAAAACGAGCAAAAGAAGTAGGATTAAGTATAGGAGTCTCAACCTCAAAAGCAACTTGGTAATCCGAGGAGGGAGGAGGATGGGCACCAAAAACTTTAAAAGAAACAAAAGAGGGAAGTGGTAATGTATGGGGTGAAACAATTAGTAGGCAATAGATTAACATCATCAAAAAAATGATCAATGCATATGAGATCTAACTTGGTAAAACTCTGAAAGTTCGCGGGAATAGAAAAGAAAGGAATGTGTTCTAGGAACACAACATGACGAGAAACATACAACTTTTGTGCACTGGGATCAAAACAACGATAACCCTTCTAGCCCTCACCATAGCCAACAAAAACACATATAGCAGAACGAGCAGATAACTTGGAGCGGTCAACATGTGGTTTAAGAGTACAACCATAAACCCTCAATGAGGTATAATCTAGGGCTTGACCATATAACCTCTCAAATGGGGAAATTCCAAAAGTACAACCAATAGGAATCCTATTAATTAGATGAACAGCAGTGAGAACTGCTTCACCCCAAAACACACTAGGAATACTAGTAGAAAGAAGAAGTGAGCAGTCTCAACAATATGTCTATGTTTGCGTTCAGCAACACCATTTTGCTCGAGAGTATCAGTACAAGAACATTGATGAATGGTCCCATCGGAGGCAAGAAGATTAGAAAAATTGTTAGAAGTGTATTCTCCACCCAAATCACATCGAAAACATTTAATAGTGGCTGAATGTTGCATTTGGACAAGTATACGAAAAATGTTAAAGATGTGAAGAAAATCATAACGACGCTTCATGAGATACACCCAACAATAACGTGTATAATCAATAAAGGAAACATAATATCGGGAACCCCTTTAGTAACAATAGAGGCAAGTCTCCAAACATCATAGTGAACTAAATCAAAAAGAGCCTACGAAATTGAGATACTATTATTAAAAGGTAAGGTAGAAAATTTAGCAAGTTTACAACCACTGCATGAAGAAATGTCATGAATTTGCAAATTTCCCAAAACATTAATAAAGGTTAAATAACTAAAACGAGAACTTGAAACATGTCGAGGCGAGAGTGCCATAAGTAAAAAAGGAGATGAAGTAGAACAAGGAGAAAAGAAGATAAATAAACACTAGAGGCAGCAATATCAGGAACATAAAGCTTTTCCAACAAGTATAATCCCCCCTCTCTATGGCCTGTCCCAATCAACCTCTACGAATGGGAGTCCTACACAACACAAGAGGTAGATGTGAAGTGAACTAAATATCCAAAGTCACATAACTGACCAACAGAAGTAAGATTCAGAGTAAATTAAGGAATGCAATAAACATCAAATAGAGTCAAACGAGAAGTGACAATGGAACTGACACTTGGTAATGACATAGAAGTGTCATCAGCAGTCATAATAGGAGCAGAGGATGAAGATGGAAATAAAAAAGCAAATAATGAGGAATCATATGTCATGTGATGAGAAGCTCCTAAGTCAAATCCCAAGGTAGACCGAGATATACCTGAGGGTGTAGATGACGACAAACCTACATATGAAGAAGATATGAAAGCTTGAGCCTGAGTGGAGAGGAACTTCTGGAATTGCTTTGCAGATCCTGACAATGCAAAAGTGGACGCTGGAGGATCTCTAGGAGAAGGGACAATCATGGTGGCAAGTTCAAGAAGAGAGGCAGCTATTGCAGTATGATATTGTTTGGGCCTTGAAACATGTTGATACTAAGACTAATGATGTTGAGGTTGCTGACCTCGGATAAGTAGCATAGGGCATTGAGCCTTGCAATGGTCTTTCTACTAACAAAAACCACACACATCAATGCCAACTCTCGATCTATATCGATTCTGACTCTCCGTACTGGGAGGTGCCTTAAAAGGAACTGTCAAAATAGCCTGTGTGGGTATAGAGAGAATACCCTTACCAGATTGTGACTTGAGGCGCACCTCTTCAGTTAGAAGCTTACTAACTATAGAATTAACAAAAAGAAGAGGGTTCCGATCGAGAATGGAGCCACAAAATGCCTCAAAATCATCGCAAAAAGCCATAAAATTTTGAACAAGTCGCTGCTCCTCTCTATAAGTCAAATAGGGTTGTAAGGAACTAAGAGCAGTAGACTCAGGGAGAGCCAACTGGTCCCAAAAGTACATCATTACTAAATAGAAATCTTGAATATTCTTATCTCTTTGTCGAACTACACTAATATTTGTCTCTAACTGATATCGTTTGGCAAAGTTGGATTGAGTATACAACTTGACCAAGTGATCCCAAATTTCCTTAGTCGTCTCGTATTTGACTAGTTGGGTACCAATTGTTTGTTCAACAAAATTATTGAACCATGTGATAATCTTGGAATTATTGACCTCCCATGTAGCCAACAAATCTGGATATTTTATATCTTCTCTATCAGTGAGCATAGTCATAGTTCCAGTAACATATACCCACATCTTTTTTCTTTTCAAAAAGTTTTTCATCATATAACTCCAATAAGGATAATTTTTTCCATCAAGTCGAACACTAACAGATTGAAAAGAATCATCTCGTTCACTAGACATGGCAATCCAAAGAAAAAAAACAAATACAGAATCGAACAAGAGTTTGATGCTAAAACAACTTTCAAAAGAAAGGCGTAATACCATGAATCTTCTCCCTTGAAGAATTTTTTATCTGCAAAGTCATAATCTAGTGTGTTTGATTGATTGAATCGATCTGCAAGAGTGCAAAAAATCCTAGAATCTGAAGTGAATATGAAATTTATGATCTGCAAAGGTGCAAATAGCTCTAGAATTGTTATACAAAGGTCTAGCAGCCTTAGAATCTGAAGTTTTTTATCTGTAGAGGTGCAGCAGCCGTAGAATCAATCTACAAAGGTGCAATCTGGTCTGTGAGGGTATAAGCAGCCCTAAAATCTGAAGTTCTTGATCTAAATCGATGCAATCAATGTCCAATCTGAACTGTGAGAGTGCAAACAACCCTATGATGGAAGCTCTGAGACCATATTAACAAATGTAAAACCTTAAAACAAAGTTTTTTCTCTTGATTAGAGACTCAGCATAAGCTGAATACATTAGAAAAGGGCTAATAAATATGCCCAAATATGAAAAGACCAAAATACCCAAACAGTTATACTATAACAAACACTTGTACTCTAACACTAAGGTTTGTCACTCTATCATGGTATCAAAGCGTTGATTCTAGGGCTCTTTTGTTTGGTTCTTTTCATCACAGAAGCCGTCATTAAATCGATTTGAATCAAATTGCAGCAGCCAACACAAAATTTATTTCATTGATTGCAGCAACTCAGCATTCTAATCGCATCAGCAATAATTTGTTTCATCGCAGCAGCCCTAATATATTCCATTGCAACAACCCTAATCTATTCTTCGCAGCAGCCCTACTCGTTCCATCAATTGCACCAGCCCATGGTTTCATTCTTATCGAATTCAAGATTTCAACAACCCTAATCTATTTCATCGCAATAGCCCAAATCTACTTCTTCGCATCAGCCCTGCTCATTCGATCAATTGCACCAGCCCATGATTTGCATCAACGTCAAGATTTCAGATTCTCTATGATAGTTTAATTAAAGTTTCTTCAGTTCGATTAGCCTTCTTGGTCTCTATAGATTCTGAGTTTTGGGATAATTTTATTTTTTTTGCATTAATTTTGACTATTATACCGAGTGATAGAGACAAAACGATTCGCTTTAGTCTATTAGTGTGCGTTTGGATGGCAAAAACTACTCTTATTAGAGTTATTAATGAAAAAAAAAAAATTGGAAGGAAAGAAAATGTGGGGATATATCTCTGGTTCTTCAACCATGCCCATTGATAGAATAGATGCAAAATATGAAGAATTGTTGGCTATGTTGGAAGTCAATAATTGCAAGATTATTACCTAGTTCAACAATTCTGTTGAACAATCTATTGGTATGCAATTGGCTAAATATGAGACAGCCAAGGAGACTTGTGATCATCTAGCAAGGTTGTACACACAGTCCAATTTTGCTAAGATATATTAATTAGAGATAGATATTAAGGTATTTTGACAAGGAAACAAGACCATTTAAGAATTTTTCTCAATCATGACAGATTTGTGGGTCTAGTTGGCTCTTAAAAAGTCAACAAAACTTAGTTCCTATAGACCCTACTTGGCTTATAGAGAGAAGTAATGTCTTGTTCAATTTTTGATGGCTTGTTGTGATGATTTTGAGGCACTTTGGGACTCTATACTCCATTGCACTCCTCTTCCTGTTGTTGACCCTATAGTTAGTGAGCTCTTCGCAGAAGAAGTGCGTCTCAAGTCACAAATAGTGAAGGGTCTCCTTCTTATCCCTACTCAGACTATTATGGCAGCCAACCACTAAACCACCCTCCACCACGAAGAGATCCGGAGTTAGCATTGAAGGATGTAACTTTTGCAAGCAGAAAGAACATTGAAAGTCCAATGTCCTAAACTTATAGCAGTGGTCAACAGCTCTAACACCCCCAGTCACAACAACATCAACAGCATGTTCAGAGACCTAGATAATTCCATACAGTAGCAGTGGCCCCACCTCTGAGCATTAGCACAGTAGTTGCATCATCCATTGGAGATTCTTCGACCTTCGCCGCTACTCGCTCTGATATTGCCTCACAATTGCTGCGTTTTCTCTCTTCTCAGCCTTATGCCTGTACTACCTCATCCTCAGCAGGTTTGTCATCATCTCCATTGTCAGGTATATCTCATTCCACTTGGGTTTTTTAATCAGGTGCCTCGCATCATATGACACGTGATTCCTCCCTATTTTCAGTTTTATCAATATTTTCATCCCCTATCTTTGTTTTGATTGCTGATAGCACTTCTATGTAATTAGCAGGCATTGGTTCCATTGTCACTCCACACATGACTATTTCTGATGTATATTGCATTCCAAAGCTTGTTTTAAACCTTATATTTATTAGTCAATTATGTGATTCTAGATACTCAGTTCATTTTACACCTACTTGCTATGTGTAGGATACACACTCGCAGAGGTTGATTGGGATAAGCCGTACAGAGTGGGGACTTTATTTGTTGGAGGAGCTTTGTGTTCCTAGTTTTGTAGCATCTAGCCTTGATTTATCATCTTTTCTTCTTAGTCCCACTTCTTTTACTTTTTATTTGTGGCACTCTAGTCTTGGACATGTCTTTAGTTCTTGTTAAAATATTTAGCTTTTACTGGTGCATTAGGAAATTTTCGTTCTCATGATATTTCTAATTGTAGTGGTTGTCAACTTGCTAAATTCATTACTTTGCCTTTTGGTACTAGTCTTGTGCTCCAATTGATCTTATTCATTCTAATGTTTGGAGACCTGCTCCTATTGCTAGTAAAGGAGGGTTCAAATATTATGTCACCTTTATTGATGATTATACCCACTATACTTTGATCTTTCTTATGAAACATCGCTTTGAATTTCTTCAAATATTTGAAACCTTTTGTGTTCATATTAAAACACAACATTTTACCACTATACTTTAGAGGTCATTTGGTTGGGGAATATACCTCTGGTAGTTTTGATAGACTTCTTGCATTGGATGGGATCATTCATCAATCTTTTTGCACAGATATTCTCGAGAAAAATGGTGTTGTTGAACGCAAACATCAACATATTGTTGAAACTGCTTGCCCCCTACTTCTTTCTGCTAATGTCCCTAGTATGTTTAGGGGTGAAGCAGTCCTCACTGTAATTTACATTATCAACAGGATTCCTACATCCCTTACTAGTGGGATCTCTCACTTTGAGAGACTATATGGACAGGTCCTATTTATGCTTCTTTGAAAGTGTCTAGTTGTACATGCTTTGCTTTAAAACCTCATGTTAAGCGCACTAAATTATCTTCTCAATCTGCTTTATGTGCATTTTAGGATTATAGTGAGGGCCAGAAGGGATATAGATGTTTTAATCCTGTTGCTCACAAATTGTATACTTCTAAACATGTAGTGTTTCTTGAGCACATTCCTTATTTTTCTATTTTTGCTTCCTTACATCATTTTACCAAGTCTGATCTCATAAGAATTGATCTTTTTGTTGTTGATATGGACATTTTGCCTACTTCTATCTCTTCTACAGATTATAATGTTTTTCCTCCTCTTTCAGCCGACTATGATGCTCCTGAAGATGAGGATCCTCCACCAGTTCTTGCTCCTGGTACTAATTACACAATTGTTTCCTTTCCTAAGACGTACATTCGTAGGAATACAGTTGTCTCCTCTACAGGTACTAATCCTCTTCTTCTAACTGCTTCTCCCACAGATTTTGAAAATGTTGTTCCCGCTCTTTCTTGTCATCTTTAACATACTCGTAATCCAACTCCTAAGCTTGCTAATTATTCTTGTTATTCTGCTAACTTTTCTTATTTCTTAGCATCTATTCGTAGTTTATCTGAACTCAACTCCTATAAGGAGGTTGTTCTTGACCCTCTTTGGCTACAGGCTATGGATGAGGAGCTCAATGCATTACATAAGACTAGGAGGCTTGGGATTTGGTACCGCTTCCACCTAGAAAACGTCTTATTGGTTCTCGTTGGGTCTACAAAATTAAAACTAAGTCTGATGGTTTAGTTGAGAGGTACAAGGCTAGACTAGTTGCACAAGGGTTTACACAACAATTTGGTTTTGACTATGAGGGGACCTTTGCTCCAGTAGAAAAAATGACTATTGTTTGCACCTAAATTGCCGTTGCGTCTTCTCATCAGTGCGCTCTTTCTCAAATAGATGTGAAGAATGCTTTCCTGAATGGGGGTCTCACAGAAGAAGTTTACATGGTTTCTCTTCCTAGTGTTCTCCGTCATCATACTGAGGTTTGCACTCCGCAAAGTGTTGTATAGTCTCAAACAAGCTCCTCAGGCATGGTTTGAGAAGTTCTCTTCTATTTTTGGTTCTCATGGTTTTCACCTGAGTAATCATGACTCTGCCCTCTGCGTTCGTTGCACGTCTATTGGTCGTATTGTTCTTCTTTTGTATGTTGATGATATGATTATGACTAGGGATGACTCTGATGGGATTGCACAGTTGAAACTTCAACTCCATCAACAATTTGAGATGAAGTATTTGACCTCCCTTCTTTATTTTCTTAGCATTGAGGTAGCATCTTCTTCTAAAGGTTATTTTCTCTCCCCATCCAAGTACACTACTAACATCATGCGCGTGCTCGTTTGACTAACTATCATATTGCTGAGACTCCTCTTGAGCTCAATGCACAGTATACTTGTTCTGATGGTTCTCTTATCCCTGATTCGACTTTTTATTGTACTATTGTTGGTAGCCTGGCTTACCTTACTATCACTCGGCCTAATATTTCCTATTTTGTCCATATTGTCAGTTAGTTTGTTTCGGCAACTACTTATGTGTATTGGGCTACAGTTCTCCGTATTCTTCCTTATCTCCATGGCACCATTCATCAAAGTTTATTATTCCCCCCCCCCACTTCTATTCTAGAATTTAGCAACTACTCAAATGTTGATTGGGCTAGTGACATTTCAGAACACAAGTCCACTATTGGATTTTGAGTTTTTCTGGGTGACTCTCTCATCTTCTGGAAAAGTAAGAAGCAATCTGTTGTTTCTCGGTCCTCTACAGAAGCCAAGTACCATGTTATGGCCTCTACTACTATAGAGAGAGTTTGCTTGCATCAGTTGCTTACAGATATGGGTGTTTGCCCCTCCACCCCCACTCCTATGTATTGTGATAATCGGAGTGCTATGTAGATTGCCCACAACTCTGTATTACACACCAAACACGTTGAAATTGATTGTCATCTTACTTGTCATCATCTTCAACATAGGACTATCTCTTTGCCCTTCCTCTCCTCTTCTTTGCTGCTGGCCGACTTCTTCACGAACTATACATCGCTTCCGCTTCCTTCCTAAAAAACTCTAGATGTTACTTGTTGCCACCTCGTGAGTTTGAGGGGGAATATTAGAGTATTTAGGGGTATTTTAGTCTTTAGCTTCTTTTGTTGTTTTGGGCATCTATATAAGTCCCTTTTGTTATTTTCTATAAACTCAATCTTTAATAAATGGTATAAAGAGAACACTTCTTCTCTTCTCTTCTTCCCTTTAATTTATAGGGTTTGTCACTCTATAATAGATAAACTGTAATAGATCCTAAGAGCTCATCATAAACCTACCAAGGATGCTATATGCTGCGTAACGTCAGGGAAAACTTGGGATTAAGGAGATGGAAAAGGGAAAGGACATCTGACATTAGAGTGGTTAACAAATGACTGATAATAAAGACATGATGGATGATAATAAAGACATGTAGGCTTTTACAAACATTATATCGGAATAATAGAGGGCTCCAAATGACCAAGAAGAACTGTTAACTGGGTTGGAAAACTCAGGTGTAGCTATTTTTTATACATTTTATGGGTACTGGATTGGAAAACTCGGGTGCAATTATTTCTGGTACATTTTATGGGTAATGTAAGAACTTTTTTATAAGTTACAGGTAATGTAAGGATGTCGATGATGGTGTATTTTGGCAACCAATTCTATAACAAAAATTTCATCAAACCATAATATTCAAATGCAGAATTTCTCAGTGAGTTTTGTTTGTTCCCCACAAATGAAAAAGAAAAGTTACAAGCCACAGCCCTACCATTGCTTCTAAAGGTCTAAAATCAACATTTTTGTTGAATCCATTCGGTATATATGCTAAAGGGACTATCTCCTCTAAGTTCTGACTTATGCGAGTGTCCATGTTTACATGTTCTATTAACATCCAAGTTCTAGAAAAAGGCATTGGTGAAAACTATTCTATTAGTTGTATGACTTTTGATTATGGAAAGAAAAATTCTTCTTTTAAAAAAATTTAATATGATTTTACAAGAAAAACACATGTATAGCTTATAAAATTAAATGCCTTTAGTAGTGCACACTTAGCTAAGTGGTAAGACGTATAGAGGCTTGCTCCCACGTCCAAGGTTGAAACCTCCTTGAACCCATACTTCTTATACTAACCACTAACCATATTACCTGTCCTAACCAAGCATTTACCTATCAAATAAAAAAAATTAAATGCCCGATAGACATATAGAAGAAAACTTGCATGTACAATTAGCAACTAGTTTCAAAGATCAGAGAAACCCATTCTATCCCAACTTAAAAGAAGTCTTCTGGAAAGTCAATAGAATTAGAAAATATCACTTAATTGCAGTTAACTCCATTTTAAAAAGTGCCAAATAATAAATTCAATCTAATATCAAATTATCTTAGCACCCTCTGTATACAAATTGATGGGAATGATGTGAGATTACTCATAAAAAAAAGATGATATCACTCACTAAAAAATGTAAAAATCGATAGAATATTAGCATCAAACTCTTTTGCCTAGAATAATGTAACAAACACAAGATTTGAGTTTAACACTCACAAGCGTGGAGACAAGTATATGTGACTCTAGATTTTGGTCCTCTGTCCTCAACGAAGAACATTGCCAAGAAGGAAAATAACTATCATCACATCCTTGCAACCTATTTAACATAAAGGATGATTTAGGAGCACAAAATAAAGAAAGAAAAAGTTCATAAATGGCTAATACGATCGATACAGGACACCCACTATACCTTAAACATTCAAGCTCATCGATCCTCTCTCTTAGCAATTGCAACTCCTCAATCGCCTTTTTCTTGTTAACCTACCATCAAATCTCGGAGATAACCAAATTTGTTAAATAAATAAATTTTAATAAACACTTAAATAGGAAAATTCGAAGAAGAAAAAAACCAATAATAATAATAATACCATGTGAATCTCACAGTCATGTTTGTATAATTGCAATTCTTCTGTGAGTCTTCTCAATTCATCCTCTGCTTCAAGAACACGGATCTCGGCCACATTTGCTCGTTTGTCAGCTTCATTCACAAACTCCATCAATGCCTCTCGATCAAGTTCATAGAGTGAGCACTCTTTCTCCCACCGTGAACACTGTTTCAGAAGATCAGCACACTTAAGCGACAATTGCCGATTCTCCTCAACAAATTTCTTCAAAGCTTGTGCATTCATACTCACTTCGGACTAAAAATCAAAAGAGTAACAAAATGTCAAATAAAATAAGGAAAATCTGAGAGAAAAACTTGTAAAAAAAAATTGCCAAACAAACCCTAGATCGTTCAATTGTTTCGTCTTTCTCCTTCAATCGAGAATGTAGAAGGAAGTACTGATCCAAGAGACGTTTCCGTGCTTCTTCGGATGCTTGAAGCTTTAATTCCAATGTCTTTGTAGACACAGGGAGACCTAGAGAGTACTCGATTGATTCTTTGATGTAATCATCAATTTCTTGAGGAAGATCCATATTTCGATCTTGAAATCGTGAATTTTATAGCCTGTCTCCCTTCCTTCAAGAGGAATTTCCTCGAAACACTACAAACTGAGAAGATCAAGCATCTATTCTAGAAATCGAAGATTTGGTATTGAATACGATTGCTGAAGAAAGACAATTCGAAATGAGGGAAACCCTAGAAATAGAAGAAGAAGATCGAAATTGAGAGAGATTTCTCGCAGAATTGGGGTTTGGTCGGAGAGAGAAAAGGGGGAATAGCCGTTAGATTAGAAATGGGGTTTTAAATTTTAAAATCTGGTCTTAAAACTCGGTATTGCACTGACAAAGACAAGTTGACTCGTCCTAATCAACTCGATATCCAACAAGATAAATCCTTTGACTTGTTTAATAATTATTTATTAATATATATTACTTATATACAAATAATTAATCATAAATTCATAATATCATATTTTAATTTTGTAATATCATATTACAAAACACTGATTGACTCAGTTGACTTTGACTGATTGGGCCAAGACTTTGAAAATAGTCTGAGTACGATTCACATTGAACATCTCACCGTTCTTGAATGATGTTGAGATGCCTTTGGTGTGTCTTCCCCATTTCGAACGATGTTTGAAACCATGATCTCACTAATGTACTCGAATTCTAATTGGTTCATTTCTTTGACCTAGCAAAGTCAATAAAAATATCACGATTGTCACGGCCCATGAATATGAAACATTGGTTTAAAAAGATTCTATTGCTACACCAACTTTTGCTAATGTCAACCTAATTCATATGTAAGTCATCAAAGGGTTATAACACATCTTAGGGTGGCAATAGAAGTTGTCTTGTTTTATTATAACAGGTTTAAAGATGAGTCACCAACACTTAGTGACTTACATTGAAATTGACATCATTTCACACATAGTCGTCGTGGATGTATGTACAGAACCATAGATGCTTTTCATCGCTAGTGAGAAGCATCTATGATCTCTATGAAAAGCATCTATGATTCTGTCAAGGCCAACTCAAGCATAAAGCTCCTTAGGCAACCGCCTAAGGCCCCACAATTATAGAAGACCCCCAAAATAATTTATTTTGTTAAGAGTTCATTTGATTTTTTTTTTTTTTTTTTTAACCTTTAATAAATCATTCATGTTATAAACAATGACAGAACCTTTAATAACCCTGCACTTATTTTTTTAAGACCCACCTCATGTTTTGTCTGTTCTCATAACAGAACCAACTGAAACCAACGACCATGAAAGAGCTGAAACCAAGATGATCTACATGACAGAGCTACTCTATTGAGACTCCACAAATTTTGAACTGCTGAAAGATATCAAGTGTGAACGTGGAGTGTTTGATGAAAGTCCAATGAGAATGACAACTCGAATTTGAAAGGCAGGGTCGGGGAGTTTGACACGGATGGAAAACTCAATTAAACAGAGGAGAATCAAACAAAAGGAGGGGAGTTCGACATTGAGCTAGTACGTACGAAGGAGGAACCAATTATCGGGGACTTCGGTAAAAAATGGACCAGCTTTGATGGCATCAGTTTGAGACCAAGAGGAAGTCTGGGTAGGAGACTAAACCGAAGAAGAGGTCACTTTGGAGGTAGAGGGGGTAACCATTCTCCGAGAAGCCTAATGGAGATCCTAGAGAGGCATAATTTCTTATACTCTGATGAGTTCCCAGCACTAGTAAGCACACCATCAAAGAAGACCAAAGAAATGCTTGAAAGAAAGAAAAATGCACCTAGCACAGAGGAAGCATCAGGAAGTAGTATTGGGGAAGAATCTGAGGGAGGAAAATCTACCGAGTCCACTGACTTGAACATGGGCAATCAACTAATGCCTAATGGAACAGATAATGGAGAACAAATGAATGAAGACAAAACCATCCTAGATGAGGATTCCAATGGGAAAACACCAAACAAAAAGGTAGATGACATAGAAGAACTAGTGACCACAATGAAGGAAATCAGGGAACACCAAAAAGATAGAACAAAGACCTTTGGCATTAGAAGAGACACTCGAGCTAAGGCCCACTCATGGGCAACCTTGCTGGGCTCTACAAGAGCTACAGCTAAAGGACATAAAAAACTGACTTTCCACCCACAAGCGTTGGAGAGAAACGGTATAGTCATATCATGCCCAAAGGAGATGGTTAGAAAAGGGGAGGAAGAATTGAAAAAAAACCTAGTTGGGCACTTCCTAGGGCACAGTATCTCCTATGCGACAATGAAAAATGAGTGGAAAGAATGTGGATGCCAAGAAGAAGTCTTGAGATCTTCTCGAAGGGAAACAGACTCTACTTTTTCAAATTTGGAGATGAGGAAGATAAGAGAAGAGTCTTGCAAGAGGGGCCGTGGTTTGTTACTAATAGACTTTTGGTGATCAAGGAGTGGAGAGCAAGCATAGAGCTGGAATCAGCAGCTGTCCCCTCTAGGTGAAACTTCATGATCTCCCAAACTAGTTTTGGAACCCAGAAATACTAGGATACATCACCAACTCCATAGGCAAGCCCCTCTTTTATGGATAGTGCTACAGAAGTGCTGCTCAGAATGTCATATGCTCGTGTCTGCATAGAAGTGGATGCAACCAAGGAATTACCAAGTAGGTTATTTGTTCAAGTAGAGGATGACGCGCTAGCAGAAGTATCAGATTTCTTTCTTCCAAAGTCGTCCAAAAACCAGCCAACGAAATTTCAACGAAAATTTCATTTTTCTTCAAAATTTCAAACTCTGATTCATCGTGAATGGTCCGTTTTCGACCGTCAACGCAGAAGGAAAAAACGTCCGCAGCCTCGTTATCAACAAAACCCACCCAAGTTCCTTCCGTTTTCTCGTCTTTTTTACCTTGTATCGTCAAAAATCAGCCATATATATACAAGGGTTTCGTAACTTCGACCTCAGATTTTATCTATTTTGGGGTTAAACCGTCCTCCGTCGTAGAAGGGAGAAAGGACAACGGCATCGAGATCTTCGAAATCATCTAATCATATTCAAAAATCAACCGTCTCGAAGTTTGATCTATCTCGATTTTCATGTCAATCGTCTTGATTTTCGAGCATGCATTTCAATCCAATCGCACCGAGATTGTAAGGAACTCTCAATTTCTATTAGTAATCATAAATTATGAAAATTGTATTTAGGATTTTATTAAAAATTTGTGATGTGTTTCCAAAAATATAGAATTCAATTGTGTAGACATCCCATTTTTGTACTTACATGAGTAATCAACCTGTCAACCCAATTTCGATGATTCCCAATGATGGATGGTTATTCCAATGTTCTATTTGATTACCAAATGTATTTCAAAAATTCAGATGAGGTATCTCGAACTAACAAAACTGTAGAAACCACACTATGCTAGGAAAATATAACCCCAAAAACATAGAAATCATCATCTTGTAGATAAAAAGAAGCTTTACGATAAAAATTACTAAAAAATAATCAAATTATCAAAATACCCCTAACCTTAAAACATTCTTAGAACCTACATCACACTTAGGAAAACCCTTTCAAACACATAAAACAACAAATTGAAACCAAATAAATCATTTTATCAATTTTCACAAAATTATGACTCATAAAGTTCATGACCAATTCGCATAAAAAAATTTAATAAATGACACAAACCAATATTCCCATTGAATTCCTTACGAAAAATCAATTCCAAAGCATCTTGAAATATTGAAAAATGACTTAAAATGTAAAAAGTCGTCTTTGATGGCAAAACAGTAATTTTACTATTTTAATAATTAAAATTTTTAAAATTAATAATTAACATTTTAATTAATGTAAAGTGAAATCTTAATTAAAATTAAAATCAATCTAAGATTTAAGTCAAAATCCTAAAATCAAGTCAATCAAGTAAGATTTAAGTCAAAATCCTAAAATCAAGTCAATCAAGTAAGACTTAAGTATTCTAGTCAATCAAGTGAGACTTAAGTCAAAAATCTAAAAGAATTCTAATTAAACTCTAAAACTATCTAAAGGAAACATAATTAAACTCTAAAACTATCTAAAAAAATTCTAATTAAACTCTAAAACTACCTAAAAGAAACATAATCTAACTTTATCTAAAAAGCTCTTAAGAAAATCTATAAATAAGGGTCTTTACAACCTATTTTCGTATCCAAGAGAAAATCCTAGAAAAAGTAAGTCAAGGAGGCTCTCCAACCTTCCCAAAACCCTAATTTTGAAGCCCTAACCCCTTACCTATCATACAACCCCTAACTTTTGCTCAAAAAATATTTATAAATCCTTCAAAAATACTCAGAAATTCATCAAAATTAGGAAGTACTTAGATCTAAGGAGAAGATACTTCATCTTGGAGATCCGAAGCAGATCCAACAACGAAAACAAAGCAAGGAATCACAAGTAAGGAATCTCTCCGCCTACTCTTAGGGAACTATCGTTGTGATTATCTAGGTATTTTTTATTCTTATTTTTTTTATTTAAGTCTTTTAGCGATATAGTTTTATTTGGAAAAAGTAGAAACCGACGTTTGCGGGGCGGGGTTTGTGCCTAACACCTTTCAACCCCGTAAAGTGATCATCAGTCCCGTATTTTCTTTCGTAGATTAGTGTTATTTTTATTTTAGAGTCAATGTTCGATTCGTAGACCGTAATAACTAGGTGGCGACTTCCAAACCTCAAAAATCAAAAGCGAATCCGCACACCCCACAAATCGAGGGCGCTTACAAATTGGTTATTTCAAATTCATACCAGAACTTGCATATTTGATATGTTTAATTGTATTTTATAACAAATTATATCTGGATAGGATATTTCATCGGGTTATTTCCATTAGTTGGGTCCTGTGCACCGCTCGAACCCCGTTTTGATCTAAGTTTTGAAATTTTTCGATGTTATTAATCAAAAATGAATTTAATAGTTGAAAAATGATTTAATATTCAATGAACTCATATTGAGTTGATGAATATCAAAAAGTGGATATTTTGTTTGAAAAATTGAAAATTGTAAAAATCGAAAAAAAGGAAAAAAGGGTATGAAACGGTAAAATGTTAGAGTCACACTCGAGGGGTGATGTCTGCATTTTACATTGTTGTGTTGTGTGTAGGTTGGTGAACGGATATCCAGGGATAATGTTGCTGGTTGTATATTTATTTACTTTCTGTTAGCACAAGGTGCTGTTTACTTTTTCGTTCCGCTATTTATTTTAGGCGGGGTAGCCACAGTTGCATTGTAGGAAACTTGATATCCATTATCAACCTTGTATTGTTAATTTCTCTTTTATTTTCAAATGAAAATAGTATATATATATATATATATATATGTAGTTATCTTGTGAGCTGTTAAAGAGTCTATGAATGCTTGAAGGGATAGTGCATCATTTTATCCGAAGTGGTGTATTATCCCAAGATGTACGGTTTGTACCACCAAGCTCATACATGGTATGGGACGCGTATGAGAGTGGAGTCACAACTGAAATCCGGGTTTATTCCTCTCTACCTTTATCAGTGAACTTGTAATGTAAAGGTGGTCGTATACGAATGGTTTGTATATTTAGAAATCACATGCATGCCTGATAGGTATAGACGAAGATGATTAATCAGTGATCACTAACAATCTATAGTAGTCGAACGTTCTGACACATCGAAAAGAGACCCATTGCTTAAGGTCACGTCAAACGGCCAGCCTGAGTTGGATAAATGATCCTAAAAGTATGGTAAACAGTGAACAGCCTCAAAATTAGGAACTACTACTTTATTATGAAACATCATGTCCCAACTGGGAGTAATCTAGTCGTGAATCCCAAGTCTCTAATTCCACTACTCTACCATTGTGTATTATGTATCTATTACCTTATTTTGATATATAAAATGAAATGCATGTTTAATGTTTCTATTTGGTCAATTAGATTTATATAAAAAGAAAATGCTACAGTGGATACTGTTGATTAATGTAATGTGAGTTTTAAAATGTTTAGTTGCTCATCCCTGGTTATATGTACCAGTTAATCGTACTTTCTACTATAAAACTTTGCATATGTTAAAATGATTCAATATGTTTATTCGTTTATATTAGGAGATATTATTGACAGAAATTGTTTGTTTCCCTACAAGGTAACAATTGTTATTTACCATTTTCTTCTCTATTTTTTAGTTTTAGATCCGTAGCTTGGCGAAGCAGATGTAGAAGACGAGTGATGACTATCTGGTAGGTCAGATAGATGATCAGAGTCCATTACCTAGTGAGTATTGGGGCTATACCCTTCTAGTGGTATTAGTTTGTCTAGGTAGTGTTATGGATTTTGTATTGAGCGTTAGGACTTTTGTTAGACTGAGGAATGATTGTATAATCTTGTATTTTATTCATCCTTCTGCACTATGATCTATAATACGTTATTAGATGTATATAGGTTTTCATTTGTATTATATTTTGTATGTATATATATAGGATATTATGTATGTCGTTTATTAGGTGCAGGTTGAACGTCTTAGAGTGATAACATAAACAGAGGAGACCATGCTGAAATTTTGAGGAACCGCCTAGTGTCTCGAGATCTGACATGGGATTTTGTATTAGGATTTGGCAGGGTGTCACACTATGTTTTTCATTGTGACCCACGGTATAAACAAACATTGCAGCTTGTTTTTGGATCGAGATTTTATTTTCGTTTTTTAACAGACCCCTCATTTCTAATATGTCACACAAATTTAGAAAAACATGTTGTTCCATCCTAATAAATCATTACATGTGTTATTTTGTCCATGAATTATGTGACATACATAATCTGCTCAAGTGTAAATAGAATTCCTATGTGGTTCCCTATAGATAAAGGTGTCATTGATTGTTGTATTGCAATAATGGCACCTATTACCAAAATATCTAACGATAGATTATCATCTACGGTGTTCACGTCATGAACTTCATCATTACTGGACATATCATCGTGCGTGAAAATATCATCATCAGAATCCATAAGTCTGTATAAATACACAATTAAAAATTATATAAATCCAAACTATAACATTTAAATATCATAGATAACACAATAAACATTTTTAACATTCATCACATAATGGGCATATTATCCAATCCACACAAAACATACAAAAATAAATTGACATTGTCAATAACATACCATCATAGGGGTAGGACATAGTCACAACCATCAATGAAATATGGCAATAACCATACATATCAAAAACTATACAAATACTACTTAGAATGATTAACTCAAACATCCTTCATCTTGCCATCCAACCACCCAATATGAAGTTTATCGGATTGCAACATGCAACAAATTTGCTTATACTCCTTCTTCATAATAAATAATTTCACTGCAAATCGATAGCGATCACTATTAGAGATGATTTATGTTGTTGCATCCAACAAATCAATACACTCCCTAATGCTACCAGGTTGTATAGGTGGTAGTGGAGGCGGTGCACGACTCGGATTCATCCATGATGAAACTGCTTCTATCAAATGATCAATCTATTGTCCCAATATAGTTGCATTCGTCATTTAAAATGGGATTGGAAATCTCCTGCATGATAGTGCAGTAAATGCAGGGATACCATCACCATCAACATCAATATTATGAGAAATATCAACAGGTAACTAGGGACCTAATGGTTAGGACTCTAGTGGTTGCGTTTCTTAAACAAATGCAAGATTATCATCATCATTATCATCCTGAAGTTCATGTTCTTCAACTTAATCCATCTAGTCCATATAACTTAACTTTTATCCTAATGATTCTTATGTTGTTTCTTAGTGTAACTAAGTCATGTCGTTGTCTGGAATTGCTTCATTAGAGATGAATACCCTAATACATTCAATGAAGTACTGGGTCTTTTTTCCTTCTTAACCAATTCCACGCAAATATCAATCTAAATCTTATGAAGATAGGGTGTCTATCTTGCGGAATCAATTTTTGACTCTATTTCTTTTGGTTCTATTACTTTTTGTCTCGACATATGACAACTTAAATACTCATTTAAAAAAAAAGTAATGGATAAAGAATAATCAATAAATTTATAAAATAAATAACTATATAAATTTGCATTTATTTATATAAATTCTGCATGTGGGGTGAGTTTAGATAAAACTCACATAATTTTTTTCACATTTTGCTTGTATTACACACTTGAACTTTATTACAAATTAAATACATGATTATGATCATATATAATCACAAAGCTGCAATGCCTATTTATAAAGAGAAACTGGACTGATGATTTCTAATCATTTGATTGAAGAAGCACAAACAAAATATCTAAATCCAATGAGTAGAAATCATAATTAAAATTGATAAATTCTAACAACCATAATAACTGAATTGAAGAGTGATCTGCTCAGATAAACAAGATCAAAACCAATTGAAGAGTGATATTGCATTTCAATATTTGGTCATAAAGTGTAGGATTTGTCAAGCCACTTCGAATGTGGAGGCTTTAATAAGAAAGAGCTTAGAGCTAGTGGATACAATGAAAAGAAGGAAAATTAACCTAACTTGCTAACTAATACAAAGCAAAAATGGCTACAAAATCTGGTACATAGAAGAGGTTACAATTGAAAATGGTGTAGGTATTAGGAGAAAATGTGATCAACCGTTGCATGTAAAAATAATACCAACAAAGGAGATGGCTAACGTAAATAGTCCCCATGAACTCCAAGTTAGATTATGAAAAACCATATCCAATACACAAGAGGTAAGCAATGCAAGCTTACAGAGATGTATTGCAGTAAGTAATTGGCGTCATAATGATTTTAGTTCACTAAGGACATCCTATTTTCTTTTGTGGCAAAAAAAAAATCAAATTCAGGATAAAACTCATGGAATAAATAGCAAACTACTACTCAAGAATGGGATGGTTAACATGTTGCATTCAAGTCTTGGTGATTTATCCAAAAAAAATTTAAGAGATAGGTTCCTTTGACAATTTATTGAGCCTTTTGAATTGGGCCACAATCGAACTGTTCATCTAAGTGGTGAGATGAATCCATGGCTGGTCATGATTCATGAACAGTAAGTTTGGAAAAGGATTAAAAGAAGAGTCTTAAGAACATAATCAATGGCCCTAAGCTGAATGAAGTAAACATAATTAATAGATTCTAAAAAAGTATGCCAACTTATAACTATGTTCAATTCATAGACTAGAAACAGAAAAAAGATGAAAAAATAAATAAATTCAGAAGAAAGGGACATGGATGAACAAATTTAAAGAAGTCCTAATAAAAAGGAAAAAAAAATCCAAATAAGAAAATCTAGGTTTAATGAGATGGAACCTTGAGATTGAAAACGATTCTGAGTGTTAGTTCTTATCAATTTCTCAATCAATTCCATTCAAAGAGATTACATTGTAATCCATTCCAATGAAAAGGAATTCAAAACCAAGGTGGATACCCATTAACATAACACATATCCCAAAAAAATAAAAAACAACCCTAAAAATATAATCAATGAAAAACCAACATCAAAATTCTTAAAAAAATTACTATAACAGAACTTAAATTAGAGAAAAAATTTTGAAACTTGAAAGTGATGTGAAAGAAACTCACCTTTGTTCAATTTGAGTAACCCTAACAACACAAATAATGTTTCAAAAGCCTGTAGAGAGTGGAAGAGATGTTGTGTGAGTAAGAGAATAGCTTGAGAGAGATGGAAGAGAAGAGATTGTCTCTTGCAACTGAATCTTCAGTTGAAGTAAAGGAAAAAAAGTTGAGGATGATTTTGGGAAAGAAGAAGATATTACAGAGAGGAGTTGACAGAGTTGACGAGTAATTTTGGGGAAAAATAAGAGACTACAGGGAGGAGTTGGGAACTGCAACAAGAATGATGTCGTTTGTGCTATCTTTTGTACTGAAAATTGATAGAACGAAGTGTTTTAGGTTTGTACTGTCGTTGGAAATTCAAATAAAGGTGAAGGTTATTTCGGTCATTATACCTAAACCATTTTCAGTGAATGGTTTTGCGCAAAAGCAAAATAAAAAAGCCTCTTGTAGACAACTCTTGATAAGAGTTGTATTTGGGTTTTTTTTTTTTTTTTTTAAATTTTCGTAGGAGCTAAAAAAGCTTCACGCAGCTTTTTTGGCTTAAAAGCCAAAAAAGCATAAGGAGCCAGCTTCTGAAGCTCAAATGAACAGCCCCTAAGTGTCCATAGTCGACAAACGATTGACCTCACCATTAGTTGAACTTAGTATTGGGTTATTTGTCAATTGCTAATCTTAGCCGAATAAATGGTCACCCAACTGTGGCATGCTAAACCAACTACAAAATCATAAAAAAATGGTGGCATTTCATACAAGAGGTTAAATATTAGAATATTGATTTGCCACAACCGATGAAATTATATCGACATGTTCCTCAACTTTCTTATCAATTACACTATTGTGCTTGTATTATGTATTGTTCTTTATTTTTACAATAATGATAGATGCATTACTTTCAAAATTCTGAAACATGATAAAAAGATGACTATTACAAATGTTTACTATTTTTCTTTTACTTACTATTTGAATGTTATGTTATGATAAAAAAACTTGTATTATTTAAATGTTTAGCATGATTATGCGCTGCATGTTGTGATTAAATGTTAAAATGCTATATTTTTCCTGAGTAATTCTCCATAACTCATCCTTCTATTCACCATTTAAAATTACTCGATTGTTGAAGAGCCAATATATAAAAAGGAGTTTTATGAGGAAAACCCTAAGGAGGGGCATATTGATGAGGAACAACCTCCTACGGTTTGAGGCTTATTAGAGTTTAGGATTTTATTTTCTTTTTCAATTTTTAAGAAACTTATGTCTGGACACTATGTGTCATTTCATTTAGTACTATTACTTATTTTGTCCTTATGTAGTTTGTAGGGATTTGGTCTTTGACGTTTGTTATGGATATGGATTGCGATTGATGTTAGCTTCCACAACTCTTATTATTGGTTATTAGCTTTATTTTCATTGCATTATATTATAAAACATGAATTATTGCCTATAATTATATGTTATCATGGATTGGGGTAGATAATCATGTCTTGAAATCTAGCAAAAGAATCCTTGAAATTCATGTTGGATTTGGGGGGCATGATATCAGAACTTAATATTAGTTACATATGGGAAAAAAACTCGTCTATGTCTAGAGGTCTGCTAGGGTTTACACAGGAGATAGGATAAGGAGTATTAAAAAGATTTGTATGACTCTTATGTCATAGGATAGTATTTCATTCTAGGAATTAAGGAAGTAGGCAAGATTAAAAATTGAAAACATATATAATATATGAAAACTAGTTATAAAATTAATGTATTACCGAAATTTTATTGGACTAGTTTGGATTGTAAGAATGAGGGCCACAGAGGTAGGCCAACTACTAGGACACAACCCATAGATGCTGAGACATCTGAGCCTCGACAACCTACCAAAAGAGAGATAGTTGTGCAAGTGATAACAACAATCTCCCAAAACTAGGATAAGATATAAGAGAGACAAACAAAAATGTTGGAAGATCAGGTAAGTGTGATGAGACAACTTAATGGAATATTAGGATGATATAACCAAAACGTCGAGCCTACTCCTAAGACCATACCCGACCATGTAACACCCCCACTTCCGCCAGAAAACATACCTAGGGTATGAAGATGATATGAGCACCATACTAGGGTTAGGCAAAAGCCTTACTGATAATATAGGGTGATGATTCAACTTGACCTTATCTATGGTTAAACCATCAGAACTCTCGATAATTAAAATTGATTTTCAACACTTATAAACAAAAACTAGAGCACCTAAGAACTTCAAGCAAGATAGATCCAGAACATATTTATTCATTATATGTTGTTAAGACTTCATTGACCTCTCTAACGGGGGTTTAGCCAAGAAACATTGCAAGAACAATAATTGAACAATAAAATGAAAAAAGAGATATGAGAAAAGAAAAAATTATCTTTATTGATCTTAGAATCAAATCTGATAGAATCTTTTTACAAAAATCAAAATTAAGAAAAAAAGAACAGAAAATATGGAAACCTTAATTCTCTAAACCTAATTGTAGAGATATCTAGCTTTGGTCTGATATCATATTTATAGAAAGACCAGATTAGGTTTTAGAGTTTCGAATAACATTCTGAATTCACACGACTCTAAAAGTTGACTTTAATTAGAACTATTTTTCGCTACCAATACACTGTATAAATCTCGAAGAAATTCACTCTCTATTCACCACACCACCCAATCCAACCTGTACGCTACGGTCCATGTGGGCTCACTGGGTCTAGGTCTGTTGATTTTATTTAGATCCGTGATCATAATGAATGCTTTGGATATTTTTAATTCGTCTCTAGAAATTTGCAAGATTTTCTTGTTACACGAAAATAATTGTAATTAGTTCTTAAATACATTATTTAATTAAAATTAAGAATTATTATGTATTAACAATAAATTATATCTAAGTAAAGGATTTACTATATAATTTATTTTTAAAATTTATGTAATTAGGGCTCTAGAATCACTTTCTGGACCTTGATCACACCCCAAACCTAGATTTTGCTAGTCTTGAATAAAAATTAAGTAAAAACTAAATTACAAATCACTTTTGTAGGTCATACAACTGTATTTAGTGAATGTAGTAAGCCCTCAAACCCCTAGGTTACCCTTAATGGACGAACTCAACAATGGGAAGTACACAGAGCATGAGGTATAATTTCTTGGCAATGGGAAAAGAGAGGAATACCAACCCGGCATGGGACAATCATTGTCCTTCCCATATAAATTAAAATATATCATTGACTTGTGGAACAAGTAAGGGATCGAACCAAAGAGAAAGGGGATAAAATTAATATAAGATAATGAAATCAAATCTAACCAAAATTATTAAATTATTTTTTGTATTTTTTAAGTTACCAAAAGAAAATAAAAGTTGTTGGAAAATTAAATTAATAAAAATGAAATTAAAACAAAAATTATAGAGGAAAATACCATTAGAAAGGGATCCACCTAGAGCAAATTACTAAACAAAATTCTACCTTCTAACCTCTTTGATAACCCAATCATAAAGACTTGTTGTTAGCTCATTAGATCGAATGATTTAGGAAGATAAAATCATATTTAAAGAACACTAAAGTAGAATTTCTTCACTCTCTAAAATGTGAATCTCTTACTGTCAAATATCTAGATTAAGCATGTTACATTTTGATCTAATCTAAGAATAAAGTATGTGGGTTAAAAATAAAAGTTGTAAGAGTTTGTCTCTAGCTTTAAACCATAGGAGTGGGCAACCCTTGAAGAGAACTCATAAAAATAAAAAAAAATAAAAATTAAGAGGTAAAGAAACTAAATACAATAAAATAATTTTGTTCTAGGCTTCTCCACTCTTCAATGGAGGGGAGATTATCCTCAAATCATTGCAAGTGATAGATAAGGATAAATAGAGAATAAAAATTTTACTTCATTAGACAAAAGTAATTACAATCTCTCATTACTCTCTTATTTATAAGAATTATAAAAATTAATGGAAAACCTAATATACAAATAGAAAATACAATAGAAAAATTCAAGAGCCTTAAGTTAAATAAAAAGAGGTAAGAAGCCAAGAACGACCCCTTCTCAATTAGAAAAGGGGTTATTTATAAAAATCCTAGGTTCTCGAAGAATTTATTCTTAGTTAGCTTCACTGTTGTGGATAAGATCACATACGAAGCACACTCGCATAATTTTAGGGTACTCTAATCGAGGTCCACCGCATTACCGAAGATGCTTACTACACCGCGGTTGGATTGAAAGCTTTGGTCTCAAAATTTGGCTAAGATACTTGTTTAATCCTCTAGATTGAAATACAATGTTTAGTTTCTAATTTTGTGGTCCAATTTGATGGTTTGATCTTAATCTACATAATGAACACACGTGATCAGAGTTTTTCGATAAATGCAATTATTTATGTACAATTAAGCCTAATTAGCATACTAGAACATGCAATATGATATTTCGAGGCTTAATATGATTATTAACTTAATATAAAGAAATAGGAGCAAAAATTGAGATAAATACTAGAAAAAAGGATAAGTCGATGTTTTGAGACACTGATCAAACCCCCAAATTTATATTTTTCTAGTACTTAAAAAATAAGACTGCCACTTTCACAAGCATCTCAACTACATTTAGTGAATACAACAAGCTCATAAACCTTTAGGTTTCTCCTAGTGGACAAGTTTGACTCGTGAGAATTTGTAGAAAATATACCCATAAAATTCAAAATAACTTTGAATAAAAATAGTTAAAATTAAAATTTATATTGAAAAACACAAGTCAATTATGGTTTGTCAATCATTAGGAAGTAATACTTGATATCGAGTCCCAATTCTTATTTCTCTATGACAAAACTTAAATTTAAATTGACTTTTAAGAAATAGTAATTCTAACTTAAAAACTTTAGAAGTTCGATTTCTTAGAGTGAGTTTCAACCTTTTAACTAATCAAGAATAGTTTGATCAACTTAGGGTTTAATTACAAACTTAGCATCTTGTTTGGAGTAGTGAGATATGTGAATGCTCATTTTAATACTTATAATGGGCTTTATTTGTGATATTCCAACGTACTCGTATTTTTACACTTGATGGCTTACACCCTACCGAAACTCTAAACTTATAAACTTTGAATCTTTGATTATTTATTTCTCATTTCGAGAGATCTTTTCATTTTCTTGCATTTTTTTACTTTTACTTTTTTTTTTTCTTTTCTACTCATTTTTCAATCTTTTTCAAAGAAAAGAAAATAATCATTTTTAAGGTATTCAATCCAATTCAATGGATGTTGTTCAAGATATACTCAATCCAATTTTATTTTTCTTCTAATTAGCCAATAAAATAAGGTAACCTTATTAGAAGTAACTATAAACAAAAGTTTACTCTAATTGTTTGCTTAAGAGAACACGAATGGGGACTCCAGATCAAAGTTTTCAACCAAAGACTAAATTAATATTTTAACTAAATGTTTAAAGATGTAAGATAGGATCTTGAATAAAATAAAACAAAGTTACCACTAAAATATTTTAATTTTTTTTAAAATTTTCAATTTTTTTATGATTTCTAGAATAAAAAAGGAAAAAATCGATGGAAATCCGACCCATATACCCCCAAACTTAAATATGATATTGTTCTTAATATTTTAACATGCACATGTAAAGAAAAAATTAAAATTGACAAAAGAAAATGAATTGGATTGGATGACACCTGAAAAAGATCCTACAATCCTATTAATACTAACACAATGTCTCCTAAAATGAGACAACACACTACTCACCACTATCACAGCGACAATTGTATTTGTTGTATTAATTGTGATTTTGTTGTATGATGTCAGAAACACCACGAAGGATACTATGCTCATGATCTAGGTAATTGGTTCCTAGATTATGTTAGATAAACACACACCAGTATATTCAACCTACATCGTGTAAAAATAACAACAAGACGAAATAACTAAAATCCTCATATTTGGATGGTAATGGTAGCTATGCATCGGGTATGCCATCTCAATTTGTCAATAACTATTTAAAGAGGGCCAGCAAGGTGGAAACCTATTGACAGGTAGACCATTCATATCTCGTAAGTGTTGTGCAACCCTAAACATATGAGACTAATTATGATTTTTCTTTTAGAACCTACCATTTTGGTTTCAAATCGATAACTATTTTCGATGAGGAAAATGGCTAAGTTTCAAGTCAACAAAAGTGAATAACTATATTACTCGTTCGAAATCTAAAATGAAAACAAAAATAATGGGTTGCCCACCACTTAATTAATGTCTTCAACCAAATGAAAACTTAGGTAATCTTGATAAATAGGATCATCTAGGAAAAGAACTCCTCTTGGAATACACACTAGAGAAAAGGTTTGAGATGTTGGCCATTCATTTTGAAAATGGATCCATCCTTAAGATTAAGGACTTCAACAACACTATGAGGGTAAACTGTTTGGATAATATATGGGCCAGTCCAAAGAAACTTAAGTTTTTTTGAAAAATGATCGAGTATGTTATCATATAACAAAATTTTTTGATTGGGAATGAAATTCCTTCTATGAATGTGTTTATCATTGAAGAATCTGATACGTTCTTTATATCATTTGGCACAATTGTAAGAGTCATTTTTAATTTATTCTAACTAGTTGAGTTGTAACTTTTGATTTTCATTGGCTTTATCAAAATTAAAGTTGAGGCTCTTGATCGTTCAATATACACGATGTTCAAGTTTTACAAGGAAATGGCAGGCCTTGCCAAAAACTAATCGATAGGGAGACATCCCTATAGGTGTCTTGAATTCAATTTTATAGGCCTAGAGAGAATCACTCAATCTCAAAGACCAATCTTTCCTTGAAGGATTGACTATTTTTTTAAAATAGTTTTGATTTTTCTATTAGAAATCTCCACCTGTCCACTAGATTGTGGGTAGTAAAGTGTGGTAACCTTACGAGTTATGAGGTATTTCTTTACCACAACTACAAAATTTTTGTTGTAGAAATGTGAACCACTATCACTTATGATAGCTCATGAAGTATTGAATCTTGAAAAGATCATCTTTTTGATAAAATTGATCACAACTTTGTGATCATTTGTCCTACACGTTATAGTTTCCACCCATTTTGACACATAGTCAACGACAACAAAGATATATTGGTGATCCTAAGAGATAAGAAAGGGTCCCATAAAATTTATGCCCAAACATCAAAAATCTAGATGATTAGGATAAAATTTTGAGGTATTTTGTTTCTCTTTGGGATTTTTCCTAATATCTGATATCGATTATAAGATTTGTTAAATTCGTGGGCAACATGAAAAATACTAGGCCAAAAGAAATCGTATTACAAGATTTTCATAGCAGTTTTCTTACCACTGAAATATCCTCCGCATGCATGACTATAAAATTATAAGATATTGGCTTACTCACAGGTTGGAATACAACATCTAATGATTTGATTAGGACAATATTTAAATAAGTATGGTTCATCCAGAAATACCACTTTATTTTTTAAAGGAGATAAATTTTCTTGGCTACTTATTGAAACTAGCAATTGACCTATAACTAAGTAGTTGAGAAGGGAGTATGATTCCATGCTTCTCATGTGCTTTTGGTTCCTTGATCGCCTTAAGATCGATTCGTTAGTCAGTTTAGTGATTAGATCAATTGATTAAAAAAATTTAGAGTGGATTGGTTGATGATTTTAGATTGGATTTAATTCATTGATTGGTCTAAAATTCTTAACTTAGATCATGGATTGGATTGATTAACTAGTTATTAAAATTGATTGGCTCGATGTATCGATTTTTAAAATTTATTGGTCAATTTTGAATTTCAATACTATTGGCACCCCATCTTAGTTGGATTTGGTTTTTTACTTTTTAATATGGGTGTAATAAGTAAACTTTTAAATTTTAACCAATTAGGGTCTAATACTTGATTTCTTGAATTAATTTTATTATTTCATCAGGATCAATTGGCATCATTTCATGTGATGATTTTGGTTTCGCCAAGCATCAAAGGTCTCTTGAACCCTAAAGAGTAAAGAGGTGATCATTTTTATAAGTATTTCATTTCCTCTTTTTTTCCTCTTATTTTGTATTCTTTCTTTTTTGCTATTCTTAGACCAAATCAAAAAGTAGAGAGTTTCCTCTTTTTTCATTTATAATTTTTTGAAGGTCATGTGGGTGAGAAGAAAGTGTGATCCCATGCTTCTTATATGTTTTTGGTTCTTTGATCATCTTGAGATCGATTCGTTAGTCAATTTGGTGATTAAATTAATTGGTTAAAAAAAATTTAGATTTGATTAGTTGATGATTTTAAATTGGATTTAATTTATTGACTAATTTAAAATTCTTAACTTGGATCATGGATTTGATAGATTAACTAGTTATCAAAATAGATTGGCTTGATGTACTGATTTTTAAAATCTATTGGTCAATTTTGAATTTCAATACCATTGGCACCCCATCTTAGTTGGATTTAGCCTTTTACTTTTAAATTTTAACCAACTATGGTCCATTATCCAATTTTGAATTAATTTTATCATTTAATCATAATCGATTGGCATCATTTTATATGATGATTTTGGTTTTGCTAAGCGTAAAAGGTTTCTAGGTTTAATCGATCTATGCGAATGTCATTGAAAAACTTAGTTTTGCTTAGGAATTATATTTTTTTAGAGAAACGATGTTTCTAAGTGTAAGTTGAATGTCAAGAGTATTTTACTCAATTTTCAAATTTGTGTGAATTTCAGTGAGTGGCTTCTTTTAGTTATAATGTGATTATTTCTAAATCTCAAGGTCCAATTTTCCTAACATTGTGAAATCTCTAGATTATCAAAATATGCACAATCCTAGGCGTACGTACTTGCTAAATCAAATGTAGAGTGTGACGATCTTAAGCGTACATAATTTCTACATCGAACATGCTGAGGAAGAAAATGATAAAATCACAAGGGTTAAAAAGGAATTGAAAAAGATTTGAAGAAAGCCTCTCATTAGCTTTCAAATTATTCGCATGCTCTGTTTTCATCATTAAGAAGCCACAACAACAAGGTGACCGATTGTCGAATCAAGCAGATGCAAAATAGGACGCCTACACTATCAGGTCAAATAAAGGAGATTGAAAAAGCTATGGCAAAGCTCAAATCTCATGCTCATTCCATTTCAGAAAAAATTATACTTCAAACTGTCTAGGAAGAAACTGTTATGCTTGAAACGACAAATCTTCATGACAACATTCAAGAACTTTAGCGAGAAAATGTTTAAAAATAATGAGCAAAAGAGGTGGATAAGAAAGATATAACACACATGGAGGAGGTGAAGAAAGCTTTGGAGGAGATCACCGTACCAATAACTAGTTTCATCCAAGGATTGGCCAACTTAGGTTTAACATTCTAATTTATTATGGTCTATAAACAATATTATTTAGGGGCACTTAACCATTGATTTTTAACATCATACTCTAATAAATTTTGAGGTAATTTTTTTTATTTGGATTGTGATATTAAATCCAAAATAATGTGACTTGTTGGTTTTTGCTTTGTCGTTTGATGTTCCTACAATTATAAGAAAACTTTATCATGTCTTATCGAAAGATTGATCATTGTTAGGCGGCATAATCATGATTATTATCTAAAGAGATATTTTCATAATAAAAAAATACTAAGAAATAAAATTTGGTCTGTAAATAATTTTTTTAAAGCATTATTGGAGATAACCAAAAAAATTCAAAAAGGACAAACAAACTGCACATATAATCAATTTAGACTTTTTTTGAAAATTTGATAATCAATTGAAAAAGACAAAACACACATAGAACATTTTTTTTTTTTCTGTTTTGGCATTGAAAAGTTGCTAAATAGAGGCAAATTACATACACAAGTTGTCGAAAAGGACAATTTTTTAAAAGTACTTTGAACATCGTAAAAAATTACACAGAAAACAAACACATGTTTTCTTTTTTTGAATTTATGTTGAATATTACACATTTTTTTGTTATCATTTTGAAGGAATCTCCGAAATAAAATTCATTCTTTGAAAAGCATTTAGAGAAAGGGCCCTTAGGGTTCTAATCCATCAATGACAAACATTTTTTAGCACCCCTGAATGCGTTGGCCAAATACAAAAAAATCTTATACATTACAGAAAGTTCTAACTGTGTCAATACATTTGGGTGCTCAAATCATCTCGTTTTTCATTTTGAGGAAACCAAAAAAAGAACATATCTTGGAAGAAATCTTTATACAATAAAATCATGAAAAAATAGAATAAAATCATTTAAGAATAATAGCGACATGGATATGGGAAAATTGGACAACATAACATTATATAACAGATGAATGGCTATCATACAAGATGATATCAAATTAAGTTTCAAATCCTCCCAAGAAAGGAAAAGAATCAAAGTACTAACATCACTCATGTGATAATATTTTTCTGAAGAAAAATGTGAGGTGTTGCTAAATCTCATATCAACCAATAAATCAAAATCGTGAAAAGAGAAAAGAAGACAAAGAAGAGAAAAAAATTTTATAAAAGAAATTCAATAATAAAACATAAGTATGGATAACATGAATCTAAAAAAATCAAAATAAAATAAAAATAAACAATCCAACCATCAAGAATCAAAAGAGAAAATCAACACTAAAATCAATATATAACGATTTGGCAACTGCTATGTATGGCGAATTTGCTACTAGTACACATAGCAATATTGGCAATTGATATATAGTGATTTTGCTAGGTGAGAAATAACACGAATAAGGTTTATTTTAATGAAAAAAATAATTAGAAAATTAAGTTAAGAAATGACTATTTACTAAAAGTTGCTGCAACATGACCGTAGAATCATTATGCAACAAAAAAATTGGTGAAGATGGGGTATGCCAATGTATTTTTTGAGAAACAATACTTAAAGACAGGCAAACCCACTAAAACAAGTTAAAATCAATCACGTGAAATTCTTCTATTAAATTTACAAAATAAGGAATAAAACAATTTGAGAGGAAACGAAAATAAATCAAAATGAAATAAACAAACCAGCAGATAGTAATCAGGGTTTCAAAACACTGATTTATCCATATTTTTCCTTGGCATTTATCTCGATTTTTATACTTATTTCTATATATTAAGTAAATAATCATGTTAAGTCACGAAATATCACGTTGCATGTTCTTCCATGCTAATTAAGCTTAATTATGCATAAATAATTGGATTTGTCAAAAAATCTTGATTACTTATGTTCACTGTGCAAATCAAATATCAAACAATCAAATTAGGTACTGAAATCAAAAAATCTACATTGCATTACAATCTTGAGGACCAATCAATCATCCCTTACAAACCTCAAGGCAACCGTGGTGCGGTTAGCCATTTGGGTGGCATGGTGGATCTTGTTTGGACAGCCTTAAAATCATGAGAGTGTATTTTGTAAGTGATCTTATCCGTAATTGCTAAAGCAGATAAGAATGAATCTTTCGAGTACTTAGGATTTCTATAAATAAAATATTTCTCAATGTGAAAATAACACTTTTATTTGTTTCCTTTCTTGGCCTTTTCTCTTATATTTTTTTATTTTTAGCTTAAGTTTTTCATTAAAATTTTGTAATTCTTATAAGTGAGAGAGTGAATAGAGATTGTAATTATCTTTGTTTAATGATGCAAGACTTGTTCTTCTTCATCTATCTTTCTCTATGACCTTAGGCTAACTTTCCCTATAATGGAGAGTAGAGAAGCCTAAAGCAAGATTAGTTTATTGTACTTAGTTTTTTTACCTCTTAATTTTCTTTAATATTCATGAGTTCTCATCAAGTCTTATCAATTCCAATGGATTAAGGCTAGAAAGGAACTTTTATACCTTTTATACTTAACCTAAATGCTTCATACATAGATAAGATCAACATGTAGCATGTTTAATCTATATATTTAGTAGTAAGAGATTCACATATTAGAGAGTGAAGGATTCTACTTTAGTGTTCTTTAAATTTGATTTTATCTTGCTAAATCTTCTGATCTAAGGAATTAACACTAAGCCCTTATAATTGAGTTATAGAGAGGTTATGAAGTTTAGTAATTTGATCTAAGTGGATCCATTTCCAATGGTATTTCCCTCTATAATTTTAACTTTGTTTTAACTTTTATTAATTTAACTTTCAATAAGTTTTATTTCTTTTGGTTACTTCAAAAATACAAAAAATAGATTTATTTGTTGGTTTAGATTAATTTTGTAATCTTAGATTCTGCCCCCTTTTTCTAGGGTTCGATCCCCTTACTTGCCTCACAAGTTAAGGAAATTTACATATATTTGAACTTCTATGAGAAGGACAATTATAGTCCCATCAAAATTTTGACACCGCTACCGGAGAAAAGTATAGTAGTTTCAAGTTTTGATTTGGAGTTCATTTTCATCATTTTTCTATTTTTATTTTTTGTCGATTCAAAAAATTTTAAAAATATATAAAAAAAATTCCATTGAAATAAGTGAACTAGTAGAAGGTTACTATGAATTTTTTTACCAAAGGTAACGTCATCACCGCATTGCTTAGACCTATTAGGGCGTGAGGGTAAAATTTTAGAAGTTGTTTATTTAGTTTTTACATCTCTTCGGTGATCCTTGGATTGTAATAGCATCCTTCAATTTTATTTTTATTTCTCTGTTTTGTTCAGTTTTTGACTTTTTATTTTTTTTTGTAGGTTTGAAATTTTTTTGGAGAAAATATTTAAAAGATCATAAAAGCTCAAAGATCATTTGATTTTCTTTTTTATTTTGTTTTGGATAGGTTTAATTTTCTATTTTAGATATTCTTGTATTAGGTTCTTTGTAATTTTCTTTAATTAATTATCTAAGATAGCTTGGATTGTAATAGGCTAGGGAAGGATGATAGTTATATGATACCGTCATGGCTCCTTAGGTTTGCAGACTAAATTTGTAGTTGGTGGCTTAATTCAACTTAACTCGTCTTTACCCCATCTAGCACGGGAGGTAATTTTGCAACACCCACACTTTTCCTTGCTAGTGGATTACTCTTTTCCTTTATTTGTTATTTTTTAGTTTGTACATACTTAGATTAGTTAATTAGGTAGTAAAGAGTACTCATCTCTTAGGGATAACCCAATAAGCTAAGGATTGAAAGTGATTGTAGACACGTGATTTCGTCATTACGACGATCACATCTACAATGGTTTGGAGTCGCCACCATTCATATTATAAGTGGGTGTGAATGGTCACCCGATGTGCATTTTTTGAAAAAGTGACATTTTTGACGTTTTAGCGACTCTCGATGGATAGGAACTAATCGAACATTTAGATTCGGGGTAAGTGGCTCGGTTGGAGAAAAGGGAAGGTGTTAGGCACCCTTTTCTCCCCACTAAAGAGTGGTAACCTCAACTAACTCGATCATTTTTTATTTTAAAAAAAGTGTGAAAGATAATGTGCCACGTAGGTGCATTTGTACCCTAGATAGGGGTTCATTTTCGGCTTGATCATAGGGTCATTCCATTGATGGAAATGACCCTTATAGACCTTTAGCCTTGGGGTCCATTCATCCTAAAAAATAAAATGAAGGGGAGAGGGGTGATAGAAGAGGGAGGAGGAGAGGGTGTAGAAGAGAAAGGGGGGGGGGATTGCTTTGAACCCACCTTGTATCTTCTTTCTTCTTCTTGAGTCCTTAGTATTTTAAGCAAATACAACTTTTGTATGGTTGAAGGAATAGAGAAGAGATGATGAGAGAGATGAGTGTAGTAGGTGGTTTTTTTTGTGTGAGACTTGAGGATGATTAGTGAGAGAGAAGTGGTAATCTTGGTGAGAATTGGTGATGGTTGTTAGTAGAGAGAGTGTTGGGGAGAAGTTTTGTAATGAGAAGTTGGGGCCATTTTTGGGAAGAGGAGGAGGGTATTTATAGATGTTGAGGAGTTATTTTAGGGATATAATGGGGTGAAGTGAAGAAAAAGGGTAGAATGGTTATGAGTTTGAGAGAGAAATGTGTGTAATTTAGAGGAGATTGGAGGGTATTTAGGGAAGGGGGGTTAAATGGGTGAGTTTCGACCCAAATGGTTTGGATCCTACCCAACCCATTTGGGTGGAGTGTTTGGTGAAGTGAGTTTAAGATGGTGGTTGTGATTAAATGGTATTTGATTTAAGAGAATAGAGGATTTAAAGAGGTGGTTGATGATATTTTGGGAGGGTGAAGGAGATGATGCCATGTGTTAAAGTGGGTGGAAATGAAGGGTTGGGATAGGTTGATGGGAGAGGTTGAGTGTTTGACTTGAGAGGATGGTGTAGGTTTAGGTTGTAGATGTACGTTTTGTAGGGAATGATGATGGTAGATTAGGGGAGGTATAGGTTAGGGGTGTGGGTAGATGTGTTTGATTTGAGAGAAAAGGTGATGGGTTGATGTGTGGGTAGATGGGATTTAAAGCAAATTAATGGGGTAGGTAGTTGGGTGAGAGAGGTGAGATGGGGTGATGACATGTGTCATCTTTTGATGATAAAAGAGTGATTGGTTGATGTGGGTTGTGGTTTATGGGTTAGGGTTGTGGGTTAGATAATGAATTGGATATGGTTAGTGATTTGTGGGCTTTGTAGTGTTGGGCTTGGGTTTTAGAAATAGTTTTGGGTTTTAGGGATTGGTTGAGGCGGAGCGGTGGTAGTAGAGGAGGGGTAGGCATCCCAAGTCTCACATTTTTAATTTTTTAATTTTTTTAGATTTTTGCAATCGTTAGTTTGATAAAAAATGTCACGTGTTGGCGAATCGGGCTTTTTAGGCCCGTTGGTGAAATTTATCGAAAATTTGGCGTTTTTGATTTTGGAAGCGGAGCGGTGAATATTGGGAAAACGTAAGGTAGGTCGAGTCCTTTTGGTAGGCCTCCTAAACCATTGAGAGGTCTTAGGGCCTCGGGTTGGTAAAAATGTCACTTTTCAATGACTTGGGCCCTTAAGGCCCGTTGGCCCATTTATTTGGAAAATCGATATTTTTGGGCCCTTTCGAGAAGTGGCCCGTTCAAATTGAGGTGTCTACAGCTGCCCTTCTTTGTAGGAATTGCGTGCAAAGAACTGCAAAGAATAGACTAAACCCCTATTTGTACGGGCCAGAAAAATTCTGTAAAAACACGATCTTGAATTATCGATTGCATTGAAGATTTTTGCGAAAAATGGTTACTCAAGCACGGGGTCTGACAGAGTTTTGCCTTATTGATTCATTGATCTCGATGGCGCAGAGCTCGTGTGAGATCTTTGATTTGATGAAAATTTGATGAGTTTTGAAATCCGACTATTTCTTCGATCGTGTTTTGACAAATCGGAGTTGAGTGCACCTCGAAAGGTTTTTGAAATTTTTTTGATTTTTTTTTTATTTCCTCTTTATTACCTTCTTTTGTTGATCTTGTTCTGTTTCTATCATAAGCTAAACCTCTCAATTCATGCATTGTCTCTTGATACCTTTGATCCTTTCAATGGTGCAAGCACTGAGGTTGTTAGCAGTCGCCACAAACCCAAGAGAGAGTTTTGCAGTTGGAGCCGAGTCGACCAAGATCTGAAGGCAGAAGGACTACATAATCTGGGTCACCTCCATTTAGAACACATTTAGTGCAACAATATCAACAGGAGCATAAGCTGCGAACGAGCCTATTGCATCGGTGCTACTCTCTTGTAATATCAACATGTTGTTCTGACTGGAATTTGGAGTATTAACTCGCAGTAGAGAAACACAGTTACCAGGATCTCTACCATTAGCAATATGTGCCATTTCTTGAACAGCACCGCCATTGGAAAGAATGTCCCACTCACTTCTAAAGTTCTCATCGCGAAGGAAATTGAAAACTCCCTTTGGTGGGACTGGAAGTCGGAAAGAAGTAGCTGCACTTAGCACAATACCAGGAGGCCTGCTGGGATCATCTATGCTTTTTCCAATCATGGCCCTTACATCTTCAGCGCCACTTCCCGATAATGTTGTCCATGTGTGAGCAGTAGAAGCACTTACACCAGAACAAAAACTCATCGCCATTCTCTCAGCTAACTTCAACATACTCTTTTGCCCTTCTTGACTTGTGATCACACCAACATCTCCAGCGGGCATGCTACTAGCCATAACACTTGCAAGGCGTTCACATTGTTGATCTAGGGTAGCAACCCAACGCTTTGCGCCAAACCCAAGGCTGGAGTTAACCAGTGTTTTATATATACTATGAACTGCTTTATCATCCACTTCTACGTGTTCGACCCATATAACCTTGGAGTAACCATTTGAAATTTCTTGGATTTAAAGAACCTAATGGCCTTCTTCGACATCTCGATATCGGGCTAGGATGCAAACGATCCAAGGAAACATCGACCACCACCCAACTTCCCTCAACATGTTGTTTACAATACCTTACAAAGAAACTCTCTCGAGTCGGAACAAGAGGTGAAGGGACTTGAAATTCTGTTGTCATCACTTGAAGAGCTCCATTATAGTTTTCTGCTAGCCTGTTGATACAACCTCAAGAGTTGTTGCTTTTGAAATAATATTAGAAAACACAGCGGACCACTGATTCACATCCATAAGGATCTCAACAAGGTTAATGTGATTCATGATAACAACGGCCGTTTCTCGAGAAGCTTCTGATTTCAATCCAAATGGTTTTTGCCCAACTCCTCTCGGGAATGTTTGTATGTACTCATCTTCACTTAGAATTTCATAAGCATCGTTAAGGCCACGCATCCATAAGGGTTTTTCCTAGTTAGGTCATTCTTATAAACTCTTCCATTGCTGCAACTGTAAGATAATCAATGGTTTATCTACCTCAGTAGGCCCGGAGAGTGATCTTAGGAGGGGCTTGCTTGCGGTCCCTTCTTCGATGCCTTCGCGTCTTGTCTAGTGAGTCGTGATGATGAGTCAGGCTGAAAATTTGATGATGAGTCAGGCTGCCCGGATCCGTGCTTTGTAGGAACGCCTTGACTCATTTTTTCATGATGTTTGATTGATTTCTTTTTATTACAAAATGTTGAAAGATTAATGCAAAGAAAATAGGTTTTGTACTTACTTGGCCTCAGGTGTATCTAATGTTTGAAAACTTGAAGTTTGAATAAGTCCTAGAATCTTCATCATCGGCCAAAATAGTAGTTTTTCTTTTTTGAAATTTTATGAAATATCTTTATCAAATGAGTACGATAAATTCAAAGTTTATAAAACCTTTGGTTGCGACGATCTTGGTGTTTTTGCCAATCACAGAGGATATAAACATCAATTACTCTTTTGATTCCTTTAGAGTCATTCCCAATGCTATGATATTGAAAGACTATTTTGGGTCTCGGGATTTTGGAAAGATTTTGCCGTTCACAGTTTATACTCTTGCGGGCTAGGAGTTGTTTTTTTTTTTGTTAACCTTTATTGCCCCTGATGCCAATTACGGTTTTCATCAAACCCGATTTCCACATTTTTACGCATCGATGTCCTTTTTGGGATTTTCATCGTGCTGGTGGCTTTGATCTTGCCATAGTCTGATTCTTTTACTCATAGCGCCCTTTCAGGTTTTCACTATGCCCTTTCAGACCATGCTTGTATTTTTCTAGATTTTTCATTACAATTCTGCTCGGAATCTCTGTGTCTTTGTGGCTTGGTGATTTAAGTTGAGCTGCAAGATCGACGACTCTACTCTTGTAGTGGCACTTTTTCTTGAGTAATAGATCTAGATTCCCCTCTCGAGCTTGCTGACGACTATTCGTGGTTCGACAACTCAAGTTGAGCCGCGAGATCGATTACTCTACACTTCGAGTACTCTTTTTTTTTTTTTTTCGAACATCCGATCTGGATTCTCCTCTCAAGTCTTCCAACGACTAATAAGACTTTGAGGTCCGGACCAAGTTGCAAGATCATTGGTGCCGTCACTGTCATTATGTTGTCTTAGAACATTTCCTGATCAAAAAGGACTTTAAGTAGGACAAAACGTTGGCTTAGGCTTATGGTAGTGGAAGGTTACAAAAAGGTTAAGGTCTGGGTCTTAGTGGAATAAACATGGGGTTCGTCTATTTTTATTTCGAAAAAGTGATCTATGTCTCCTCCCAGCGTCTCTTGAACTTGTTTAGGCTGGAGATTTGGGTCGAGCCAAGATCAAGTGTTCGAGTCTTTGACTTTCTTGATTTTTTTGTATTTTTAGCCGTTCACAGTTTATCCTCATGCGGGCCAGGAGTACTTTTGATGCTTTTGATTTTTCTACTTTTTCTGATCTTTTTTTTTTTTTTGTAGTTGTTGACTTGCCCCAGTCTTAGGTTAAGAAATGAACGTGATGGCTCAAAAGGGTTGACTAGGGTGTGATGGTTTGTTTGGGATAACAAAAATGGCCTTTCGTCATCTCAGGGTCAGGTCTTAGGCGTAATATTTCTTAACAGTGTCAGCATTGATCGGTTGCGGGAAGACTTGTCCCTCCATTTCTGTGAGAATCAGAGCTCCTCCCGTCATTACCTTCTGTACGATGAATGGCCCCTCATAGTTTGGTCTGAACTTTCCTCTGGCGTCTTCTTGAATTGGCAGAATCTTCTTTAAGACCAAGTCTCCTGGCGAGAAATCCCTAGGTTTAACTTTCTTGTTATAGGCACGAGCTATTCGTCGTTGATAGATCTGTCCATGACAAATGGCTGCAAGGCGTTTCTCTTCAATCAGATTCAGCTGATCAAATCGAGCTTGAATCCATTCAGTCTCATCTAGCTCTGCTTCTTTTAAGATTCGGAGGGAGAGAATCTCAACCTCTACGGGTAAGACTGCTTCCATTCCGTAGACCAATGAATACGGAGTTGCCCCAGTCGAAGTTCTGAAAGAAGTACGGTAGGCGTGTAGTGCAAAGGGCAACATGTCGTGCCAATCTTTGTATGTAACTGCCATCTTCTCGATTATTTTCTTGATGTTCTTGTTGGCTGCCTCGACTGCTCCATTCATCTTAGGTCTGTAGGGTACAGAGTTGTGATGAGTGATCTGGAAGTCTTCGCACATTTTGATCATATCTTTGTTCTTGAAGTTCTTAGCATTGTCAGTTACCAATCCGCTTGGAAGTCCATACCGACAAATGATGTTGTTCTTGACAAACTTCATGACGTTGCTCTTGGTAACATTGGCGTATGATGCAGCTTCTACCCATTTTGTGAAGTAATCGATAGCAACCAGGATGAAACGATGCCCATTTGCAGCTTTTGGCGAGATCTACCCAATGACGTCCATGCCCCAGAGTGAGAAGGGCCAAGGAGTAGTCATATTATGTAGTTCTGAAGGTGGGACATTGATCTTGTTGGCTTATATCTGACATAGGTGACACTTGCGGACATGTTAATAGCAGTCACTCTCCATCGTCGACCAATAGTATCCCATCCTCATGATCTTTTTAGCAAGCATATGACCATTCATGTGAGGTCCGCAGACTCCCCCATGTACAGTCTCAATTAGTCATTTTGCTTCTGTTTCTGCCACACACCTAAGTAAGATCTCATGGTGCGACTTCTTGTACAGAATACCGTTGCTCAAGAAAAATTGTCCTGCTAGCTTCTGAATGGTCCTTCTATCATTTGGCGTTGCGTCTGAGGGGAGTGTTCGATCTTCAAGATATGCCTTGATGTCAGAATACCATGTCTTTTCTTCAGATTCTTCTACTTCAACGGGTAAGCAATAGGCTGGCTCATCTTGAATTCTAATCTCAATAGGGTCGATGATTAAGTCTTCCGAGATGTTGATCATAGAGGCCAGTGTAGCTAGTGCATCTGCAAATTGATTCTTAGCTCTCGGCATGTACGTGAATGAAATCCTATCGAAGCGTGAGCTTAGTTCTTCCAGATACTCGTGGTAAGGGACCAGTCTTTGCTCTCGGGTCTTCCATTCTCCAGTCGTCTGATATACTACCAAGCTTGAATCTCCGAAAACATCGATTTCATCTACCTCGAGATCCAGTGCTGCCTTCAATCCTACTATGCATGCTTCGTATTCAGCCTTATTGTTGGAACATTGAAAATTTAGTCTGATTGCGATTGGCACGTGGGATCCATTTGGCTTTATCAGAACTGCCCCTATTCCGTTTCCTTTCTGATTGGCCGCTCCGTCGAAGTACATTTTCCATCCTGGTTCCTCATTATCGTCTTCAACCTCAGTGATCAGTATGGTTTCGTCAGGAAAGTTAGTCTTTAATGGCTCGTAATCAGGCAACGGGTGCTCGGCTAGGTGGTCGGCGATTGCTTGCCCTTTGATGGCTTTTTGAGTGACATAGGTGATGTCAAACTCAGATAACAATAGTTGCCATTTTGCAGTGCGACCTGTTAATGCTGGTTTCTCGAAAAGGTACTTCAGGGGGTCCATTCTAGCAATAAGCATAGTTGAGTAACTAAGCAGATAGTGACGTAGTCGTTGAGATGCCCAGACTAATGCGCAGCAAGTCTTCTCAAGCGTTGAATATTTTACTTCGTACTCGGTAAATTTCTTGTTGAGATAGTAAATGGCCTGTTCCTTCCGTCCTGATTCATCGTGTTGTCCCAGTACACACCCCATTGACGTTTCTTGCACCGAGATGTACATCAGCAAAGGTCGCCCTAGAGTAGGAGGGACTAGGACTGGTGGATTGAGCAGATATTGCTTAATCTTGTCAAACGCTTCCTGACAGTCCTTTTTCCACTTCTTCGGTGTATCTTTCCTGAGTAGTTTGAAGACTGGCTCACAGATAGGCGTGAGCTGAGCAATGAAACGGCTAATATACTGTATTCTCTCCAAGAATGTCCGAACATCTCTCTCTGAAACGGGTGCTTTCATCTCGAGGATATACTTGGTTTTTGCCGGATCTATCTCGATGCCTCTTCTACTGACGATGAAACCCAGTAGTTTGCCCGATGTTGCCCCGAATACACACTTTGCTGGATTGAGCCTCAAACTGTACTTTCTGAGCCTGTCGAACAACTTCTTGAGATTCACCAGATGATCTTCTTCAATGCCGAATTTAGCAATCATGTCGTCTACGTAGACCTCCATTTCCTTGTGGATCATATCGTGGAATAGTGCGGTCATTGCCCGTTGGTAAGTCGCCCCTGCGTTTTTCAGCCCGAATGACATGACTTTGTAGTGGAAAGTACCCCATGGCGTGATAAATGCAGTCTTTTCCTGGTCTTCTTCCGCCATTTTTATCTGGTTATAGCCTGAAAAGCCGTCCATGAACGAGAACATGCCATGCCCTGCTGTACTATCGACTAGAGTGTCGATGTGTGGAAGTGGGAAATCATCCTTAGGACTGGCCTTGTTTAGGTTCTGATAGTCAACACACATGCGTACCTTCCCATCTTTCTTGGGTACTGGGACGACATTAGCCAACCACTCAGGGTACGTAGAGACTGCAAGAAATCTGGCTTTGAATTGTTTCATGACTTCGTTCTTGACTTTGAGGGTCCATTCTGGCTTTAATCTTCTCAATTTCTGCTTGATCGGCTTGCTTCCGGAGGCAATTGGTAGCTTGTGCACGACAAGATCTGTGTCCAATCCTGGCATATCCCTGTACGACCATGAGAAGACATCTTGATAATCTTGTAAGAGTTTGATCATTTCTTCCTTTTGTTGTGACGTTAATAAGGCTCCGATCTTGACAATTCGTAGGTCCTCTTCGGTACCAAGATTGATTGAATCTGTATCCTCAATGTTTGGCTGAACACCTTTCTCGTGACGTTCTACCAAGTCTTTGATTTCTTTAGGCGGGTACTCCATTTCGTCCTTAGACTCTTCTTCGATCCCCATGAGGTCAAAGTCGAGTTCAAGATCGAAATCATACTCATCCCTTTCAAATTCTGTTTTATCTGGGTACTCATTCGATTGAGACATATCCCCTTGAAAACTCTTTTTTTGACTTTTGGAAAATATTTATTTTTTTGTAATTTTGAAAGTTTTTTGATTTTTTTGACTTTTGAGAAATTTTTGATTTTTTTGCTTTTTGAGGAATATTTATTTTTTTGTTGCTTTTCGAATACCTGAAATAAGAAGAGCAATCATGCGAATTCGTTAGTAAAGATAGGGAGCCCTCAAAACAGTCTTTACCCAAGGACGAGGGCTCGTTATGATCCTCGGGCAAACTAGATTCGTTTAACGGCGTTTTTTTTTTAGGCCTCAACAGCCTCAAGGGTCAATGGGAATTCCTCCCAATTGTTCAGAACTTCCCCTTCTCTGAGGGGGCGGATGAGATGTGCAAGTGATGTGTTGGGTGATTTGGTTGGTGGTTCGGAGATAACCATAATCTCCGATTGACTTTTATCAGATGGGGGCATAGTCCCTCCCAAACTCGGTGGGGCGACGACTGATGCCCAGTCAATGCCAGATGAAAATGGTGAGTTGTTCTCTTGGTTGGTAGTGACCTTCACTTTAGTGGGTTTTGGAACAGTCTCTGATGGACTTTCATCGGAATCCCCTTTGAATAGAACATCAATGCCTTCTTCAAAGGATGATTGGGACTCTATGATTGGGTGCGCTGGTTTAGGATTTACCATTTTTGGCTTCTTTGCTGATGGCAGTTCTGATAGGTCGTCAGGTCTGATATGGGATTTTGGGAAGCTAACATTGATGTGAGGGACTCGACCCAGATTCCAGATGTTCGGATCACGGTTTTGTTTTCTTGCTAGCCGAAGCTCCTTTTTCTTGTCATTCATTTCTGCAATATCCCTCTTTGTGGGCCTAAACCCCAGACCAAAATAAGGAATATGCTTTTTGACTTCGACCGGCTTAGTTTTCCCTCTTCCTCCTGGTCCCAACCCTTGCTTGGGTCGATAACCTGCCCTTTTCATAACCCGACCAACCATCAGATTTGGTCTTGATAGTTTTGCTTTTACCTTCTCCTGCCCCTTTTCAATATGATTGACAGCGGCGAATTGATAAGAGTGATATAGTGTTTTGTCCTTCGTCATCTCAATGTCGATAAATGGCACATCCGGAGCTCTTCCAGCCTGGATAAGATTTTTTGCCAGCACTGATATCATTCTCTGCCCCATGATGAACTTGACTCTTTGGTGTAGAGAGGACGGTACAGCCCCGGCAATATGGATCCATGGCCTACCCAGCAGTAAGTTGAAGGTTGTTGGTATTTCCATGACTTCAAACGTTACTTCGAATGTACATGGGCCTATTGTGATAGGTAGATCCACTTCTCCTAGAGAATCCCTTCTCGAACTGTCAAAGCCTCGGACAACCTTGTTGTTTGGCTTGAAATGTGACCAATCAGCGTTGAGTTTCCGGAAGGTCTCAAGTGGACAAACATTAAGCGCCGAGCCGTTATCAATCAACACCCTAGCAACCATCATGCCCTTGCATATGACCATGATGTTTAGTGGCTCGACGTGCCCTGTTCCTCTAGGTACAAATTCATCTTCAGTGAAAATAATGGGATTGGGGGCCATTATCTGGCTAATCGTTTGTTCTAGTTGTGCGGGTGAAGTGGTTGCAGGTACATGCGATTTTTCCAAAACTCTCAGTAATGCCTCTTGGTATTCTTCTGACTTTTGCATCAGACCCAGGATACTGATTTGAGCCGGCTGTTTGTTCAATCTGTCCACTATATTATGCTCACTCCTGAGAATGAGTTTAATAAAGTCTGCAGCTTCCTTATCTGTTACTTTCGCCTTCTCTTCTTTCTGTTCATTCTCACTCATTTTGTCCTTTCCTTTTACTTTTCTTTTCTCTTCATCCGTCATGCCTTTTGTTGTTTCTTCAGTCTCTTCCCTGATGCTTACCCCCTTTTTTGGTATTTTTTTGTATTGTCCTGCCCTTGTCATATGCCCAATGTCGGCCACCATTACTTTCTTCATGGTTTCAACCCCGGAGGTTGTGGTGATGGTTGTCTCGTAACTCCAGGGAACTGCCTGGATAGAGTCATAGGGGAATGGTTTGGGTGAGTGTATGGTCATGGGAGGCGGCTCAGGTTTTACATTGAGAATGAGGGGTGGTGGCGATGATTTGGATGAAATGGTAGCAGGAGTAGTTGATGGAGTGTATGGGATGATGAGTGGTGGACGTGAAGATGCGGTGTATGGTATGTGAAGAGGTGGTCGAGTCATATATTGAGAACCTTGTGAGGCATATGGTATAATAAGAGGCGATCGAGTAGCAGTATTGGGAATTTGATGAGTGGGATGGATGGTGAGGTCAGACAATCTGAGAGGTGGTAGTGAATTTTGGGGTGAGCTTGTTGTATGACGATTGATTGTGCTGATTGTTGGTGCTTCTGATCCCTGAGCTAAGTAGACCCTGATTTTGGACCCGATAGGCGCTATTAAATCTGAGGGATTGAAGTCGAGTTCTTCACAGACAACATTTACCCTGTGCCCACTCCCCTCTCCATTGTGAGTAGGTAGGGGATTTTGGTTGATGTTCTGTTGTTGGGGTGGGTTGGCAGGCCCATCTAGGATGAGAGCCTTTTTATCGATCAGGTTCTGTACTTGATGCTTGAGCTGCCAGCATTGATCTGTGGAGTGCCCTGGTGCACCCATGTGGAATTCACAGAGTAGGTTAGGGTTGTACCCTGGCCCTTTCACAGCCTCAGGATTTGGTGGATGTTTTACCAGATATTCTCCTCTGAGCAAGAGTGGCAGTAATTCTGATAGTGTCATGGGCAATCTGGTAAATACTCTGTTTACCCTGTTAGGTCGTGCCTGCTGGTTTTGCCCATACTGTGGTGCTGGTTGTGCTTGCGGAGGAACTGTCTGAAAGGGATTCTGCGGTGCTGGAGCCCAAGCAGCTCGAGGTACTGGCGCCCAAGGGACTTGTGGTGCCTGCGGCCTCTGAACTGGTGCCTGAATGAAAAGAGGTTGGCTGGGTTGTACATTGTTGACTTGAGTTTCCTCTTTCTTTTTGACAAAAGGCACGAACTTCTTTTGTGCCGATGTCCCTGCCGCTGCACTTAGGGCTGTGAAGTCAAATATTAAACCAGTCCGAATCCCGTCCTCGACCCGGTCTGCCACTTGAACTAAGTTTGAGAAGGTGCCTGTGGTGTGTCCAACCAGATGAGTATAAAAGGCATGCCCTAGTGTTGAGATGAACGTGGTGTTCATCTCTTGTTCAGTCATTGCAGGCCTCACTTGTGAAGCAGACTCCCGCCATCTTTGGGCGTACTCTTTTACTGTTTCCCTTTGCTTTCTAGTCATCTTGGCCATATCATTTCGATCCAGACCTACATCTGTGTTGAATCGATAATTATGCCAGAACATTTCAGCCAAGTCTTGCCAACTTTTGATAAGCGTATGGTCCAATCCGAAAAACCATTTAAGTGCTGGCCCTGTCAAACTTCTTTGAAACAACTGCACCAGTAGCCTGTCATCTTCGCCGTATTGGCACATGGATCCGCAGTATAGCTTTAGATGTGACAGAGGACACCCCACCCCACTGTACTTCTCAAACTCCGGACATTTGAACTTGGCCGGCAACTGTGCATTAGGATAAAAGCAAAGGTCCCTGAATCTTGTCCCCCCTAAAGTATTTGTACCCTTCATCCGTCACATTTCTTCTTGGAGAGACTCTATCTGCTGGGCCATTTTGTTATCAGTGGCATTTTTGGCCTCAGGCACCCTGAAGTCACACTCATCATCTGGGATTACCACCGGAGGTGGTTGATTCTGTGGGATGTAAAGTGGAGGGCCCTGATACATTGGCACCGTAGGAGGTGTGGTGGTCTGTTGATCTGGTCGTGTCTGTTCAAGGGGTTCCGGATTTGATCCAGATGCATGGTGCTGAGCGGCTTGCGCTTGTAGGAAGTTAGTATTACTAAAAACAGCCATCAACATTTGTTCTTGTCTTTTCGTTATTTCTATTAACTTCGCTATCATTGCATTAGCTTCAGCAAGTTCACTTGTCGCAGGTTGTGGGTCCTCTGAGTTGCTCATAGTTGATGTAGATCGAAGGAAATACGGAGGCTTCTCAGGGTGTTTGTACTTTTTTCGTTTGGCCACCTTTGGGTACAGAAGACCAAGCATTACTATCTTGTTTACAAAAAGAAAAATGCCTGACATTTTATTAGGTCGGGTAAAAGTTATTTATTTTAAAGCGAACGAGTTTTAAAGAAAGAGTTCTTTGGTTTGGAGCCGACATTAACGCGAAGTTGGCATTAACACGGGACTAGCAAAATATTTTGAAAAAGAATTACATCAACACAGAGTTGGCATCGACACGGAGTCGGGAAAATATTTTGAAAAATGTAGTTTCATCAGCACGGAGCTGGCATCGACACAGAGTCGGGAAAACATTTTTGAAAAAGAAATTTCATCAGCACGGAGCTGGCATCGACACGGAGTCGGTAAAATTTAAAACGATTTCATCAGCACGGAGCTGGCATCGACACGGAATCGTTAGAGCATTTTGAAAAAGTGAAATTTCATAAGCACGGAGCTGGCATCGACACGGAGTCGGTGAAGCATTTTGAAAAAGAAATTTCATCAGCACGGAGCTGGCATCGACACAGAGTCGGTAAAATTTAAAAATGATTTCATCAGCACGGAGCTGGCATCGACACGGAGTCGGTAAAGCATTTTGAAAAAGTGAAATTTCATCAGCACGGAGCTGGCATCGACACGGAGTCGGTGAAGTATTTTGAAAAAGAAATTTCATCAGCACGGAGCTGGCATCGACACGGAGTCGGTAAAGTATTTTGAAAAAATCAAATTTCATCAGCAAGGAGCTGGCATCGACACGGAGTCGGTAAAGTATTTTGAAAGAGTGAAATTTCATCAGCAAGGAGCTGGCATCGACTCGGAGTCGGTAAAGTATTTTGAAAGAGTGAAATTTCATCAGCAAGGAGTTGGCATCGACTCGGAGTCGGTATGGCATTTTGAAAAAGAAGATTACATTTTGAATTTTGTATACCGACCCATTAAACAATTCATTTATGCCATGATTATCCACAAAGAAACTGAAAGAAATTTCATTGAACTATTGAAAATTATTTGACAAATAGGATTTTCATTGAATTACAACTTTCAAATAACCCTGTTTTACATTCTTTTACATGGACGCTTGGATTTGTTTTGATCGTCATCAGGATTGCTGGGACAATTAGGCTTGTTTCTCTTGGTTCTAACAACTAGCTCCTTAAACTCTGCTGGTCCATCTGGATACCCTAAGGTGCGCTTGTTCCAAGCCTTCTCAATGAGATGCACTAACTTTTCAGTCAATGGTTCGGGAGAAAAGAATTGTTTGTGTTGAGGTAGCGAAAACTCTATAGGTACTCCATACTGTTCTGGGATCAAAGAAGGTTGGTAAAAAGATGTCTCATCCAGCCCGATCAAACGGACATAATAGGATCCTTTGGTACCTAAAACAGGGTAGTCCGTCATCCACCAAGGGCATCTCAAACCAATATGACGTGCAAGACGAGAATCCAACCATTTGCCCCAAGCTTTGACTGAGTTGTGACGCACTAACATGTTTCTCCTAGAAAAGTGCTCTGGCCTATACTCGAGGGTTGAAGGAATGTCCACAATTTTGAGACGGTCACAGAGCCACATATAAACTAGGTGAGGGCTTCCTTTGAAATCCCTTCCCTCACCATTTTTTATGGCATCCAAACCTGAGAAGGTTTTAGCTAGAATTAGAGGTACGGGATTGGCTTTTCTAGAGAGCTGGGAAGCTATGTCTATGAAAAACTCAGGAACAGTTTGACCCTCGCTTTTGGAGGTCAGTATGTATTGGGCTAGGATTCCTAAACACAATCGATAGTCTCTAGTGGCTCTCCAAGCATCTGGCTTTACATTGATGGGATGACTGCGGGAGTGGTATGGACTCAATAAGGGTATTAAATCCAATCTCCCGTTACGGACTAAGGCCTTGGCTTCTTCCTTTGAAATGTTTAGGCCTGTGGCGAGTTCACCCGAATATCCTGTCTTCAATGAAGGCCTGACTAGAGGACCTGAAGTAGATATCCCCATGATGCCACAATAGTCTTCATGAGTAGGACACAAGTGCATATGCCCAATGTGGAAGATGTGAAGATATGGGTTCCAACGCTTGGCCATAACGCGCAAAAGATTCCAATCTATCTCAAACTCGTGAAAGTACAGGGTGCATCTCAATATAAATTTTGCAAAGTTGAATTTCTCTACGGTGTGCATCCCCGTGATGGTTGTTTTGACCAATTGGTCGATTGGGTTATTGCCTGCAGCCAGCATCCTGAGTTGACACAAGAGAATAGTTCAGTACATTTCCAAGGTCAATGTAAATTTACTTTTCTTTTGAAAATCTTTGTTCTTATGGAAAACACTTTCTTGAAAACACTTTTCTTTTTCGAAAATTTGATTTTCATTTTGATTTAAATGGCCCGGCCTATCATGATTATTGGATCGAGATGGACTGAGTCATTTTCGCAAGAAATGGATTCTTTATTGGGTCGGTGTACCCATTTTAATTTCTGAAAACAAAATTTTGACCCTTGAGGCAGTCATACACTTTGATCTCTTTATTCACATACATCCACATACATCAATCATCAAGTTTCTTTCAACAACCCGGGAACACCCGCGATAAGTTCGAGTCGTGACTTACAGGGAAGGTTTTTAGACTCTAAGCTTACTACTGCAATGCATATTTATCTGGCCACTCTTGCCCAAGCACACCTATATACCTCTCAAGCGTACTCAATCAGACGGTACGTGGTGACTTGGTTTGATATACCGTATAGGTGACAATCTAAAACTTCAATTCACTTCTCTGAAGTCAAAAACAGCCAGTTTGATCCCCAGTTGAGAGGTGGCGCACGATGCTGAGCAAAGGCCCGCTTAAGTACCTCTCGTCTAGAATAGACGTAATCTATCCCCCTCGTACAGTAGGGTACAGCGGGGCAGGATCTTGCTTAGGCACTGGTTTTGACTAAGAAGTGCAATTGATGTACTTGGATTATCTTTTATATACCTATGGGTACGAGTCAAGAGTTGTAGCTTTCATAAATGGTTTTCGCATCCCGCGAGGGGACCGACCACGTACTAGTACTACGTTGGCAATCGGGACATGTGACCGTGCGGCTTACAATAGGACAAAGGCTCAGGTCGCTCCAACATGGGTGTATCAAATACCTTTCAGAATCACCTGATCAAACGGTATTGATTCCCCAGTTTTATATACCTTACGGTACGTGATTGGAGTTGTGGTTTTCATGAATGACGTCGCATCTCCGAGGAGACCGGGCCACGCACTAGTGCCACGTTGGCTATTAGGGACATGCAAGCGTGCAACACAGTAAAGTAAACGTGCTAGTGGTGTGTGCAAATAAGATAGGGTGTGCCCGGGGCATTTTCCAAATGAGTAGGCCCGTTGGCCAGATCACAACCTTTTAGATAATTTGTCCGTAAGAGTCGCACATTCATCATCAACCAATCAATTTTTTTTTTCAATTTTACGAATGAACTAATCATAAAAGGACTTCTCATTTTTTTTTTTTATAGTCCAACCAACGATCACTTTGAATTTTCATTTTGATCAATCAAAAAGTGGCGAGCGGTACGCCCTGAGTTTGGAAAAGATGATCCGTTTTGATCTTTTGAAGCTTTAAAACTTAAAATAAAAATAAATTCCAAGAGGAAAGTTTCCAAGACTGATGTAAGGAACAAGTTGAGAGAAAAACAAAAATTTTATTTATTATTTAATTAATTTTTTTTAATTAATTTTTTTTTTAATTAATTTTTTTTGTGCTCATTTTGAGGCACATTGCCTCTGATTTTTGGCTTGGGCCAAATTTTTTTCCCTTTTTTTATTCTCTTTTTTTTTTCTACTCATTTTGTATCGAGACGAGACGTCAAATGAAAATGATAGCGTAAATGATAGTAAATGAGCTCAAAAACCGATTCTGACTTGTCAAAATATTGTTGAATATGTCACATTTGGTAGAAAATTTTGTTCTACCCCAAATCGATATGCACTAATAGCTAATCGAAGATCGGACGAGAAAGTTATGATCATTTTAAGTTCGACTGTCCATTCGGCCAAAAAAGAAGAAAAACGACTTTTTTTTAATTTTTTTAATTTTTCTTTAATTTTTTTTAATTTTTTATTTTTTTTTATTTTTTTATTTTTTTATACACATTTTGAGGCACATTGCCTCTGGTTTTTGGCTTGGGCCAAAAAAGAAATTTTTTTTTTCATTTGTTTGATGATACGCATGCTTAAAATGACATAATCGGAGAAATAAAGTGAAAATCGGATTTTTTGTTTTTTTTTTCTTTCAAGCGAGTAAATAAATAAAGGAAACTTACCTAAAAATAAATACAACAAACACAACAAGTATTGTTAGCTTGCAAAAATAAAAAAATAAAAATTGAAACCTTTCCTTTTTTACCAAAATAACCGAGTTGACACGAGGGTGGAGCCTTTACTCCCCGGTGGAGTCGCCAAGCTGTAGACACGTGATTTCGTCATTATGACGATCACATCTACAATGGTTTGGAGTCACCACCATTCATATTATAAGTGGGTGTGAATGGTCACCCGATGTGCATTTTTTGAAAAAGTGACATTTTTGACGTTTTAGCGACTCTCGATGGATAGGAACTAATCGAACATTTAGATTCGGGGTAAGCGGCTCGGTTGGAGAAAAGGGAAGGTGTTAGGCACCCTTTTCTCCCCACTAAAGAGTGGTAACCTCAACTAACTCGGTCATTTTTTATTTAAAAAAAAGTATGAAACATAATGTGCCACGTAGGTGCATTTGTACCCTAGATAGGGGTTCATTTTCGGCTTGATCATAGGGTCATTCCATTGATGGAAATGACCCTTATAGACCTTTAGCCTTGGGGTCCATTCATCCTAAAAAATAAAATGAAGGGGAGAGGGGTGATAGAAGAGGGAGGAGGAGAGGGTGTAGAAGAGAAAGGGGGGGGATTGCTTTGAACCCACCTTGTATCTTCTTTCTTCTTCTTCTTTGAGTCTTCTTGAGTTCTTAGTATTTTAAGCAAATACAACTTTTGTATGGTTGAAGGAATAGAGAAGAGATGATGAGAGAGATGAGTGTAGTAAGTGGTTTTTTTTGTGTGAGACTTGAGGATGATTAGTGAGAGAGAAGTGGTAATCTTGGTGAGAATTGGTGATGGTTGTTAGTAGAGAGAGTGTTGGGGAGAAGTTTTGTAATGAGAAGTTGGGGGCCATTTTTGGGAAGAGGAGGAGGGTATTTATAGATGTTGAGGAGTTATTTTAGGGATATAATGGGGTGAAGTGAAGAAAAAGGGTAGAATGGTTATGAGTTTGAGAGAGAAATGTGTGTAATTTAGAGGAGATTGGAGGGTATTTAGGGAAGGGGGGTTAAATGGGTGAGTTTTGACCCAAATGGTTTGGATCCTACCCAACCCATTTGGGTGGAGTGTTTGGTGAAGTGAGTTTAAGATGGTGGTTGTGATTAAATGGTATTTGATTTAAGAGAATAGAGGATTTAAAGAGGTGGTTGATGATATTTTGGGAGGGTGAAGGAGATGATGCCATGTGTTAAAGTGGGTGGAAATGAAGGGTTGGGATAGGTTGATGGGAGATGTTGAGTATTTGACTTGAGAGGATGGTGTAGGTTTAGGTTGTAGATGTAGGTTTTGTAGGGAATGATGATGGTAGATTAAGGGAGGTATAGGTTAGGGGTGTGGGTAGATGTGTTTGATTTGAGAGAAAAGGTGATGGGTTGATGTGTGGGTAGATGGGATTTAAAGCAAATTAATGGGGTAGGTAGTTGGGTGAGGGAGGTGAGATGGGGTGATGACATGTGTCATCTTTTGATGATAAAAGAGTGATTGGTTGATGTGGGTTGTGGTTTATGGGTTAGGGTTGTGGGTTAGATAATGAATTGGATATGGTTAGTGATTTGTGGGCTTTGTAGTGTTGGGCTTGGGTTTTAGAAATGATTTTGGGTTTTAGGGATTGGTTGAGGCGGAGCGGTGATAGTAGAGGAGGGGTAGGCATCCCAAGTCTCACATTTTTAATTTTTTAATTTTTTAATTTTTTTAGATTTTTGCAATCATTAGTTTGATCAAAAATGCCACGTGTTGACGAATCGGGCTTTTTAGGCCCGTTGGTGAAATTTATCGAAAATTGACGTTTTTGATTTTGGAAGCGGAGCGGTGAATATTGGAAAAACGTAAGGTAGGCCGAGTCCTTTTGGTAGGCCTCCTAAACCATTGAGAGGTCTTAGGGGCCTCGGGTTGGTAAAAATGTCACTTTTCAATGACTTGGGCCCTTAAGGCCCGTTAGCCCATTTATTTGGAAAATCGATATTTTTGGGCCCTTTCGAGAAGTGGCCCGTTCAAATTGAGGTGTCTACAGTGATTACTAATTTCTTTCTCTAATTAGGATAATCAATTCACTAATTATCCAATCAAATTAATTAGACTTAACTATAAGGCCCACGAGCTCAATAAGAGAAATCCAACTCAAGTTGCATAGTTCTTCTTGGTCACTTTTGGTATCTAGTAAGATTTTGCCCTTTAAGTGGATAGACTCAGCTTATTTAAGAAAGGAAAGTGATTCAAGAGTTTTTTTGGTTATACATTGCACTCCACCCCTGATCTAGAGATTTGAACTTGATTTTATAGAGTTAAATTAGAAGGCTAGTTGCGTTATTTCTAGACAGTTAGAAGCTATCTAGAGTTAGGCAACATATCTTGGTCCAGTCATTTCTTTCTTTTGATTTTTTGATCGACTATGTATTTTGAGTGCTTAATAGATATTTAAGGAGTGTAGTAGTTCAATCTTGATGGAGAATGATTATGAGTATATCATGTCGAACATATTGAGTAGGGTGAATAGTCTAAATGATAGACTCAATACTTTCTAAAAGCCACCAATTCACAATTCACTTCATAGGCCCGAGTATGTCAGAAGAGTTGATAAAGGAACACGATCCTTATGTGTTTTGTGTGATAGCTACGATCATGTAACCGAATATTACCCAAACTTATCCATCATGAAGAATAGACAATCTAAAATCTTTCATGAGTATAATTGTTATGGGAAACCAACCCCTAACCCGTTCAGTCAATCATATCATTTGAAATGTTGGTCATTTCCAAATTTCTCATATAAGCAAAACAAATTCACTTAAGATAGTTTTTTTGGCAACCATACGCATGACAACTCAATAATTTCTCAACAATCTAACTCAACTTTTCAACCATTCATAGAGTATTAACAAATATACAATTGTCCTATTTCAACTTTTCAACCACCAATCGCAGTAGCATCCATGATGATAGAGTTTCTAAATCAGCAAAAATAACTTCTCTAACAATAATAAGGAAATGCTCAAGCCCTAGTCCGTATGGAGACCCAATTAAGGTACCTAAAATTATCTTTAGAAGAAGGGAAGTTTGGTCAATTCAAAAATGAAGATATCCCAATCCCAAAAAATCCACTACTATTCCAAGATACCATTAGTGACCAATTTCAATTCCAAGAGGAATTCCATAATTTTTCATCTATAGTAGATAACCCACTGTAGACACCCCATTTTTGCATCTACCCAATTCGACAATTCGTCAGTCGGCTGTTGTGCATTCCTAATGATGAGCATAAAAGAACTCGAAGACTTGTGAGTACTGCTTAATTCCTTCTATTTCTAGTCTTTTCATCCCCCTACTCGTCATGACTCGACATAGAAATTTACGCACGCTTAGGATCGCTACACATTACACCCGATTTAGCAAGCACGTACGCTTAGGTTCGCTACACAGTTCGACAACTTAGTGACTTCGCTACATTAGAAAAATATAACTTTGAGACTTAGAAATAACCACACAGGGATTGAAAGAAACCTCACGCTAAAATCCGTAAAATTTTGTAAAAATAACAAAAATGACGAAATACCCTTCATAAATTTTGGATCTCTAAAAAGTCTCGAAAGTACCTCCATTGAACTTAGAAGGTGATTTCGAGTTTGACGGGACCCAAATCGATGAAAACAGAGAAATTCGTAAAAATTTGTAAAAAATATCAAAATGATGAAAATGCCCCTCATAAATTTTGGACCCCTGAAAAATCTTTAAAGTACCATTGCACTTAGAATGTGATTTCGAATCTAACGTGGCCTAAATCGATGAAAACAGAGAAATTCGTAAAAATCTATAAATTTTTTTTATCAAAACGATGAAAATGTCTTTTATAAATTTCGGACCCCTGAAAAATCTCGAAGGTACTTCCATTGCACTTAGAATGTGATTTTGAGTGTAACGGGACCCAAATTGAGAAAAACAGATAAATTTATAAAATTGACCAAAATACCCTTCAAAATCCCCAACTCTAACATAGAGACCTTGATTTTTAGGAAAATAAAATTCAAATCCGATTGAATTAAAATCGAGTTTCAATCGACCAATCAATTTAATAGAAAAATACGTGGACACACATTCTCCAAAAAAAAGCGAGTTGCATGGGATCACCACCCCCCTATTCTCCAAAAATAAAAAAATAGAAAAAGAGAGAAAGAAAAATACGTAGACACACATTTTCTTCTCCAACTCTCTCTTCCCCATGTCGTCTATCTCCCTCTCTCCAACTTCTCATAACTACCTATGTCCTCCACCATCTCTCCCTCTCTTATGTTTGATGGTAGAACCACCATAAAAGAGGATCAAGGGAACCATTGCATAAGAGAAAAAACGTTTTTGAGACTACCCTGAACAAAATAGCAACATTTTTTTCACCATTAAACCTACAATATTCTTCTTCCTTCTTAAAAAAAAAGTCACACCTTCTTCTCCATTAACATCTTCAACTCCTCTCTCCCACATTAGACGGGAATCCCGGTCCTTCTTCTTCCCCATTAACATTTTTTTGCCTTTTTCAAACAAAAAAAAATCAAGAATAGAAGATACCCCCCAACCATCTTCTTTTTTTCACTCTCTCTATTTTTCTTCCTCTACACTACATCTTTTTTTTCAACCATTCAAACAACTCAAAAAAAAATGATTTTGGAGGAAGATTCACATATCAAACTCACAAGATCACGGCACTACTCATAAGCTATTTCGAGTTTTTGTTGAAGGAATTTAAGCGTCCGAAATCATTCGAGAAAGGTAATTTTTATTTTTTTATTTACTTTTTTATTTTATTTATTTATTCTTGATTTCATAATTTTTTATGTATTCGAATGGATTCGTCGATCTTTGAGGTATACATGGTACTAATGACAATTTTTAAAGTTTCTAAAATATTGATAGATCAACCAATTGATTATTAATATTATCGGATTAATTTCCTCATTTTGTAATATTAATGGATTAATTCGTTGATTTTGTAAAATGTATGGGCAAATTCATTAAGTTTGGCGTACGTGATGATTTTGAAAAATCAAGATTTTCTTCATCAAAATTATTGAGTCAACTCACTGATTTTGAGGACATTAGAAATTTGAATAATTTTTTTTTTAAATAACTATATGAGCTAAATTAATGATTTTGTCGCATGTGGTGATTTTGAAAAATCAAAATTTCATTGATCAAAATTGTTGAGTCGATTCACTGATTTTTGGGACATTAGAAATTTGAATCGATTTTTTTTTTTTATAAAATGGATATGTGAGTTAAATCAATGATTTTGGCGCACGTGGTGATTTTGAAAAATCGAGATTTCCTTGATCAAAATTGTTGAGTCGACTCACCAATTTTGGGGACATTGAAAATTTGAATCGATTTTTTTTAAAATGGATATGACTTAAATCAATGATTTTGGCTCATGTGACAATTTTGAAAAATCAAAATTTTCTTAATCAAAATTGTTAAGTCGATTTACTGATTTTGGGGACATAAAAAATTTGAATCGATTTTGTTTTCTATAAAATGGATACATGAGTTAATTCAATGATTTTGACGCACGCGACGATTTTGGAAAATCAAAATTTCCTGTATCAAAATTGTTGAGTTGATTTACTGATTTTGAGTATATTAGATATTTGAATCGATTTGTTTTCTATAAAATGGATATCTGAGTTAATTCAATGATTTGGCGCACGTGACGATTTGAAAAATCAAAATTTTCTTGATTAAAATTATTGAGACTACTCACTAATTTTGGGTACATTAGAAATTTGAATTGATTTTTGTTTTTCTATAAAATGGATATGTGAGCTAAATCAATGATTTTGGCGTACATGAAGATTTTAGAAAATCAAAATTTCCTTGATCAAAATTGTGAGTTGACTCACTGATTTTGGGTACATTAGAAATTTTAATCGATTTTTTTTTATAAAATGGATATGTGATTTAAATTAATGATTTTGGCACACGTGGCGTTTTTGAAAAATTAAAATTTTCTTAATCACAATTGTGAATTGACTCACTGATTTTGGGTACATTAGAAATTTGAATTGATTTTTTTCTCTATAAAATAGATATGTGAGCTAACTCACTGATTTTCTATACATTGAAAATTTAAAATAGAAGTTTTCTATGAAATAGGCACGTGATTCAACTCACTGATTTTGTGTACACGAAAATTTTAAAATCAATTTTCTCAATAAAAATCAATGAGTCGACTCACTTATTGTAATACACGTGGCAATTCAAAAAATAAAATTCCTTTTATTAGAAATGTGTCGGTTAACTCATTAATTTAATGCACGTAACGATTCAAAATCGAATTTCTTTGATAAAATATTGTCAATGAGCCAATTCACTAATTTTGTGTACATGACATTGAAAATTGATTTCATACTCCTCAAAATGTGATCAAATTGATCCATTAATTTTTGGTATCACGTAAGCCTTATTAAATTGTGGAATTCCACCATGCGAAATTCGAGAATCCATGTAGTTATTTTAGCCGTAAGAATTTTTTTGTAAATCCGATGTAATTCGATGATGATTGGACCCTAATTTGACCTTTAGTCTTTGAATGTCGACCATAGGATATTTTTGGATCATAGTAGAGATCGATCATCCTGATCAGACGGATTCGGTGCCTAACACATTCTGAAACCCGTAATCTGTCCCCTTATCCATTACTCCTGGACCAACCCGATCCATTTTGGAGTTATCTATGGTTCCTAGACCTAAATTAGGTGGCGACTCCCTATTCTTTAAAAATCTCCGAGATAAGTAATAGGACCCCTATCCGCTATTTAACGAGTCGCGGGGGTCGAGACGATTTCAGTAGCGACTCCGCTAGGGACATTTAGGATAAAACTTGATCTGATCCAAGACAATCCTTGGGTTGACTTTTTACTCGAGTCAACTCAATTGACTCAATGAGACTTAGAGTAGGTTAGATTTTGTCTTCTCTTTCATTGGCATGTGATTAGATATGTTCAATTATTTATCTCTGTTGATTGATTTGATTATTGGATGTATTTGATTTATATGGTTGGATATTTATGAAAAATGCCCTGGGCGCACTTTGTCCCTTTGCACACACTCACGAGCATGCCTACTCATATTTGCATCATGTCATATTCTTATGAATCCAGTAGTCAGATCTAAGCTAACATGGTCCTTCGGGACATGGGGGACGGCAATGAACGCTACAACTTCAGTATAGTACCTTTAGGTATATCAAACTGAAACACCACGTACTGTTTAACCAGGTAAAACTGGGATAGTATATCGGTGTTTAGAACTAAAGTGACTTAAGCTTTGTCCTAACCTAGCCTCAATCATATAGTAAGTCTAGAACTTAGGTGCGGTCCCATTAGGCCACGACTCGAATCGACTAAAAGTGCTGCCGGGTTGCCTTTCTTTAATCCAACCAAAAGGTAAGTGGGTAGACTGATTCACACCACTCAAATCAAACCCGCAACATCGATCCAACCCAATAAATGTAATTGGGAAGTTGTGTTGACTAATCGCTTTCTAACCCATTAGCCTGGCTGGTAAGTTGATCTTTCAGATCAATATATGAGTCAATCGAGTTAATTGATTTAATAAAATGTCAATGAGGTCATATATCATTTTTTAAACCCATTGTATAGAATCGGTCCAAATGAGATAATTGAACTTTTTTTCTGACAATTTCTATTCAATGGATCAGACCTTTTTTTAAATCAAAATGGTTGAATCACATTAAAGATCGTACCAAAATATAAATATGGCTTGTTTTTAATGTGTCAGTAGTAGGAGTTAGTTTCTTTTGGTTAGATGGCTCATGATCATGTACAATTGTTGATGGATCGAGCCTTAAACGCATTCACTACTGTCGAGAAGTACAATTTTGGTGCATATGTACTTCAAAGCGTATTCTCCCTCAAGTCAGTGAATGTCAACTGGAACCTCTTATATGCTGCGACCAATTTTTAGGATCCGAATTTCCACGTATTCCGTTTTGGTTCGGTTACACTTTGTCCAACTCATTAAGATTATTGTAATATTATGGGGATAAGCACATTGGGTCTAATGATTCATCTTCCATTGAAATTCAAATTCATAAAAGAACTCTAGAAACATTAGGGGTTAAGCATAAAAAAGCAAGAGGATTCACAGATCACGGTTTACTAAACATACGAAGACTTCTAGAAGTACGCCGAACTCCTGAACATGAAAATCCTGGGGATTTCACTCCGGAACCTTACAAGAAGGCTAGAGATTTTACTTTATGTCTGGGGGTGTTGTCGACATATTTCTTTGTTTCATTTAGGATGGGTAATCAATTACCGGGCTTCTTCGTAGATATTGCTGGACAACTTAAAAAAAAGGCTAACCTAGTCCCCACAATACTCGTCGAGACTTTTGAGGGATTATCAAATGAGAATACACTAGAAGGGGCAGGATTTTGAGGAAGTTCACATTTGCTTTATCTATGGTTATGTATCCTACTTCGCATCGTAAAATTTCTGCAAATCAAGAAAAATAAATAGAAAAAAATCGTAGGAAAAGAAACATTGGTGGACTTTGCATCCATGGAAGACTAGAGGGATTGACTCTCAAATTTGAGTGCACAAGATATAAATTGTGATAGATTGGGATCAAGAATTGATGAAGACACCGTGCTTGCATCAAAGGGATCTGATCATGTAACGCTCACCAAACATCTGAATACACCTTTTTATTACCCAAGGATGATACCAAGACAAATAGGATTCCCTTCGTGGATCCCAATGCTCCCGAGGAATCGACATCCTATTAAGCAGCTGACTGTCCACTTGGTGGAACACATAGCTACCACTTGGGATCATCGGATGCTTACTGAATAAAAAGATCAACAAGCATTCAAGAAGCAAAAGAGAGAAGTAGAAAAACATGTCTAAAAAAAAGTAGGGTCATAGATCGAGTCATTTTTGCTCTAAGAGGAGAGTCTCCTCATTTATTTTGTGTTTGCGTTTGTTTCATTGGTACGATTTTTAATGAAAAATCTTTTTTAATAAGGCCCTAACTAACAATAAATCACCTCATCAGACATAAGCTCGACCAACACAACTCATCAATTATAATAATAAAATGCAAATGCTATCAAAATGGATCATTTACCTACCATCAATTCTTAATTCACCTTTGATGGGATTTTGATGGGACTATCGTTGTTCTTCTCACTGGAATTAATATTAATCTTACTTTTACCTTACCTGTGGGGTAAATAGGGGATCGAACCCAAGAGAAAGGAGGAGTAGAGTTAAGCTAAGAGGATAAAATTCAAATTACCTAAAAGGAATTGAAATTATTTTTCTTTTTATTTTTGAACTTGTAAGAAAATGTAAAATTGCTAGAAAATGAACTAAACTAAATGAAATTAAAAACAAGTAAACTTATGAAATTAAAGTACCATTGGAGGTGGATCTACCTAACATGTTGATGAGCAATTCCTAATCTCTAACCTTTTTATAACTCAATCGTAAGGACTTGGTGTTACCTCCTTAAATCATAAAGTTTAGCAAATGAAATCACATGAGAGACAGAAACAAAGTAGAATTCTTTGAAAAATTCCTACTACCAATTATCTAGTTTAACCATACTTTATCTTGATCTAATCTAAGCATAAAGTAATTATATTAAGAATAAAAGGTGCAAGAAATTTTAAAGAAAACTCATAAGTATTTTAATTAAAAAAGATATAAAATTAGAAACAACACAAGAACTTGCTCTAGACTTTTCCATTCTTCAATGGAGGGGAACTTAGCCTAATGTCATTGCAAGAGATGAAATATAAGAGATGAAAGAACATTTCTTCATTTCATGGAGAAACTTACCAATTCTTCTTCTTCTACTTCTTACAAGATAATAACTAGAAGATAAAAAAATAAAAAATAATAGAATAGACTAAGAGCCTTAGATTAAAGGAGTCTTGGATAAGAAAACCAAGAGGGGAGGGAGAGAGCCTCTAGAGATTAAAGATCTATTTAAAATGTGTGTAGAAGAGTCTAAAAGTAGCCTCCATTTTTCTTTGCACAAAAAGATAAAAGATGAGAACATTAGTTAAAGATTAAGACATCCTAAAGGATTAGGATATTTCGAAGTGTTAGGGCATTCCAAAGTGAGCCCAAATGCTTTTGCCTTGAAATTTTGATTTCAAAATGTTGATTTTCTGCACAAGAAACACACGTAATTAGATTTATCTAGTAAATGAATTTATTTATGTAAAATTAAACCTAATTAACATACAACATGGTGTTTTGAGGCTTAAAGTGATTATTACCTTAATACGGGGAAATAAGGATAAAAATTCAGATAAATATCTGAAAAATGTGCGTACAATTGAGTGTTTCGAGACACTCATCACACGTCCAAACTTAACTTTTTCTAGTCCCTAGAGAATAAACTACCACTTTCGTAGGCACCTCGACTGCATTTAGTGAATCCAGCAAGCCCTTGAACCACTAGATTACCCCTAGTGGACGATTTTGACTCGTGAGAGTTTGTAGAGAATATACCTATAAAATTCTAACACTTTATAGAAATATCAAAATCAAAATCAAAGTATGTAAGGTGAACATAATGATATTTCACAAATCAGTCAAAGGTCATTAACGTTTAAATAAAGTTCTAAGTTTTTATTCCTCATTTTAGAAAATTTCAAAGATGACTTGAGTGCTTGTGCGATTTTTTTGAATATTTTCTTTTTAAAATAACATCTTTTCTAGGAACAAGATTTCACCTCCTAATTGATAAGAATGGTCGGTTATACCTAAATTCTAATTTGAAACTAGGCATCCTGTTTGGGATTGTAAGAGGTGTGGATGTTCACTTTAATACCTCTAAGGGACTTTATCTGTGATATTCTAGTTTACTCACATTTTTACCATTGACGACTTTGATCGTACTAAACTAATTGATCTCATTGACTCTTTTCATTTTTGTGCTTTTTCAGTTCTATTCTTTTGATTTTACTTTGTTTTTTTTTCACATCTTTCTACTTTTATTTTCTCAACTTTTTCATACTTCACTATTTTCTGGTGTTCTTTTTACAAGAAGCAGGTAGCCCTTTTCAAGGTACCCAATCTAATCCTATGGTTGTTGTCCAAGTCATATTTACCCAAATTTTGTTTTTCTTCTAACCAGCCAACCAAAGGACAAGGAAGTCATAGTTCACTAGACTAGGTTTTTCCTAACACTCTAGACAAATAAGAGGGTCAACTCTTGTTTCATAAAATCTTATTTTTCCAAGTACTCAAACTAAAGTGAATTTTTCAAAGTAATTTTTTCATGATTTTCTTAATCAGGAACAACAAAAAAGAACTTATGATCAAAATTTAGGACATGAGTCAGATATTTGAAATTCATATGTAAAAAGTACATAAAAAGATTTTGAAGAAAATATTTTGAAAGTGTTAGAAAATTTTAAATTTTTTTTTAAAACATGAAACTAAACTAGAATGATATGCAATGCACTTTTGAACTAACCTAATACCCCCAAATCTAAATGAAATATTGTCCTCAATATACACGTAGTAAAGAAAGAGAAAAAAATGTTAGATCACACCTGAAACGGATTGGGCATTAATGTGCAAAATCTTTTTACAACTGATCTGAAATGATTGAAAGTTATAACAATTATAATTTTCAAAATAGTTTTGCATAAATAAAATCCTACCTAAGAATTAAAAAATAACTTAAAGACATCATAATCTAATAATGAAATCCATCATAATCTGAATCTGAACGTTTAATGACATGTGCCTTCTTCTCCTCAATATAGCCAACATCTACTTCTGTTACTCAATCAATAATTGTTGACTAATCTGCAGTCTCAGTAGCGCTGTTTGATTGGTTTGGTTGAGAGTTGTCTTGAAGAGGAAGAGAATAAAAAAGGAATTAGAGTTGGAGTTTTTATTTTTAAGAGAAAGTTTATTTCTTAACTATACTACTTATTAAAACAAAATCACATGGGTTGCCTCTCAAACAGTGCTAAGTTTAACATCTTCAACCAGACCTATCAAAAGGTCTGAATCCTAGGTATTTTCCTAGCATCTAATTTTACAGACACAACGATCGATTTCTCACCCCAAATGATAAGCAGACAGATTTTGATCATTGTTGGGATATGAAAATGGGTTTTTAAAATAATAAACATCTCTAATTTATTCTCAGTTCTTATTAGTGTCATCACCTTTTTGAAACAGATTTTAACCATCATATTTCCTAAGAAAATGGAAGTTGTAAGACAGGCAGAGTCTTTACAATCTTGTGAAAGGATAGGTTGGATGTGGTACAAGGTTATATCAGTAGTGGTCAAAATTGGTGTGACTAACAAATTAGAGTTTATCCTTGGTTCTTCCTGATCAACAATTTGCTCTAATGGTGGATCAGTTTCCTTAGTCAAATTTGTACAATTGGTTAGCTCATTAGGAATTTGAAACATTGATTGGCTCTCGGGGGTTATCTCATTTGAAAATTGACCATTTTCTCTTTTTTCTAAGGGTACAGTATGGTGATCTAGTTGGACTTCCATCATTGCTTCGATTGGAACAGTAACCTCATTAGTTTGAATTTGAACTTTAATTGAGACGGGGTTATCAATTATTGATGGACAATCATCGAAATCTTCAAAAGAGTAGACATGATCATTAAGGTTATTTAGAAAGAATGGTGGATTTTTTGAGATAGAGATATCCTCATTTTCGAATTTATCAAAATTTCCTTCTTCTAATGATTGTGCTAGGTGACTAAATTAAGATCCTATGCTGGCTAAGGCTTGACCTATGTCCTGTTATTGTTGATAGAGCTATTGTTATTGGATGAACTATTGATGTTGGATGAATTATTGTTATTGATTTAACAACTCAGTCATCAAGGACTCTAATGATGAAGTTAGAGGAGAAGACAAAAATGAGCCATTGAATGTTGATTATGGCTCTACAGCTCTATATTAGGAGAAATGTTGAGAATCATAGGATTGTTGGGGAATTATTGATGGATTCATCATCGAGGTGTCATGCATATAAAAATCTTCATGGTTACCAAAATGACTACCTTGAGTGAAATCGTTCTGACACGGTATGGTATCCAAGGAAAATCAATTATCTATGTGATATGGTTGGTTGAATGAACTAGGTGTCGGTATCAAATAAGAATTTTGAGAATGATGCATATTAGCTTGCGTAGCACGAAACATGGGTAGACTTGGACAATACTCGGGAGGATAACCATAATTATCACATAAGACGCATGGGATCCAAGATTCTCTACTAAACTCCATGACAATGCAAATCACACAATCGATCAAACAATCACGAAAAGAAAATACTGGACCTACATAGGTTGCCTAAAGCAAGACAGCTCCTAACTGAGTAGAAATAGCACAACTGAAAGTGCCCTTGATCCGCGGGGTGCGCGGATCCGCTTTTGACCCTTGAGGTTTGGGAGTCGCCACCTAGTTATTATGGTCTAGGAACCAAACTGACTCTAAAACGGATATAAAAAAACTAATCTACTATAGAAAAATTGAATCTGAGGATCACATTATGGAGTTGGAAGGTGTTAGGCACCAACCCCGCCCGGCCAATGCCAGTCTCTACTTATCCCAAATATGACTACATTGCTAATGACAAAACCTAGATAAAAAATAATGAAAATTTTACATTCGATACGCAAAGGTTCTATTCCCTAAGATCTGATGAAACTGCTCCTTGTACCGTACTCCTTGCTTCGTTTTGTCTCCAGATCTGATTTATGATCTCCGATGCAAGGTATCTCCTTTTTTGATCTGGATTCTTTGAACTTTTTTATGGATTTTGGGGTGTTTTTGAAAGGCTTCTAGGTATTTTTTAGGCTAAAATCGAATTATGAGTGTTAGGTAAGGAGTTGGGACTACAAAATTAGGATTTTGGGAAGATTGTGGAGGCTTCTTCACCTACTTTTTCTAGGATTTTTTCTTTGATACGAAAATAGGGTGTGGAGGCTCCTATTTATAAAGTTTTTTAGAAGCATTAGGGTTTGATTAGGGTTTCTTTTAGAGTTTTAATTAGGGTTTTGACTTTGGTCTTATGAGATTGACTTAGTCTTTAGGGTTTTAATTTAGGGTTTTGACTTTAGTCTTATGAGATTGACTTGATTAATTTAGATTAGGGTTTGATTTAGGGTTTTGACTTTAATCTTATAAAATTGACTTGATTAGTTAGATTAGGATTTTGACTTTAGTCTTATGAGATTGACTTTAATACTTTGACTTTAGTCTTTCTTGATTGACTTTTAATATCTTAACTTTAGCCTTATTTGATTGACTTTAATATTGACTTTAGTCTTACTTGATTGACTTTTGGAGAACCCCGTTTTATTTTATCTTTAATTCTTTGGGCCCCCCAGATGGAAGGGTCCTTGAATAAATATCCTGACAACCATCAACAATTTTGCCTAAAAGTCTGATTAATCAATTTTTTGGTTCAAAATTTTTAAATTAATTTTATTGATGTTTCACTTTACATTATTTAATGGTTTATTTATTAATATTGAAATTTTTAATTATTAAATTTGTAAAATTATCGTTTTGCCCCCAGAGAGGATTTTTTACGTTTTAAGTCGTTTTTCAATGTTCCAAGATATTTTGGAATCAATTTTTCGTAAGGATTTCGATGGGAATGTTGGTTTTTGTCATTTATGAAGTTTTTTGTATGAAATGGTTGTGAACTTTATTAGTGGCATTTTCGTAATTTTGTCGAATCGTATGAAATTGGTGAAATGATTTGTTTGATTTTGATTTGTTATTTTATGTGTTTGAATGGGTTTTCCTTATCGTAACGTAGGCTCTAGGATTGTTTTGATGTTAGGGGTATTTTAGTAATTTGATCATTTTTAGTGATTTTTATCGTGAAGCTTCTTTTTGGTCTGCAAGATAATGATTTCTATGTTTTTAGGGTCGTATTTTCCTAACATAGCGTGATTTGTAAAGTTTTGTCAGTTCGAGATACCTCATCCGGATTTCTGAAACATATCTGGTAACAAAATAAAGCATTGGAATAAACATCATCATTAGGAACCGTTACGATCGAGTTGACGAGTTGATTAATCAGGCGAGTGCAAAAATGGGGTGTCTACAACAACTAGCCTTCCAACTCGGTTCTATAAAGTCAGTTTTAAATCATTCGGATCTCCAGATCAGAGGTGGCGCACAATGTATAAGAAATGGCACTCTTAAATCACCTTCCTTTCTTCAATAGATTGAGTCTATCCCCTTAAAGGGCAAGATCTTACTAGATACAAAAGATGGCCAAGAAGCGCAATTGACACAACTTGAAGCGGAATTTTTCCTATTGAGCTCGTGGGTCCTATAGTCAAGTCTAATTGATTTTATTTAATTTGATTGGATAACTAGTGAGTTGATTATCCTAATTAGACCAAGGAATCGGTAATGACTTCCAATCATTATCTTATCATGCCATCCCTAGGAGAGGGTTGCTCATTACTACTTAATTAACTATTTCAAGTGTGTTCAAATTGGAAAAATAACACACAAAGGCAAGGAGTAACCCACTAGCATAGAGAGGCATGGGCGTTTTGAGATTACCTCCCGTGCTAGACGGTTTGAGTCGACTTAGGCCACCAACTCCAATTTTGGTGTGCGAACCTAAGGAGCTGTGACGGTATTGTCCACTCGTCGTCCTTCCTTAGTCTATTACAATCCAAGCCTTCTTGGATAATTAAAAAAAAATTACAAGGAATCCTATACAAGATTTTTTAAAATAGAAAAATAAACCTAACTAAAGATTCAATAAAATTGAAATAAAAGAAGAAAAAAAATGTTCACCTACAAGGAGCAAAACAGAAATATTAGTAGAAATGATAATAAATGGACTCAAAAACTGAATCTGACTTACCAAAATCTTGCTAACTTTGTCATATTTTATAAAAAATTTCATTCTACCCCAAATCGATATACTATAATAGTTAATCGGAGATCGGAGTAGAAAATTACAGTCAATTTAAGTTCTACTGTCTATGGTGAAAAATAAAACGGGAATGACTTTTTTTTCCAATATTTTTTCTTCTTTTTTCTCTCTTAAAATCTCAAGAACACTTGAAATTACAGAAAGAAACCAAAAGAAAAAATAAAATAAAATAAAATAAAAATGAAAGAAATGAATTTTAAATTAAAAATTACCACTATTACCTTTACCTTCCCCCGGCAGCGATGTCATAATTCTGTTACAAGCTGGAAGTCAACTTGAGGATGCTTTTACCTCTAGGATCCTTTCCAACTCTTCTGACAACAAAGCCAAAAAATCCTTTACTAATTCCAAACCCAACATCAACCATGCCTATATAGCCAACACTTTTACCACCCAAGTTCAACCCCCAGCTCGAACTAATAATCATGCAAATTCGGGTAGAGCCCCCCCTCAACAGTTCACAAATCTAGGGATGACCCTCACCGTAGCCTTCTAGAAATTATTGAAAAAAGGGTTTCTCACCCCTCTCCAATCTCGACTTATGCCAAACCCCCTACCAGCCTCACATAACCCTAACGTCTTTTTCGAATTCCATCAAAACCCTGGTCATCATACTGACCGATACATCTCTCTCTGCCATGCTATCCAAAACCTCATTGATGATATAAGAAAAAGGTCATCATACCTACCTCAACATCACCAAATGTCACCACCAATCCACTACTTGTATATCAACCTCCGCCAACATTGAATATGGTCTCCAATACCCAATTACCATTTGACCCAGTCTCTCTCATCCACCCAATCTATGCCAAACCGCCCAGTTATCCCCTTGTTGGAATAACTTTCACCCAATCTACATGGATTAAATGTATTTTTAACATCAGGCATGAGAATGATCTCTAACATGATTCCTATATAAACATCGAACATTACCAATAAAACATAGCTCGTAACTCTAGTCATACCATGGTTACATGACTTAATTGTAATACCAAACATCCTAATCCTATCTCCAATCTAGATTCTAACAAACTTTTAGACTCATGGAGTTCTCATCCCATTGAACTAATATTGAGCTCTAACACACTATGTCACGCCCCCAAAATATAATACTAATCCCCATTATTTTTTGTTAGATTTCGAGGCATGGGACACACATACAAAAAATATAAAATTGATATTATAAAAATACTTGACACCTGATTCAGTTATAATATAATATAATTCAATAGATTCAAAACCCCAACTAAATAATGAATCAACAACGAAAACTTACACTAGTTATAATAACAATCTACATAAAGTGAAAAAAACATATATATATATATATATATATATATATATATATATATAGTGTAGCATACCATAATGAATGTACAAAGTTGACTACACAACTAGAGAAATTGAGTTAAACATATCCCTCAAAACTATATATGGAATCCAGGCAGGCTACTGTCAGACATCCGGAGAGTCGTACATGTCTTCCCTCTACTCAACAACAACATTTACAAATTTCTCAACATACTTCGTTACTGTGGGTTCACCTTCAAGTATTTTGTGTGATAGGTTGAATAACGAGGAATTACCCAATAAATAATAAATATTTTTAATAAATAGTCAAAGCATACAACGATGAATCACTCTAAAAAAGTTAAATCATACAGGTTTTATTAAAAAAAATATTTAGGTATAATAAAAATAGAAATTACCATGATCACAAAGAAAAAAATATATAATACAATAAATGATAGTGTAGTTGAACAAAGCATTGAGGAATCACGAATGATCTTATGACCTCAGTCGTGGAAAGTAAATGTCCCAATACTTAATCGTTGTGGAACCCCACTGTTATGTCATGATTTTGTGGCCAATTGATGCATGTACCACGTTTAGGTGACTATTTATCCAATTTAGGATGACCATTGACCAAGACCTTAAACTATGGGTCAATAATCCTTGTTACAAGCTGGAAGTCAACTTGAGGATGCTTTTACCTTTAGGATCCTTTCTAACTCTTCTGACAACAAAGCCAAAAAACCCTTTACTAATTCCAAACCCAACATCAACCATGTCAATATAGCCAACACTTCCACTACCCTAGTTCAACCCCCAGCTCGAACCAATAATCATGCAAATTCGGGTAGAGCCCCCCCTCAACAGTTCACAAATCTAGGAATGACCCTCACCATAGCCTTCCAGAAATTATTGAAAAAGGGGTTTCTCACCCCTCTCCAATCTCGACTTATGCCAAACCCCCGACTAGCTTCACATAACCCTAACGTCTTTTTCGAATTCCATCAAGGTCATCATACTGACCGATACATCTCTCTCCGCCATGCCATCCAAAACCTCATTGATGATATATAAAAAAAGTCATCATACCTACCTCAACATCACCAAATGTCACCACCAATCCACTACTTGTATATCAACCTCCGCCAACATTGAATATGGTCTATACCCAATTACCATTTGACCCAGTCTCTCTCATCCACCCAATCTATGCCAAACCGCCCAGTTATCCCCTTGTTGGAATAACTTTCACCCAATCTACATTGATTAAATGTATTTTTAACATCAGGCATGAAAATGATCTCTAACATGATTCCTATATAAAATAGCTCGTAACTCTAGTCATACCATGGTTACATGACTTAATTGTAATACCAAACATCCTAATCCTATCTCCAATCTAGATTCTAACAAACTTTTAGACTCATGGAGTTCTCATCCCATTGAACTAATATTGAGCTCTAACACACTATGTCACGCCCCCAAAATATAATACTAATCCCCATTATTTTTTGTTAGATTTCGAGGCATGGGACACACATTGCAAAAATATAAAATTGATATTATAAAAATACTTGACACCTGATTCAGTTATAATATAATATAATTCAATAGATTCAAAACCCCAACTAAATAATGAATCAACAGCGAAAACTTACACTAGTTATAATAACAATCTACATAAAGTGAAAAAAAACATATATATATATATATATATATATAGTGTAGCATACCATAATGAATGTACAAAGTTGACTACACAACTAGAGAAATTGAGTTAAACATATCCCTCAAAACTATACATGGAATCCTGGTAGACAACTCTCAGACATCCGGAGAGTCGTACATGTCTTCCCTCTACTCAACAACATTTACAAACTTCTCAATGTACTTCATTATTGTGGGTTCACCTTCAAGTATTTGGTGTGATAGGTTGAATAACAGAGAATTACCCAATAAATAATAAATATTTTTAATAAATAGTCAAAGCATACAACAATGAATCATTCTAAAAAAGTTAAATCATACAGGTTTTATTAAAAAAAATATTTAGGTATGATAAAAATAGAAATCACCATGATCACAACGAAAAAAATATATATAATACGATAAATGATAGTGTAGTTGAACAAAGCATTGAGGAATCACGAATGATCTTATGACCTCAGTCGTGGAAAGTAAATGTCCCAATACTTAATCGTTGTGGAACCCCACTATTATGTCATGATTGTGTGGCCAATTGATGCATGTACCACGTTTAGGTAACTATTTATCCAATTTAGGATGACCATTGACCAAGACCTTAAACTATGAGTCAATTACGAAGGTCAATCATTTGACGACTACAGACATATAGTGTACACTTAATAACTCCTAAGCAGTGTTGCCTGCATCTAAATATTACTCTGATAAACATTGGAACCTCAATCATCTCTAGTCATCCTGAACAAGTATTTTTACATTACAAGATTTTCTATTAAAGATATAAGGAATCTCCTGAATTCCAAGATTGATACTCTTTTCTATAGCATCCCATACCGCCAATGAGATTATATCTGAACTGATATCGCAAAACAACTTGCCATTCACGAAGCAATAAGTTATTCTTGTAGGTATTCACAAATCCTTTAATAGTTAACAAATATATACAAAGACAGACAGACAGAGAGAAGGAGAGGAATGCTAACGTCCAAGACCTCATGGGAAGGTTAACATTCTTCATCACATTTTTTATCAATAATACCCCTCCTTGTTTTATCTTTTAGTGAAAATGAAGAGGGTATTTACTCTTTTACATAATAAATACATTTATTATGCCCTTAATAAAATATATTTATTATAGGTTGGGATTAATTGCCAAAGACTTATTACAGAAAGATATTTAATTTAAAAGACTAAAATGTCCTTTAATATTTATTATCTAAATAAGCATTTATTATATAAAAGACTAACATACCCTTAACTTTTTCATTAAAAGATAAAATGGGAAGGGGTATTATTTGAAAGTAAATTTAGTGAATAATGTTAATGTGCCCATGGTGGGCAATGCTAACGTCCCTATGAGATCTTGGACATTAATGCGAGCTTCTTGTCATTGGTCCAAGTGGCGGATCTAGTTAAGAACGGTATTCGGTCGAGACTAATCTATAACCTGTCTAGTCTAGGGATACTAATAGGAGGGTCTACTCAACAAAAATTGATAGTCTTGAACAAAAAGAAAGGACGAAGCACAAGTCAGCAACCTACAACCTATTCGACCTTTCTTCATCCCAACACCAACAACAAACTAAAGGCCACTAGCACATCAGGTTCCTTTTAAGGTTAACCTACCTCAAGTTGTACCTATTCTGCAAACCTTTCAGTTTGGCCAGAACCCAGAGTTTGGCCAAAACTCGTAGTTAGCCCAGAATCATCAAATTGAAAATCGCAAACCCAATAGGGCCCCTCGAGTCTTTACTCGCCTGCCTATGACTCTATTAGAACTACTCCCAGTACTACTCAACGGAGAATACCTCACCAAGAGACAACCAAACCCAAAAGTGCTAAAGGGATCGGGGTACAATCCCAATCAATTCTATGAGTTTCATATGGGTACACCAGGGTGAAAGCGCCCTCGATCCATGGGGTGCGCGGATCCTCTTTTGACCCTTGAGGTTTGGGAGTCGCCACCTAGTTATTACAGTCTAGGAACTGAATACTGACTCTAAACGGATAAAAAAACTAATCTACTAAAGAAAAACTGAATCCGGGGATCACATTACGGGGTTGAAAGGTGTTAGGCACCAACTTCGCTAACACCTAGATAGAAAGAATAAAAAAGATTTTACCTTCGCAAGCAACGGTTCTATTCCCTCAGATTTGATAAAACTACTCCTTGTACCGTACTCTTTACTTCGTTCTGTCTCCAGATCTGATTTTGGATCTCCGAGGCAACGTATATCTTCCTTAGATCTAGATTCTTTGAATTTTGTTACCGATTTTGGGGTGTTTTTGAAGGGCTTCTAGGTATTTTTTAGGCTAAAATCGAAGTATGGGTGTTAGGTAAGGAGTTAGGACTTCAAAATTAGGATTTGTGGGAGGTTAGGGAAGTTTTTTGACCTACTTCTCTTAGGGTTTTTAATTTGATACGAAAATAGGGTGTGGAGGCTCCTATTTATAAAGTTTTTTAAAAGCATTAGGGTTTGATTAGGGTTTCTTTTAGAGTTTTAATTAGGGTTTTGACTTTGGTCTTATGAGATTGACTTAGTCTTTAGGGTTTTAATTTAGGGTTTTGACTTTAGTCTTATGAGATTGACTTGATTAGTTTAGATTAGGATTTTGATTTAGGATTTTGACTTTAGTCTTATGAGATTGACTTGATTAGTTTAGATTAGGGTTTTGATTTAGGATTTGACTTTAGTCTTATGAGATTGACTTTAATACTTTGACTTTAGTCTTTCTTGGTTGACTTTTAATATCTTGACTTTATTCTTACTTGATTGACTTTAAGGTTGAATTTAGTCATACTTGATTGACTTTGATTTTTTGAGAACCCCATTTTATTATATCTTTAATTCTTTGGGCCCCCAGATGGAGAGGTCCTTGAATAAATATTCTATCAACTATCAACAATTTTGCCTGAAAGCCTGATTGATCGATTTTTTAGTTTAAATTTTTAAATTAATTTTATTAATTTTTCACTTTACATTATTTAATGTTTTATTTATTAATTTCAAAAATTTTAATTATTAAAATTTTAAAATTACCGTTTTACACTCAGAGAAGATTTTTTACGTTTTAAGTCATTTTTCAATGTTCCAAGATGTTTTGGAATCAGTTTTTCATAAGTAATTCAATAGGAATGTTGGTTTTGATCATTTATGAAGGTTTTTGAATGAAATGGTCGTGAACTTTATGAGGGGCATTTTCGTAATTTTGTCGAATTCTGTGAAAATTGGCGAAATAATTTATTTGGTTTCGATTTGTTATTTTATGTGTTTGAATGAGTTTTCCTAATCGTAACGTAGGCTCTAGGATTGTTTTGATGTTAGGGTATTTTGGTAATTTGGTCATTTTTAGTGATTTTTATCGTAAAGCTTCTTTTTGGTCTGCAAAATGATGATTTTTATGTTTCTAGAGTCGTATTTTTCTAGCGTAGCGTGGTTTCTAAGTTTTGTCAGTTCGAAATACCTCATCCGGATTTCTGAAACATATCTGGTAACAAAATAAAGCATTCGAATAAACATCCATCATTGGGAATCGTTGCGATCGGGTTGACGAAGTGATTAGTCGGGTGAGTGCAAAAATGGGTGAAAACGCCCTCGATCCGCGGGGTGCGCGGATCCGCTTTTGACCCTTGAGGTTTGGGAGTCGCCACCTAGTTATTACAGTCTAGGAACCAAATTGACCCTACAATGGATAAAAGAACTAATCTACTATAGAAATCTGAATCCAGGGATCATGTTACGGGGTTGGAAGGTATTAGGCACCAACCCCGCCCGGCCAATGCCGGTCTCTACTTATCTCAAATACATCTACATTGCTAATGACAAACCTAGATTAAAAATAAATAAAAAAATTTACCTTTTGATCTGCAAAAGTGTTATTCCCTCAGATCTGGTGAGAATGGCTCCTTGTACCGTATTCCTTACTTCGTTCTATATTTGGATCTGATTCTTGATTTTCGAGGTAAGGTATCCCCTTCTTGGATCTGGGTACTTCGAATTTGTTGTGGATTTTTGGGATGTTTTTGAGAGGTTTTTGGGTGTTTTTTGGGCTTAAATCGGAGTAGGGGTGTTAGGGAAGGAGTTGGGACTCTAAAATTAGGGTTTTGGGGAGGCTATGGAGGTTTCTTTACCTACTTTTTCTAGGGTTTTTTCTTTGATACAAAAATAGGGTGTGGAGGCTCCTATTTATAAAGTTTTTAGAAGCATTAGGGTTTGATTAGGGTTTCTTTTAGGATTTCAATTAGGGTTTTGACTTAGTCTTTAGGGTTTTGACTTTAGTCTTATGAGATTGACTTGATTAGTTTAGATTAGGATTTTGATTTAGGGTTTTGACCTTAGTCTTATGAGATTGACTCGATTAGTTTAGATTAGGGTTTTGATTTAGGGTTTTGACTTTAGTCTTATGAGATTGACTTTAATATTTGACTCTAGTCTTACTTAATTGACTTTAATTTTGACTTTAGTTTTGCTTAATTGACTTTAATACCTTGACTTCAGTCTAGCTTGATTTACTTTTAATTTTTGGAGAACCCCGCTCTAAAATATCTTTAATTCTTTGGACCCCCAAATGGAGGGGTCCTTAAAGAAATATCCCACGAACCCTCAACAATTTTACCCGAAAGTCCGATTGATCAATTTTTTAGGTTCAAAATTTTAAATTAATTTTATTAATGTTTTACTTTAATTATTTAATGTTTTATTTATTAATTTCGAATTTTTTAATTATGAAAATTATGAAATTACCATTTTGCCCTCGGAGAGGATTTTTTACGTTTTAAGTCGTTTTTCAATGTTTCAGGATGTTTTGGAATCAGTTTTTCGTAAGGAATTTAATGGGAATGTTGGTTTTTGTCATTTATGAAGTTTTTTGTATGAATGATTGTGAACTTTATAAGGGGTATTTTCGTAATTTTGTCAAATTTTGTGAAAATTGGCGAAGTGGTTTACTTGGTTTCGATTTGTTGTTTAATGTGTTTGAGTGGGTTTTTCTAAGCGTAATGCAGGCTCTAGTATTATTTTGATGTTAGGGGTAATTTGGTAATTTTAGTGATTTTTATCGTGAAGCTTTTTTTTGGTTTGCAAGATGATGATTTCTATGTTTCTGGGGTCGTATTTTCCTAGCGTAGCGTGGTTTCTAAGTTTTGTCAGTTCGAGATACCTCATCCGGATTTCTGAAACATATCTGGTAACAAAATAAAGCATTAAAATAGACATCCATCATTGGGAACCTTTGCGATCGGGTCGACGAGTTGATTAATCAGGCGAATGCAAAAATGGGGTGTCTACAGATGCCCCTCTTTGGCAGAGGGTTGAAGCAAATTAGATAGCAAATCTATTTTGGTAGATAGTGCGATATCTGAATGCCAAAGCTAGTGACAGTTCATTTTGCAGCCTGATTTAGCAATTCGTCGGGGTGTTCGGATCCTTGAGGGTAAACTCTCCCCGAACTAAAAGAAAATGTCAGGTCCTTGAGCGCGAGCTCTCACTAGCAGTGTCAAATCCTTGAATTTAAAAAATTCTCATTGACTGATATAACAACTGTGCAAGTGTGTGATTTAAAATCTGAGATAAATTTGAGTAAAATATGAGTATAATTTGAGCATAATCTGAGCATAAACTGAGCATAATTCCGAGAAAACTTTCGACGAAAACTGAGCAAAATCCAAGATAACCCTTGGCGGCATCTGAGCAAAATCCAAGATAACCCTTGGCAGAAACTGTGCAAAATCCAAGATAACCCTTGGCGGCAACTGAGCAAAATCCAAGATAACCTTTGGCGGAAACTGAGCAAAATCCAAGGTAACCCTTGGCGGCAACTGAGTAAAATCCAAGATAACCCTTGGCGGTAACTGAGCAAAATCCAAGATAACCCTTGGCGGAAACTAAGCAAAATCCAAGTTAACCCTTGGCGGCAACTAGCGGAGCATAATCCGAGCAAACCCTCGGTGGCATCTGGCTGAGCAAAATCTGAGATAACCCTCGGCGGCAACTGGCTGAGCATAATCCGAGCAAACCCTCGGTGGCATCTGGCTGAGCATAATCCGAGCAAACCCTCGGCGGCAACTGGCTGAGCAAAATCCAAGATAACCCTTGGCGGCAACTGAGCAAAATCCGAGATAACCCTCGGCGGTAACTGGCTGAGCATAATCCGAGCAAACCCTCGGTGGCATCTGGCTGGGCAAAATCCAAGATAACCCTTGGCGGCAACTGAGCAAAATCCGAGATAACCTTCGGCGGCAACTGGCTGAGCATAATCCGAGCAAACCCTCGGCGGCAACTGGCTGAGCAAAATCCAAGATAACCCTTGGCGGCAACTGAGCAAAATCCGAACAAACCCTCGGTGGCATCTGGCTGAGCATAATCCGAGCAAACCCTCGGCGACAACTGGCTGAGCAAAATCCAAGATAACCCTTGGCCGCAACTGAGCAAAATCCGAGATAACCCTCAGCGGCAACTAGCGGAGCATAATCCGAGCAAACCCTCGGTGGCATCTTGCTGAGCAAAATCCGAGCAAACCCTCGGCGGCAACTGGCTGAGCAAAATCCAAGATAACCCTTGGCGGCAACTGAGCAAAATCCGAGATAACCCTCGACGGCAACTGGCTGAGCATAATCCGAGCAAACCCTCGGCGGCAACTGGCTGAGCAAAATCCAAGATAACCCTTGGCGGTAACTGGCTGAGCATAATCCGAGCAAACCCTCGGCGGCAACTGGCTGAGCAAAATCCAAGATAACCCTTGGTGACAATTGAGCAAAATCAGAGATAACCCTCGGCGACAACTAGCTGAGCATAATCCGAGCAAATCCTCGGCGGCAACTGGCTGAGCAAAATCCAAGATAACCCTTGGCGGTAACTGAGCAAAATCCGAGATAACCATCGACGGTAATTGAGCAAAATCCAAGTTAACCCTTGACGGCATCTAAGCAAAATGAATAAATCTAGGAAAGAGTGGATGAATCTAAGAAAAAATGAATAACTTAGGAAAGAGAAAGTAAGGAAAAGAAAGATTGAATCTGGGAATGAAAAGATCTGGGAATAATGATGAATTTGGAAAGGAATGATTGAATCTAGGAATGAATAAATCTGATAAATCATTAGTGAATTTGGAAAGAATCATGGAAATAATGAATGAATCTGGGAATAAATCTGGGAAATAAATTCTGAGTAGAATAAAACTTAGAGGTTGAGAAAATCTCTGGGAAAAGATCTGAGTTATCAACCAGTTTTGCGATACTTTTATCCAAAAAAAAATTGAATAAACACTAATGGAAAGAAAGTTTAAAAAGAAAAACCTTGAAAACTTCTGTTCAAAACATATTAGGCATCTCATTCTCTTTAGGCACATGTTCCAAAATGATCTTTAAATCAGAACGCTGCAAATTCCTTATAATGTTCATTTCCTTAACACCCGGGATGGTAAATTCTGAACGCTGTGATCTTGAAGTGTTTAATCCAATTTGATGGATTACTCATTGGTGACATTTGGTTCTTCTGAGTGTAATTCACGCTCCAAATTTTCTCTTTCTTGACCATGACTCCCTCGCGATGTGATGTGTCTTCGAACTGTCAGAATAACCTCTGATTCTAGAGATATATGTCGTACCCATATCATTAGACCAAAGATTCATTGTTGAAAAATATTAATGTTCAAATTAGGCGTATCCTCATAGGATCATGCGAAAACACCTCTGAACTCCTTAAGTAAGTCCATTATTTTCTCATGTTCTTCTAGGGATTGGACAGTTTTGATTCGCACTTCTCAAGAATTATCCTTAGATTCAATTTTTAATCAAATTCATTTTCAACATTTGAAGACTTGTTGCACACATGATAATTGAAAGAATCTTTTTATTTCATTGGAATGGAAGGATTCCATTATTAACCTAGAACAATGACTCTTGTAAAAAGAAATATTCTTTGAAACTTGACACTACTTGAAAATTAATGAGATAAGAAATAATGGAAAAACTAGGACAACTAAATGATATTTTATCCAACAGACTCAATATTTCACTTAAAGGTTATCTTCCCTGCGTCGATGAGGTCTTGAATAGCATGGCGGAGAGATATACATTTGTCGGTGTAATGACCTGTAATTTGGTGAAACTCGCAGAACTGGTGACTTTCATCATTACTTTGAGAGGCATTGGGTACGAATTTAGGCTGTAATAATCCTTTCTTTATTAACATCCTCAAGGCGATACTCAAAGTCATCCCGAGATTATCAAACTTTCTTCTAGGCTTGGATTGTGATGAGTGTCTCCAAACACTCAATTATACGCATATTTTCCGGATATTTATCTTGATTTTTGTACCTATTTCTCTATATTAAGATAATAATCATGATAAGCCTCAAACCACCACGTTGCATGTTAATTAGGCTTAATTATATATAAATAAATTCATTTACTAGATAAATCTAATTACGTGTGTTTCTTGTGCAGAAAATCAACAATTTGGAATCAAAATCTCAAGGCAAAAGCATTTGGGCCCACTTTGGAATGCCCTAACACTTTGGAATGCCCTAATCCTTTGGAATGCCTAATCCTTAACTCATATTCTCCTCTTCTGTCTTTTTGTGCAAAGAAAAGTGGAGGCTACTTTTAGACTCTTCTACACACATTTTTCTCTATAAATAGAGCCTTCATTTCTAGAGAAAGGGTCCCATCTTGGTTCTCTTATCCAAGACTCCTTTAATCTAAGGCTCTTTGCCTATTCTCTTATTTTTTGTATTTTCATTTTCTAGTTATTTCCTTTTGGCTAATTAATTGTAAGAAGTAGAAGAAGAAGAAGTTGTAATTTTCTCCATGAAATGAAGAAAAGTTCTTTCATCTCTTATCTTCCCTCTCTTGCAATGACATTAGGCTAAGTTCCCCTCCATTGGAGGGTGGAAAAGCCTAGAGCAAGTTCTTGTGTTATTTTTAATTTCATGCCTTTCTTTTATTTAAAATGCTTATGAATTCTCTTTAAGTTTCTTGCACCATTTTATTCTTAATATAGATACTTTATGCTTAGATTAGATCAAGATAAAGTATGTTTAAACTAGATAATTGGTAGTAGGAAGTTTTCAAAGAATTCTACTTTGTTTATGTTCCCTTATTTCATTTCATTTGCAAAACTTTCCGATCTAAGGAGCTAACACCAAGCCCTTACGATTGAGTTATAAAAAGGCTTGAAACTAAGAATTGCTCATCAACATGTTCTAGGTAGATCCACCTCTAATGGTGTTTTAATTTCATAAGTTTACTTGCTTTTAATTTCACTTACTTTAGTTTCTTTTCTAGTAATTTTACATTTTCTTATAAGTTCAAAAATACAAAGAAAAACAGTTTTAATTCCTTTTAGTTAATTTGAATTTTATTTTCTTAGCTTAGCTCTATTCCTCCTTTCTCTTGGGTTCGATCCCCTACTTGCCCCACAAGTAAGGTAAAACTAAGATTATTATTAACTCCGGTGAGAAGAACAACGATAGTCTCATCAGAATTTTGGCGCCGCTGCCGAGGAAAGGTAAAGGTAGTAGTAGTAAGTTTTGATTTAAAATTTTTTTTTTTCATTTTTATTTTATTTTCTTTTTTCTTTTGGTTTCTTTCTATAAGTTCAAGTGTTCTTGAGATTTTAAGAGAGAGAGAGAAGAAAGAAAAAAAAACATTGAAAAAAAAAAAGAAGTCATTCTCGTTTTCTTTTTCACCCTTGACAGCAGAACTTAAACTGACTGTAACTTTCTACTCCGATCTCCGATTATCTATTAGTGTATATCGATTTGGGGTAAAACGAAATTTTCTATAAAATGTGACAAAGTCAGCAAGATAGCGGTAAGTCAGATTCTATTTTGAGTCCATTTACTATCATTTCTGCTAACATTTCTTTGCTTCTTGTAGGTGAACATTTTTTTTTCTTTTTTCTTCTTTTCTTTCAATTTCCTTTAATCTTTAGTTAGGTTTATTTTTCTGTTTTAGAAACTCTTGTATAGGATTTCTTGTAATTTTTATTAATTATCCAAGAAGGCTTGGATTGTAATAGACTAAGGAAGGACGACGGGTGGACAATACCGTCACGGCTCCTTAGGTTCGCACACCAAAATTGGAGTTGGTGGCCTAAGTCGACTCAAACCGTCTTCACCCCGTCTAGCACGGGAGGTAATCCCGAAACACCCACGCCTCTCTTTGCTAGTGGGTTACTCCTTGCCTTTGTATGTTATTTTTCCAATTTGCACACACTTGAAATAGTTAATTAAGTAGTAAAGAGCACCCCTCTCCTAGGGATGGCATGATAAGATAAGGATTGGAAGTCATTACCAATTCCTTGCTCTAATTAGGATAATCAATTCACTAGTCATTCAATCAAATTAATTAAAATCAATTAGACTTGACTATAGGGCCCACGAGCTCAATAGGAGAAATTCCGCTTCAAGTTGTGCCAATTGCGCTTCTTGGTCATTTTGTATCTAGTAAGATCTTGCCCTTTGAGGGGATAGACTCAGTCTATTCAAGAAAGGAAGGTATTTAAGCGTGCTCTTGCTTATGCATTATGCGCCTCCTCCGATCTGGAGATCCGAATGATTCAAACTTGACTTCATAGAACTGAGTTGGAAGGCTAGTTGCGCTATTTCTACCCAGTTAGGAGCTGTCTAGCTTTAGGCAACCTATCTAGGTCCAGTCTTTTCTTTTCGTGATTGTTTGATCGACTGTGTGATTTTATGCTTGGTAGACGTTCACAAAATAACGTGTTAGAACCATTTGATCCTGAGATCGAACGTACCATCAGTAGGATACGCAAGACACCATCAGTAGTTATGATGGGTGATCGAGAGCGAACTCTCAATGAGCTCTTCGCTCCAGCTTCCGCATCTCCTCCCACATGCATTGTTTTACCATTGAACAATGCACCTCAGTTTGAAATTAGGACTGCCACCATCAATATGCTCCCTAAGTTCCACGGTTTAGAGCGTGAACAACCTTACACCCATCTTAATCGATTCTTGACTATATGTCAAACTTTTAGAAATCAGAATCTAGATGAGGAGAGTATCAAGCTTATTCTGTTCCCGTTATCCTTGGAAGACCACGCAGCTGCGTGGTTGAACTCCCTAACACCCAATTCCATATCTACCTGGGATGTTCTATCCAAGAAATTTATGGCCAAATTTTACCTCGTGGCCAAAACTGAGAAAATGAAGGACTCTATTAGAAATTTTAGAGCCCGTCCTGATGATGAATTTTCCCAAACTTAGGAAAAATTCAATGATTTATTGGTCAAATGCCCACACCATGGCATTGACAAAGCACAGTTGGTGCAAAGTTTTTATAGAGGATTAACAATGAATCAACGTACCTTAGTTGAGTCAATGCATAAGGGTCAGTTCATGAACCAGACTCCCAACCAAGCGTATGATTTCCTCGTAGAGTTAGCTGAGAGTGCTCAAAATTGGAGCACTAACCAAGAAGAATTTGATAGAGACGATCCGGTTAGGAAGACAGGCATGTATGAGATGAAGGCAGACCCTGATCTCAAAAATGTCATGTGTAGTCTAGTAAGTGGGATGAATAATCTCACGAAGAAGTTAGATGCCTTTGCCATCTCAGCATCCAAACCTCACCTAGACCCTCGTACAATTTCGCAAGTGACTGTCGAACCGAGTTCTTTGTGTGTCATATGCGACGGCAACGACCATTTGGTCGAGTGTTGTCCCACCTTGCCTCAAATCAAAGCTGAACAAGCAAATGCGATTAATGGCTATAGTACTTTTAGGAAGCCAACTCCAAACTCTTTTAGCCAAACGTATCACCCAGATAATAGGTTCCCTCCTAATTTCTCATACAGACAGAATGAACCTATTCAATCTAGTGGTCCGTCAGGTTACAATAGGAGTTTTCCTAGGCAATCTGGTTCTTCCACAAATCAAGCTATTGTTCCTCAAGTCCCTTATCAACCCCAACAATCTACCGATTGCAGAGCCATCATACCAGATCCCATGACCAATTACCAGCAGCCTGCCCAACAACAGTCGTCTTTAGAATCTATGATTGCCGAGTTGATGAGGCAGCAACAGCAGTTCATCCAAACTCAACAGCAAACCCATCAAAATCAAACTCAGATTAACCAGGTCACTGCGCAATCCATAGCTAAGATGGAAGTTCAGTTGGGGCAGTTAGCTCTTTCCTTGAGTGGGAGAGAGAAAGGTCAATTTCCTAGTCAGACTATCCCTAACCCTAGAGGTCAACCTTTGATTCCAAACGGATCAAAAGGTCAATACGAAGTAGGAAGCCATTCTGGAGCTCCACAAGACTCAGTCCAGGCTATCCACACCTTGCGTTCAGGAAAGAAGGTGGACAACAAGGTCCAACCTATTGACACGGGAGAAAAGGTTTTAGAAAAGGACAAAGTTCAAAAAGAAGCCATAGAGTCTCCAACAGAGAAGAAGAAAGATTTGGAAAATCCTCCTATCATTTTGCCAATTCCAAAAGCTCCATTTCCCCATCGCCTTAGAGATTCTAAAAAAGGTAAGCAATTTGAGGGTGTCTTAGAAGTCTTCCAAAATGTGCATATCAATATCCCATTCCTAGATGCCATTAAGCAGATACCTTCTTATGCGAAATTCTTAAAGGATTTGACCACAGCTAAAAGGAAAACACCATTTCCTCGGGAAGCTATTATGGCAGCCCAAGCTTCGCACTCATCCAACAAACGATTGCACCAAAATTTAAGGATCCTGGATGTCCGACAATTTCTATTCATATTGGAAATCAAGTGGTCGAAAAATGTCTCTTAGACTTAGGGGCCAGTGTGAACCTTTTACCATACTCGGTTTATAAACAATTAGGTTTGGGGGTTTTGAAACCCACAGATATCACGTTGAGTCTAGCTGATAGGTCCATAAAAATTCCAAAGGGTATAGTTGAGGACGTGATAGTTAAAGTCAAAGATTTCTGTTTTCCTGTTGACTTTGTTGTCTTAGACACAGAGCCAGTCATCAATTCGAACAGTCATATTCCTATCATCTTAGGACGTCCATTCTTAGCCACGTCTGACGCAGTCATTCGTTGTAGAAACGGAATTATGACTTTAGCATTTGGGGATATGAAAGTGAAACTGAACGTCTTCCACAATTTCCAAGGAATTGATGTAGATGATGGTATGGAGGAAGTGAACATGATAGATACACTAGTCAATCAAACGTATCAAGAATTAGGGTACTCTGATCCCCTAACGAAATGTTTGGCTCACTTTGGCCTTGACTTGGACGTAGAAGAGTCTATAAGCGAAGTCAATGCTTTGCTTGAATCCGTTCCACTCTTAGATTCTGTGCGGTGGCACGCAAAAGCTGAAAGTCTTCCTGTGCGCACATCCAATCTTGTTCCTTCTCATGTCGAGCCTCCAAAAATTGAACTCAAGTCTCTTCCAGAGACCTTGAGATATGCATTTCTTGGCAAGAATCAAACCTTGCCTGTGATCATTTCCTCTCACCTCAACGAAGTCCAAGAGGGAAAGTTGTTAGGAGTATTAAGGGAACATCAAGAAGCTATGGGTTGGAGCATAGCTGACATCAAGGGAATTAGTCCATCTGTGGTGATGCACCACATTCGTTTAGAGGATTTTGCTAAACCTTCCTTAGAACCTCAGAGACGACTAAATCCTATCATGAAAGACGTGGTTCGGATGGAAGTGATGAAATTGCTAGATGCGGGTATTATCTATCCTATCTCTGACAGTCGTTGGGTGAGTCCTATACAAGTAGTTCCTAAGAAGTCTGGTATCACTGTGGTAGTGAACCAAGACAATGAATTAATCCCCACTCGAGTCCAAAATGGATGGAGAGTATGTATTGACTATAAGAAACTCAACTCGATGACTCCTAAGGATCATTTCCCCTTACCTTTCATTGATCAAATGTTAGAGCGTCTGGCAGGACATTCTTACTATTGCTTCTTAGATGGTTATTCCGGGTACAACCAGATACCCGTTGCTCCAATCGATCAAGAGAAAACAACTTTCACCTGCCCTTTCGGAACTTTCGCGTATCGTCGCATGCCTTTTGGATTGTGCAATGCACCCGCTACTTTTCAACGGTGCATGATGAGTATATTTTCCGATATGCTAGAAAAATATCTCGAAGTATTCATGGACGATTTTTCAGTTTTTGGATCAAGTTTTGAGGAATGTCTTCATCACTTGACTTTGGTCCTTGTACGTTGCAAAGAGGTCAATCTAGTCCTCAATTGGGAAAAATGCCATTTCATGGTAACATCGGGGATTGTGCTAGGGCACATTGTTTCTGCTAAGGGGATTGAGGTAGATAAGGCAAAGGTAGGTCTAATTGAAAAATTACCACCTCCTAGAACGGTCAAAGAAATTAGGTCATTCCTAGGCCATGCGGGTTTTTATCGTAGATTCATTAAAGATTTCGGGAAAATCTCGAAGCCTTTATGTGAGCTATTGGGAAAGGATGCACCTTTCAACTTTTCAGAGTCATGACTCTCTGCATTCAACAAGCTCAAGTCCGAGTTAACCTCGGCACCCATTATTCAACCTCCAAACTGGAGCATTCCATTCGAAGTTATGTGCGACGCTTCAGATTATGCAATAGGCGCTGTTTTGGGTCAGCGAATTGAAAAACAACCTCATGTTATCCAATATGCTAGTAAAACCCTAAACGATGCTCAGCTTAATTACTCTACAACAGAGAAGGAAATGCTAGCAGTGGTTTATGCCATTGAAAAATTCCGCCCTACCTCATAGGATCTAAAGTCGTGATTTACACAGACCACGCAGCATTGAAGTACCTTCTATCAAAGAAAGATGCTAAAGCAAGGTTAATCCGTTGGATTCTACTTCTACAAGAGTTTGATCTCGAGATCCGAGATAAAAAAGGGGTAGAAAATGTCGTAGCTGATCACTTGTCTAAGATAGTTAACAAGCCATCCGAGGAATCCTTACCCATCTCTGAATCCTTTCCCGATGAGCAACTTATGCAAATCTCTCAAGTCAATGTTCCATGGTATGCGGACATTGTCAACTACCTAGTTACAAGTCAATTCCCAGTCGAAATGACTAGTCAAGAGAAACTCCGTCTTCTGTCAAAAACAAAATGGTATTTCTGGGATGAGCCATACTTATTTAAGTATTGTCCTGATCAAATCATTAGACGTTGTATTCCAACCTGTGAGCAAGTCAGTATCCTAGAATTTTGTCATAATCATGCCTGCGGAGGGCACTTCAGTGGTAAGAAGACCGCCATGAAAATCCTACAATACGGTTTTTTCTGGCCTAGTATTTTTCGTGATGCCTACGAGTTTAGCAAATCTTGTGATAGATGTCAAAGATTAGGAAAAATCTCTAAGAGAAATGAAATGCCTCAAAATCCTATACTGATCATCGAAATTTTTGACGTGTGGGGTATAGACTTCATGGGACCTTTTCCTATTTCCCAGGGTTATCAATACATCCTAGTTGCCGTTGACTATGTGTCAAAATGGGTCGAAGCTGTGGCATGTAGAACTAACGATCACAAGGTTGTGATAAAATTCATCAAGGAGACGATTTTTTCAAGATTTGGTACTCCGCGAGCTATCATAAGTGATGGTGGCTCGCATTTTTGCAACAAGATCTTTGCTGCGTTGATGAAGAAATACCTCATAACGCATAAGGTTGCCACACCTTACCACCCACAAACAAGTGGACAAGTGGAGATTTCTAACAGGGAAATAAAGACTATCTTAGAAAAAACAGTCAATCCTTCAAGGAAAGATTGGTCTTTGAGATTGAGTGATTCACTCTGGGCCTATAGGACTGCATTCAAGACACCCATAGGGATGTCTCCCTACCGGTTAGTTTTTGGCAAGGCCTGCCATCTCCCTGTAGAACTAGAACATCGTGCATATTGGGCGATCAAACGCCTCAACTTTGATTTTGATAAAGCCGGTGAGAAGCGAAAGTTACAACTAGACGAGTTAGAAGAGATTAGAAATGACTCGTATGATTGTGCCAAAAGGTACAAAGAGCGTACCAAATTCTTTCACGATAGGCTCATTCTTAGGAGGAATTTCATTCCTAATAGACTCCACCTTTTTCCTGGAAAACTTAAGTCTCGATGGACTGGCCCATATATTATCCAAACAGTTTACCCCCATGGTGCTGTTGAAGTCCTTAATCCTAAGGACGGATCCACTTTCAAAGTGAATGGCCAACGTCTCAAACCGTTTCTCGAGTATGTTCCGCAGGAGGAAGTTCTTTTTCTCGATGATCCCGTCTATCAAAATTAACTATGTTTTCGTCTAGCTAAAGACGTTAAACTTAGCGCTTCTGGGAGGCAATCCATGCACTTCAAGGGACATTGTGTTAAATATCAACAGGACTATAAGGTCTTTCTCAGGTGCTATCTAACCCACTTCATTTCATTTTGTCAATTTCAATTTTACCTTTGCATGTATATATTGAGGACAATATAATTTTTAAGTTTGGGGGTGTATGGGTTGGATTTCCACATATTATTTTCTTCTTTCAAAAAAAATAAATAAATAAAATATTTGGTTGGCAACTTTGTTGCATTTGGACCCACTTTGGAATGCCCTAATCCTTAACTCATATTCTCCTCTTTTGTCTTTTTGTGCAAAGAAAAGTGGAGGCTACTTTTAGACTCTTCTACACACATTTTTCTATATAAATAGAGCCTTCATTTCTAGATAAAGGGTCCCATCTTGGTTCTCTTATCCAAGACTCCTTTAATCTAAGGCTCTTTGCATATTCTCTTATTTTTTGTATTTTCATTTTCTAGTTATTTCCTTTTGGCTAATTAATCTTGTAAGAAGTAGAAGAAGAAGAAGTTGTAATTTCTCCATGAAATGAAGAAAAGTTCTTTCATCTCTTATCTTCCCTCTCTTGCAATGACATTAACTACGAACTAACTAGATCCATAGGTATTTTAGTACATTTCCAAGGTCCATGTAAAAATAGATTTTTTTGTAAGTCATTTTCTATGAAAGGATAAATCATTTTGTAAATTATTTGTCCCTTATTTTCTGAAATTTTTTTTTTTTTTTTTTTTGGAAAATCTTGTCCTTATGAAAAATATTTTTTTGGAAAACGTTTTTTTTTTAGAAAACATTTTTTCTAGAGAATAACACTTTTTTTTTTTGGAAAACACTTCTTTTAGAAAATATTTTTTCTGGAAAATACTTTCCCTTTGTAAACTATTTTTCTTCTTTGAAAATTTGATTTCTATTTCGATTTAAATGGCCCTGTCCATCAGAATTGTTGGATCGAGTTGGGTTGGGTCATTTGCAAGAGATGGATTCTTTATTGGGTCGGTGCACCCATTTTAATTTTCAAAAATAACATTTTTTATCCTTAAGGACAATCATACACTCTGATCTCATCATTCACATACATCCATTTCATCATTCACATGCATTCTGATCTCATCATTCACATACATTCATATTAATCACAAAGTCTCATAAAATTCCATTCAATGAACAACCCGGGAACATCTAAGATAAGTTCGAGTCGTGACCTACTGGGAAGGTTTCTAGACTCTAAGCTTACTACGTGCAATGCATTTTTATCTAACCACCATTGCCCAAGCACACCTATATACCTTTCGATACGTGGTGACTTGGTTTGATATACCGTGTAGGTGATAATCTAAAACCTCAATTCACTTCTCTGAAGTCAAAAACAGCCAGTTTGATCTCCAGTTGAGAGGTGGCACACAATGCTGAGCAAGGGCCCACTTAAATACCTCTCGTCTAGAATAGACGTAGTCTATCCCCCTCGTACAATAGGGTACAGCGGGGCAAGATCTTGCTTAGGTACCAATTTTGACCAAGAAGTGCAATTGATATACTTAGACTATCTTTTATACCTACGGGTACGAGTCAAGAGTTGTAGCTTTCATAAATGGTTTGGCATCCCACGAGGGGACCGACCACGTACTAGTACTACGTTGGCAATCGGGACATGTGACTATGTGGCTTACAATAGGTCAAAGGCTCAGGTCGCTCCAGCCTGGGTGCATCAACATACTTCTCAGAACCACCTGATTAGATGGTATTGATGCCCCCAGTTTGATATACCCTAAGGTACGTGACTGGAGTTGTGGGTTTCATGAATGACGTCGCATCTCCTAAGAGACCGGGCCACGCACTAGTGCCACGTTGGCTAAATGGGACGTGTAAGTGAGTAAAACAGTAAACGTGCATGTGGTGTGTGCAAAACAGGATGGGGTGTGCCCGGGACCCTTTTCAAACAAATGGGCCCATGGATCCAATCAAACCAATCATACATTTAATCAAAACCAAAATCATTCAAATCATATGAATATTCAATTAAGATCACATTATTCTTAGCACATAAGCACATTAACATTACGATCAACATCAATCATGTATTTCAAGCAAGATCATGGTAAATTAATCAATAAATATGGCATATGATAATGATCAAACAAACATTGCAATAAGCATAATTTTTATAATTTTTAAGGTCCAATCAATGATCACTTTTGGGTGATCCAAAATAAATCGAGATTCCAATAGGTGTTACATTGATGATAGAATGACAATGGTTAAGATGAGCTCACTCTCAAGAACATTAATTGTGCCAACATTAGATAAATTCAGATTTTCTGTGAATTAGGAAAATACAATCTGAACTTGCATCGATGATATCTAAGGCTCCCGATAACGAAATCGAGTGAACTCAAGTTCTAAATTAATCTACTCGATGAGATCTACATTTTATTAATAGATGTCCAGACTTAGTTATCACCAGAATGTTCTGTAAAAACGTTTTAACGTTGCTATCCCAACTTTCATTTAGAAATAATTCCATATTTACATATTGAACTTGCATCGATGATATCTAAGACTTCCGATAACGAAATTGAGTGAACTCAAGTTCTAAATTAATCTACTCGATGAGATCTACGTTTTATTAAAGATTCCCAGACTTAATTCTCACTAGAATGTTCTATAAATAAGTTTTAACGTTGCTGTCCCAACTTTCATTCAGAAATAATTCAAGATTTACAGATCGAACTTGTATCGATGATATCTAAGGCTTCCGATAACGAAATTGAGTGAAATCAAATTCTAAATTAATCTACTCGACGAGATCTATGTTTTATTAACAGGTTCCCAGACTTAATTCTCACTAAAATATTCTGTAAAATAGTTTTAACGTTGCTGTCCCAACTTTCATTCAGAAATAATTCCAGATTTACAGATTGAACTTGCATCGATGATATCTAAGGCTTCCGATAACGAAATTGTGTGAAATTAAATTCTAAATTAATCTACTCGACGAGATCTATGTTTTATTAAGAGTTTTCCAGACTTAATTCTCACTAAAATGTTCTATAAAAATTTTTTAACGTTGCTGTCCCAACTTTCATTCAGAAATAATTCCAGATTTACAGATTGAACTTGCATCGATGATATCTAAGGCTTTCGATAACGAAATTGAGTGAACTCAGATTCTAAATTAATCTACTCGACGAGATCTATGTTTTATTAATAGGCTCCCAGATTTAATTCTCACTAGAATATTGGCGAAGTGGTTTACTTGGTTTCGATTTGTTGTTTAATGTGTTTGAGTGGGTTTTCCTAAGCGTAATGCAGGCTCTAGGGTTGTTTTGATGTTAGGGGTAATTTGGTAATTTTAGTGATTTTTATCGTGAAGCTTTTTTTGGTTTGCAAGATGATGATTTCTATGTTTCTGAGGTCGTATTTTCCTAGCGTAGCGTAGTTTCTAAGTTTTGTCAGTTCGAGATACCTCATCCGGATTTCTGAAACATATCTGGTAACAAAATCAAGCATTGGAATAGACATCCATCATTGGGAACCTTTGCGATCGGGTCGACGAGTTGATTAATCAGGCGAATGCAAAAATGGGGTGTCTACAATGGGGTGTTTACAGATGTCCCTCCTTGGTAGAGGGTTGAAGCAAAGTAGATAGAAAATCTATTTTGATAGATAGTGCGATATCCGAATGCTAAAGCTAGTGATAGTTCATTTTGCAGTCTGATTTAGCAATTCGTCGGGGTGTTCGGATCCTTGAGGGTAAAACTCTCCCCGAACTAGAAAAATGTCAGGTCCTTGAGCACGAGCTCTCACTAGCAGTGTCAGATCCTTGAATTTTAGAAAATTCTCCTTGACTGATGTGACAACTGTGCAAGTGTGTGGACACAAAATCTGATATAGATTTCAAAGAGTTTGAGTTGGAAATGAGTCAAATCTGTGCATGAAGAGAATATAAACTGAGCATAATTGCAAGAAAACCCTTGGCGGCATCTGAGCATAATTCCAAGAAAACCCTCAGCGGTAACTAAGCATAGTTCCGAGAAAACCCTCGGCGGCATCTGAGCATAATTCCAAGAAAACCCTTGGCGGCATCTGAGCATAGTTTCGAGAAAACCCTCGGCGGCATCTGAGCATAATTCCAAGAAAACCCTTGGCGGCATCTTAGCATAATTCCAAGAAAACCCTTGACGGCATCTGAGCATAATTCCAAGAAAACCCTTGGCGATATCTAAGCATAATTCTGAGAAAACCCTCGGTGGCATCTGAGTATAATTCCAAGAAAATCCTTGGCGGCATCTAAGCATAGTTCCGAGAAAACCCTCGGTGGCATCTGAGCATAATTCCAAGAAAACCCTTGACGGCATCTGAGCGTAATTCCAAGAAAACCCTTGGTGGTATCTGAGCATAATTTCAAGAAAACCCTCGGCGGCATCTGAGCATAATTCCAAGAAAACCCTTGCCGGCATTTGAGCATAATTTCAAGAAAATCCTCGGCGGTAACTGAGCATAGTTCAGAGAAAACCCTCGGCGGCATCTAAACATAGTTCTGAGAAAACCCTCGACGACATCTGAGCATAATTCTAAGAAAACCCTTAGCGGTATCTGAGCATAGTTCCGAGAAAATCCTTGGCGACATCTGAGCATAATTCCAAGAAAACCCTTGGCGGCATTGAACATAGTTTCGAGAAAACCCTCAACGGCATCTGAACATAATTCCAAGAAAACCCTTGATGGAATCTGAGCATAATTCCAAGAAAACCATTGGTCGTATCTGAGCATAGTTCCGAGAAAACCCTCGACGGCATCTGAGCATAAGTCCACGGCATCTGAGCATAGTTTCGAGAAAACCCTTGACGGTAATTGAGCATAGTTCCGAGAAAGCCCTCGATGGCATTTGGCTGAGTAAAACTGAGAATGAAGGAATAAATCTAGGAAAGAACGATTGAAAATGAAATTTAGAAAAGAGGGGTTGAATCTGGGAATGAATAAATTTGGGACAAAATGAATGACCTACCTCCTATGTGAGATCCAAAATGCATTTGTTTGAACCTCAAAGTTTTATCCAAAAGTTTTATGAATTTAAAACCTGAGTTTTTATTTCTTTTGAACCTCAAGGGTTTTTCGAAAAATTGTTATCAAGAGGGTAACCTTAAGTTTGGGGTTCCCATTATCTTTTAGGATTAACATTCCTAAAAAACAAAATGCCCCTAGTTTGAAAATAAACATGGCATTGGAGATAATTGAATACATCATGCAAAAAAATATCCTTATTATAAGTGGGAAACTACATATTTAGAGGAAAAAGAAAATGCCCCTTGTATGAAGGTTTGAAATATTTGATTACCACAAGCGCAATAAAGATCTAACTTTTAATTTTGATTTTATTGAAGATTTTGAGTCAGGCTCACGAGAACAAAATATTTTCTTTTAAGATCATATCATAGAATTCACCCTTCACTCCATTTGTTCACTTGGGGAAGTAAAAATTTTTAGATCGATCATAGACGAGATACTTAGGGCTTCTGAGTCTGTACCTGATTTAAGCTAAGTATTGAACTTGATTATTCGGACTTCAAATGTTACGGCTCGAACCTCTTGAGATTTTATTTTTTTTTTCTTTGTTGCTCTAACTTTTGCTTAGATCGCATTTTCAGGTTTTCAATCTATCGAGTTTGCTCTAGCTTTTGCCTAGATCGCCTTTTCAGGTTTTCAATCTAGCGAGTTTTTTCTTCTTTTTTCTCGGCTCTGATTGTTTCAAAAGTTGTCCTTTCAGATTTTCAACCTTGCGAGCTTGCCTTAATTTTTGCCTAAGTCGCCCTTTTCGGATTTTCAACTTAGCAGGCTTCATCATTTTTTTTTCTTTTGATCTTCTAGAGTTACTGTCTGATCATGCTTTGCTATCTTCCTTGACTTTTCGAACGGTACTTAGGAGGACTTTTATAGGTGGGCTTAGGACTGAGTATAAAAAGAAATGAATTTTGAGGCTCAAAAACCCAAATGCCCCTTGTGTGGCATTTCATTTAAATTTTTTTCTTGAATTTTCTCCCCCATTTTGGATGATATTTCTTTTTCTTTTGAATTTTTTTCTTTTTAGATTCTTTCTTTGTCGGGGAATCTATTATTTTATTTTGATGTGGTCGGGCCTGAAGTAACTTCTCAAGTTGCCTACGTACCCTAGAATTTTGGGCTCAGATCAAAACGTAGTTCGAAACTTCCATCCCCTTGGTTAGGTGATCGAGCTGAGAAAGAAAAAGGCATGATTTTTCTTTTTGAAAAGGCTGCAAAGGGGTTGAGAAAGGAGATAATGAACTAGGTAGTAAGAAAATTGATTCGACCAAAGATGGCCTCCTTAAATGTAGTACCGTTTGATTTGGTCAAGGTTGGTTGGTTCTGGTAACTCGATTCCATCATGATCTTGAAGCCTGATAGCTTTTCCTGGTAATATTTCCTTGATGATGAATAGACATCCCCAATTTGGTTTGAACTTTCCTCTAGGGTCAAAGATAAGTGTCTGATTCTCTTTGAGTACTAAATCCCCGACTTGTAAGTGACGAGCCTTGATCTTTTTGTCAAATGCACGGGCGACTTTTCTTTGATAAGCTTGCACGTGATACAAAGCTCTCAATCGTTTTTCTTCGATCAAATTCAATTCTTCATACCGTTGGCGAAACCAATCTGCTTCTAACAACTGACTATCCAACAAGACCCTGAAAGACGGAATTTCCATTTCAACTGGCAAGATTGTTTCCATGCCATAGACTAAGGAGTAGGAAGTAGCTCCAGTAGAGGATCGAATTGAAATTCGATATGTCCATAATGCAAATGGCAGTCTTTCTGACCAATCTCGATGTGATTGACACATTTTCTTGATGATAGTCTTAAGATTCATATTAGCTGCTTCGACTGCTCCATTAGTCCCTATATCGGCTGATAATACGTGATTTGCAACTCAAGATGTAGTGAGGATAGCACCGATACATTTTATAACATCTCCATCGATATTTTCATCTCATCGGGCGAGTACCTATTCTGTGTTGAACAACACCCAAGCTTGCACCTAACATATCTTCTTCAGACCACGCGATCAAGTCTTTTGAAATTTCTGAGTAAATTCAATATCCCCTCGTGTTCCTCTAGGGATATGATGGATTCTATCTGAATTTCTTTAGGAATTATTTTTTTTTGTTCCGAGGTCAATGACCTTTGCATTCCCGATTAAAGGTTAAGCCTGACTCTTATTTTCTTGCTTAGGAAAGAAATCAATCCTTGAAACCAGATTAGTAGTTAATTCGTTAATGCGCTCGAGGTATTCAAAATTTTTCTTTATCCAATCAAATTCAGAAGGGGCGACAGACACCTCTATAAACTCGATAAACTAATTCGACACAACAGGAAAAAAGTAGACTCACTTTAAAGAAGACATGACCTTGCTAAAAAAAGGACTCGAGCTAACCCAAATGACTCATGAAAACTCAAGACAACTACCTACACCAGGCTTGATTAGGATTGAGGACTGAGACATTATTTACAACCGACAGGGTTGACGCACTGTGATCTTCAGGGAACAATTGGAAAATGTTGAGATATTCTAAAAGATTGATTTGGCGTTGACGTTCGTTCCAACTGACCGGACTAGTTACCCTAGCTAGACGATGGACGATTGAGCTTAGGTACAATGAGTACCCTTAAACCTCATTGAAGGTGAATCTGGTCAATTTCAGTGTTACCCCCTTGATAACGTTTTAAATGAACCCTGAGATTTTATCGAATTCTATGCACCAATCCATTAAATAATTCATCAAGTCAATGATTATTCACAAGAAAAATAATTTTATTGCACTCTTGAAAATTATTGAAAAATAATATTTTTATTGAATAATTTTCTCAAATCAGATTATTTTTTGCAATCATTTTCTTTTTAGAAAAATATATTTTGATAATTTTCCAAGGTCTATGCAAAAAATGGATTTTTGGTAAAAAACATATTTCAAAATTTTTCATGCAAAAATAGATCTTTTGAAATCATTTTCCTTCTTTTTCATTTCATTTGGAAAGTATTTCCTTTTGGAAAACATTTTTCTCAAAAAATATTTTCCTTTTGTAAATCATTTTCCTTCTTTGAAAATGGGTTAAAACCCGAATTTAGCAAAGAATTTGATTTTCATTTTGATTTAAATGGCTCGGCCCATCATGATTGTTGGATCAAGATGGACTGGGTCATTACGAATTATTGTCAAAAATGGATTCTTTATTGGGTCGGTGCATTCATTTTAGTTTTCAAAATAAAATTTTTGATCATTGAGCACAATCATACATTCCTGATCTCATCATTCACATATATCCATTTCATCATTTATATGCATTCTGATCTCATCATTCACATACATTCATATCAATCACAAAGTCTCATAAGATTCCATTCAATGAACAATCCGGGAACACCCACGATAAGTTCGAGTCGTGACCTACAGGGAAGGTTTCTAGACTCTAAGCTTACTACGTGCAATGCATTTTTATCTGGCCACCCTTGCCCAAATACACCTATATACCTCTCGATACGTGGTGACTTGAGTTGATATACCGTATAGGTGATAATCTAAAACCTCAACTCACTTCTCTGAAGCCAAAAATAGCCAGTTTGATCTCCAGTTGAGAGATGGCGCACAATGCTGAGCAAGGGCCCACTTAAATACCTCTCGTCTAGAAGAGACGTAGTCTATCACCCTCGTACAGTAGGGTACAGCGAGGCAAGATCTCGCTTAGGCACCGATTTTGACCAAGAAGTGCAATTGATATACTTAGATTATCTTTTACATACTTATGGGTACAAGTCAAGAGTTGTAGCTTTTATAAATGATTTGACATCCCACGAGGGGACCGACCACGTACTAGTACTACGTTGGCAATCGGGACATGTGACTGTGTAGCTCACAATAGGTCAAAGGCTCAGGTTGCTCCAGCCTGGGTGCTTCAATATACCTATCAGAATCACCTAATCAGACAGTATTGATGCCCCAGTTTGATATACCCTAAGGTACGCAACTGGAGTTTTGGTTTTCATGAATGGCGTCGCATCTCTGAAAAGATCGGGCCACACACTAGTGCCACGTTGGCTATATAGGACGTGTAAGTCTGCAAAACAGTAAACGTGCATGTGGTATGTGCAAAATAAGGTGGGGTGTGCCCAGGGCCTTTTTTAAACAGATTAAGTCATGGGTCCAATTAAACCATACAAGAGAGGATATTAAATCATACAAGTGCAGACATACATTGATCAAAAACATATTCATGTAATTCAATTTAAGATTTAAACATGCATATCTTCTGCATACATCAATTATGGTAGATCAATCAATGAGTACATCATATAATAATCAATTATATCCAATCATTGCAATAGACACAATTTTTGTAATTTTATGGTCCAATCAAGGGTTGTTTTGGGTGATCCTAAATAAATCAAGATTCCAATAGATGTTACATTGATGAGAGAATGATAATTATTGAGATAAGGAGCGATGAACCCTCTTTTTTTTAAATAAAAAAAAAACTAGAAACACATCCCAAAAGAAAATCAAAGAGAAAGATCCTAGTGCCAAATGAACTCGCTCTCAGGAATATTAATAGTATTAACACTAAATAAATTCCGATTTTCTGTGAATTAGGAAAATACAATCTGAACTTGCATCGATGATATCTAAGGCTCTCGATAATGAAATCGAGTGAATTCATATTCTAAATTAATCTACTCGATGGGATCTACGTTTTATTAATAGGTGCTCAGACTTAATTCTAATTAGAATGTTATGTAAAAATGTTTTAACATTGCTGTCCCAACATTCATTCAGCAACAATTTCAGATTTACATATTAAACTTGCATCGATGATATCTAACGCTCCCGATAATGAAATTGAGTGAATTCAAGTTCTAAATTAATCTACTCGATGATATCTACATTTTATTAACAGATTCCCAGACCTAGTTCTGACTGGAATGTTCGATAAAAACGTTTTAACATTACTATCCCAACCTTCATTCAGCAATAATTCCAGATTTACATATTGAACTTGCATCGATGATATCTAAGGCTCGCGATAACGAAATTGAGTGAATTCAAGTTCTAAATTAATCCACTCAATGAGATCTACGTTTTATTAATAGATGCCCAGATCTAATTCTAACTAGAATGTTCTGTAAAATCGTTTTAACATTACTGTCTCAAGCTTCATTCAGCAATAATTCCATATTTACATATTGAACTTGCATCGATGATATCTAAAGCTCCCGATAACGAAATTGAGTGATTTCAAGTTCTAAATTAATCTACTCGATGGGATCTACGTTTTATTAATAGGTGCCCAGACTTAATTCTCACTAAAATATTCTGTAAAAATATTTTAACATTGCTGTCCCAACCTTCATCATTCCATCATTTTCATATGTCAATTTGAATCTTTCATTATTTAGGAATCATCAAAAAGTGACCTTTAATGGGACAAAAATATAATACCCAAAATCATCCACAATCAAGCTACAAAAATAAATAAATAAATAAAATAAATTGAACTAAATAAAAAAAAAACTAGGTCATCCTGGCAATGCTCCCATACTGTGGATTTTTCAAGTCTGATCCTCAATAGTCCCCAGTGGAGTCGCCACTGAAAGCGTTCTTGATCTGCGGGGTTCGCGGATCCAATTTTGACCCTTGAGGTTTGTGAGTCGCCACCTAATTATTATGGTCTAGGAACCAAACTGATTCTAAAACGGATAAAAAACTAATCTACTACAGAAAATCTGAATCCGGTGATCATGTTACGGGCTTGGAAGGTGTTAGGCACCAACCCCGCCCGGCAAATGCCGGTCTCTACTTATCCCAAATATAACTACATCGCTAATGACAAAACCTAGATAAAAATAATAATAAAAATCTTACCTTCGATCTGCAAAATTTCTATTCCCTCAGATCCGGTGAAAATGCTCCTTGTACCGTACTCCTTACTTCGTTCTATTTTCGGATCTGATTTCTGATCTCCGAGGCAAGGTATCACTTTCTTGGATCTGGGTGCTTTAAATTTGTTGTAAATTTTTGGGGTGTTTTTGAAAGGTTTTTGGGTGTTTTTTAGGCTAAAATCGAAGCAAGGGTGTTAGGTAAGGAGTTGAGGCTCCAAAATTAAGGTTTTGGAGAGGTTGTGGAGGCTTCTTCACCTACTTTTCCTCGGGTTTTTTCTTTGATACGAAATTAGGGTGTGGAGGCTCTTATTTATAAAGTTTTTTAGGAGAATTAGGATTTCAATTAGGGTTTTAATTTAGGGTTTTGACTTTTAGTCTTATAAGATTGACTTGATTAGTTTAGATTAGGGTTTTGATTTAGGATTTTGACTTTTAGTCTTATGAGATTGACTTGATTAGATTAGTGTTTTGATTTAGGGTTTTGACTTAAGTCTTATGAGATTGACTTTAATACTTGGACTTTAGTCTTTCTTAGTTGGCTTTTAATATCTTGACTTTAGCCTTACTTGACTTTAGTCTTACTTGATTGACTTTAATATTTCACTTTACATTATTTAATGATTTAGTTATTAATTTCAAAAATTTTAATTATTAAAATTGTAAAATTACCGTTTTACCCTCGGAGAGGATTTTTTTACGTTTTAAGTCGTTTTTCAATGTTCTATGATGTTTTGGAATCAGTTTTTCGTAGGAAATTCAATAGGAATGTTGGTTTTTGTCATTTATGAAATTTTTTGTGTGAAATGGTCGTGAATTTTATGAGGGGTATTTTCATAATTTTGTCAAATTTTGTGAAAATTGACGAAGTGATTTATTTAGTTTTGATTTGTTGTTTTATGTGTTTGAATGGATTTTCCTAAGCGTAACGTGGGTTCTAGGGTTGTTTTGATGTAAGGGGTATTTTGGTAATTTGGTCATTTTTAGTGATTTTTATCGTGAAGCTTCTTTTTGATTTGCAAGATGATGATTTCTTTGTTTCTGGGGTCGTATTTTCCTAGCGTAGCGTGGTTTCTAAGTTTTGTCAGTTCGAGATACCTCATCCGGATTTCTGAAACATATCTGGTAACAAAATAAAGCATTGGAATGAACATCCATCATTGGGAACCGTTGCGATCGGGTTGACGAGTTGATTAATCAGGCAAGTGCAAAAATGGGATGTCTACAGATGCCCCTCTTTGGCAGAGGGTTGAAGCAAACTAGATAGCAAATCTATTTTGGTAGATAATGCGATATCTGAATGCCAAAGCTAGTGACAGTTCATTTTGCAACCTGATTTAGCAATTCGTCAGGGTGTTCGGATCCTTGAGGGTAAAACTTTCCCCGAACTAGAAAAATGTCAGGTCCTTGAGCGCGAGCTCTCACTAGCAGTATCAGATCCTTGAATTTTAGAAAATTCTCCTTGACTGGTGTAACAACTGTGCAAGTGTGTGGACTCAAAATATGAGATAGGTTTCAAAGAGTTTGAGTTGGAAATGAGTCAAATCTGAGCATGAAGTAAATATAAACTGAGCATAATTCCAAGAAAACCCTTGGCAGTGTCTGAGCATAATTTCGAAAAAACCCTCGACGGCATCTGAGCATAGTTCCGAGAAAACCCTCAGCGGTAACTGAGCATAATTCCAAGAAAACCCTTGGCGCATCTGAACATAATTCCGAGAAAACCCTCGGCGGTAACTAAGCATAGTTCCGAGAAAACCCTCAGCGGCATCTGAGCATAATTCAAAGAAAACCCTTGGCGGCATCTAAGCATAGTTCCAAGAAAACCCTTGGCGGCATCGGAGCATAATTTCTAGAAAACCCTCAGCGGCATCTGAGCATAATTCCAAGAAAACCCTTAGCGGTATCTGAGCACAGTTCTGAGAAAATCCTCAACGGCATCTGAGCATAGTTCCGAGAAAACCCTCGGTGGCATCTGAACATAATTCCAAGAAAACCCTTGGCGGCATCTGAGCATAATTCTAAGAAAACCCTTGGTGGCACCTGAGCATAGTTTCGAGAAAACCCTCGACGGCATTTGGCTGAGTAAAACTGAGAACAAAGAAATAAATCTGGGAGAGAAACGATTGAACATGAATCTGAAAAAAAGTAGTTGAATCTGGGAATGAATATATTTGGGACAGAATTGATGCCCTATCTCCTATGTGAGATTCAGAATGCATTTGTTTGAACCTCAAGGTTTTATTAAAAAAGTTTTTTGAATTTGAAACTTGAGTTTTTATTTCTTTTGAACCTCAAGGGTTTTTTCGAAAAACTGTTATCAAAAGGGTAGCCTTAAGTTTGGGGTTCCCATTATCTTTTAGGATTAGCATTACTCAAGAATAAACTGCCCCTAGTTTGACAATAAACATGGCATTGGACACATCATGCAAAAATTAAAAAAGTGCCCCTAGTATAAAGGGGAAAAACTACATATTTAGAGGAAAAAGAAAATGCCCTTTGCATGAAGGTTTGAAATATTTGATTACCATAAGCGCAATAAAGATTCAACTTTTGATTTTGATTAATTTTATTGAAGGTTTTGAGTCAGGCTAAAGAAAACAAAATTTTTTCCTTTTGAGACTCATCATAGAATTCGCTCTTCTCTCCCTTGGTTCGATTGAGGAAGTAAATATTTTCAGATCGATCGTAAACAAGATACTTGAACTTGATTATTCGGACTTCTGATGTTTCAACTTGGGATTTTCTTCTGTTTTTCTTTATTGCTCTAACTTTTACCTAGATCGCCTTTTCAGGTTTTCAGTCTAACGAGTTTGCTATAACTTTTCCCTAGATTGCCTTTTCTGGTTTCAATCTAGCGAGCTCTTTCTTTTTTCTTGGCTCTGATTGTTGCCAAAGTTGTCCTTTCAGATTTTCAACCTTACGAGCTTGCCTTAATTTTTGCCTAAGTTGTCATTTTCAAGTTTTCAACTTAGCAGGCTTTATCATTTTTTTATCTTTTTTTTTTCTTCTCCTCTGAACTTCTAGCATTACTGTCTGATCATGCTTTGCTACCCTCTTTGACTTTTTCACACGGTACTTAGGAGGACTTTTATAGGTAGGCTTAGGACTAGGTATAAAAAGAAAGGAAATTTGAGTCTCAAAAACCCAAATGCCCCTTGTGTGGCATTTTTCTTGAATTTTCCTCCCCATTTTGGATAATATTTCTTTTTCTTTTGAATTTTTTCTCTTTAGATTTTTTTTTTTGTCGAGGAATCTATTTTTTTATTTTGATGTGGTCGGGCCTAAAGTAACTTCTCAGGTTGCCTACGTACCCCAGAATTTTGGGATCAGACCAAGACGTAGTTTGAATTTTTCCCTTCCCTGAGTTAGGTAATCAGGCTAAGAAGTAAAAGGCATAATTTTTCTCTTTTTGAATAGGCTGCAAAGGGGTTGAGAAAGGAGATAATGAACTAGGTAGTAGGAAAATTGATTCGGCCAAAAACGGCCTCCTTAAATGTAGTACTGTTTGATTTGGTCAAGGTTGGTTGGTTCTGGTAACTTAATTCCATCATGATCTTGAAGCCTGACAGCTTTTCCTGGTAGTATTTCCTTGATGATGTATGGACCTCCCCAATTTGGTTTGAACTTCCCTCTAGGGTCAAAGATAGGTGCCCGATTCTCTTTGAGTACTAAATCCCCGACTTGTAAGTGACGGGTCTTGATCTTTTTATCAAATGCATGGATGACTCTTCTTTGATAAGCTTGCACGTAATACAAGGCTCTCAGTCATTTTTTTTATCAAATTCAATTCTTCATACCGCTGGCGAACCCAATCTGTTTCTGACGATTGACTTTCCAATAAGACCTTGAGAGATGAAATTTCCATTTCAACTGGCAAGATTGCTTCCATGCCATACACTAAGGAGTAGGGAGTAGCTCCAGTACAGGATCGAATTGAAGTTCGATATGCCAATAGTGCAAATGGCATTTTTTCATACCAATCTCGATGTGATTGACACATTTTCCTTATGATAGTTTTAAGATTCTTATTAGCTACTTCGACTGCTCCATTAGTCTGAGGGCGGTAAGAAGATAATTTGTGGTGTGAAATTTTGAACTTTGAACACAAAGTAATAACATCAGCTTTGAAATGTGACCCGTTATCATAAATCAGTTCCGAAGGTACCCCATACCGGCTGATGATGTTCGTTTGAATAAACTTTGCAACTTGAGATGCAGTGAGGACAGTATAAGAGGCAGCTTCGACCCGTTTAGTAAAATAATCGATAGCAACCAAAATGTATTCATGCCCATTTGATGTTTTAAGCGATATTTTACCAATAATGTCAATTCCCCAAACTGAGAATGGCCATGGTGAAGTCAAACCAACTAATCGAGAAGGGGGCACATGTATGAGATTTGCATGTATTTGGCATTTGTAGCAGGTCTTGACCATGTGATGACAATCTGTTTCCATCGTAGCCCTGTAGTACCCTTGTCTCATAATTTTTTTAGCTAACATTTTCCCACTCATGTGAGGGCCGCATTCTCCTGAATGTAGTTCAACCATTATCTGTTCAGCATGATCTTCATCGACGCACGAAAAATGAATCCCATCATAAGAGCTTTTGTATAAACTTCCTACGCACAGGATGAATTGAAATGCTAATCTTAAAAGGGTTTGTCGTTCCTTCCTCGATGCTTCTTCTGAAAATTCTTATTTTTCCAACACCTTTTTAATGTCTTTGTACCACGACTTTCCATCACGTAGTCGAGTAGCAATATGCAGGTTAGTCTTTGACTACAACAGTGATCGGCCTCAATTCCATGCCAGGGGGTAAATGGATCATTGAAGATAGAGTGGCTAACGAGTCAGTAAATCTATTATCTTCCCTTGACACGTGTTGGAACAGAATAGCTTCAAACTTACTCACTAAGTTTAACAAATACTCATGATAAAGCTTCAGCTTTTCATCCCTAGTCTTCCATTCTTCCAATGACTGGTGTATGACCAAGGCTGAATCCCCAAAAACTTCGATTTCTGTAATGCTCAGATTCAACGCAGCTTCAAGTCCAGCAATGCATGCCTCATATTCGACTGTGTTATTGGTGTTAGAGAAAGCTAACTTAATAGCAATCGGAACATGACATCCTTCCGGAGAAAACAGGACTGCCCCTATTCCATACCCATTCTGATTGGCGGCTCCATCGAAATACAACTGCCATGTTTGGTTCTGAGGCTCTTCTTCAACATGTATTCTCATCTGGAAACTGATCAATAGGCCTTGTTCCTTCTACTACCGGGTGATCTGCTAAGTATTCTGCCACAGCTCTCCCCTTGATGGATTTTTGTGTAACGTACGTGATATCAAACTCTGATAACAACAATAACCATCGTGCGGTTCTCCCTGTCAGTGCCAATTTCTCGAAAAGATACTTGAGAGGATCCATCCGAGATAACAAGACAATTGAATGAGATAGCATATAATGTCAAAGTCTCTGAGTAGCTGATACTAGTGTCAAACAAGTTTTTTTCAAGGCTGAATACTTTCGTTCATACTTTAACATCTTCTTACTGATGTAGTAGATAGCCATTTCTTTGCGAGTATCTTTGTCATACTGTGCAAGCATGCATCCCATAGCTTCTTCTGTGACTAACAGATAAAGAAGAAGTGGTTCACTCGGTGTTGGTGGAACCAAAATAGGCGAATTCAAGTTCTAAATTAATCTACTCGATGGGATCTATGTTTTATTAATAGGTGCCTAGACTTAATTCTCACTAAAATATTCTGTAAAAATATTTTAACATTGCTGTCCCAACCTTCATCATTCCATCATTTTCATATGTCAATTTGAATCTTTCATTATTTAGGGATCATCAAAAAGTGACCCTTAATGGGACAAAAATACAATACCCAAAATCATCCACAATCAAGTCACAAAAATAAATAAATAAATAAAATAAATGGAACTAAATAAAAAAAAATTAGGTCATCCGGGCAATACTCCCATACTTGGGGTTTTTCAAGTCTGATCCTCAATAGTCCCCAGCGGAGTCGCCACTGAAAGTGCCCTCGATCCGCGGGGTGCGCGGATCCGCTTTTGACCCTTGAGGTTTGGGAGTCGCCACCTAGTTATTACGGTCTAGGAACCGAATACTGACTCTAAACGGATAAAAAAACTAATCTACTAAAAAAAACCTGAATCTGGGGATCACATTACAGGGTTGAAAGGTGTTAGGCACCAACCCCGCCCGGCCAATGCCGGTCTCTACTTATCCCAAATAAGACTACATTGCTAAAAAACCTAGATAGAAAAAATAAAAGAGATTTTACCTTCGAATGCAACGGTTCTATTCCCTCAGATTTGATAAAATTGCTCCTTGTACCGTACTCTTTACTTCGTTCTATCTCCGGATCTGATTTCGGATCTCCGAGGCAAGGTATCTCTTCCTTAGATCTGAATTTTTTGAATTTTGTTACCAATTTTGGGGTGTTTTTCAGGCTAAAATCGAAGTATGGGTGTTAGGTAAGAAGTTGGGGCTTCAAAATTAGGGTTTATGGGAGGCTAGGGAAGAATTTGACCTACTTCTCTTAGGATTTTTTATTTGATACGAAAATAGGGTGTGGAGGCTCCTATTTATAAAGTTTTTTAAAAGCATTAGGGTTTGATTAGTGTTACTTTTAGAGTTTTAATTAGGGTTTTGACTTGGTCTTATGAGATTGACTTAGTCTTTAGGGTTTTAATTTAGGATTTTGACTTTAGTCTTATGAGATTGACTTGATTAGTTTATATTAGGGTTTTGATTTAGGATTTTGACTTTAATCTTATGAGATTGACTTGATTAGTTTAGATTAGGGTTTTGATTTAGGGTTTGACTTTAGTCTTATGAGATTGACTTTAATACTTTGACTTTAGTCTTTCTTGGTTGGCTTTTAATATCTTGACTTTAGTCTTACTTGATTGACTTTAAGGTTGACTTTAGTCATACTTGATTGACTTTGATTTTTGGAGAACCCCCTTTTATTATATCTTTAATTCTTTGGGCCCCTAGATGGAGGGGTCCTTGAATAAATATCCTAACAACCATCAACAATTTTTCCTGAAAGCCTGATTGATCGATTTTTTAGTTTAAATTTTTAAATTAATTTTATTAATTTTTCACTTTACTTTATTTAATGTTTTATTTATTAATTTCAAAATTTTTAATTATTAAATTTGTGAAATTACCGTTTTACCCTCAGAGAGGATTTTTTACGTTTTAAGTCCTTTTTCAATGTTCCAAGATGTTTTGGAATCAGTTTTTCATAAGGAATTCAATAGGAATGTTGGTTTTTGTCATTTATGAAGGTTTTTGTATGAAATGATCGTGAACTTTATGAGGGCATTTTCGTAATTTTGTCGAATTCTGTGAAAATTGGAGAAATAATTTATTTGGTTTCGATTTGTTATTTTATGTGTTTGAATGAGTTTTCCTAATCGTAACGTAGGCTCTAGGGTTGTTTTGATGTTAGGGGTATTTTGATAATTTGGTCATTTTTAGTGATTTTTATCGTGAAGCTTCTTTTTGGTCTGCAAGATGATGATTTCTATGATTCTGGGGTCGTATTTTCCTAGCGTAGCGTGGTTTCTAAGTTTTGTCAGTTCGAGATACCTCATCTGGATTTCTGAAACATATTTGATAATAAAATCAAGCATTGGAATAAATATCTATCATTGGGAACGGTTGCGATCGAGTTGACTAGTTAATTAATCAGACGAGTGCAAAAATAGGGTGTCTACACAAGGCATGCCACAGACCAATGTTGGCAGCTTAAGTATCAAGTCCAAAATCTAATTGAAAAGAAAACAATAATCTTGGATGGGCCAATAGCCCAAGCACTTCAATAGAATATCAATCAGAACCTGTTACCGACACACAATGAGGCAGACAATGGGCCGACTATAAATACCATAGAAAGGGATGAACCAAACTTCGACTCTTCCGTTTTGATAGCACTTATTTGGCTCAAAGGTTAGAGTCAATTTGAGGAAGGAACTCGTATCATCAAGTGTAAATGTTTTACCCCAAGATATAACTAACCAATCATCGTCCCGACTTCAAGTCAGAATGGTCAATCTCGTTATTCACTCCAACTCCCCAACTTCGAATCCTTCATAATCACCGCTCATCATACCTTACGATCTACCAACTGCAAATCATTCCTCTCGACCACCCCTCATCATACCTTGCACCATACCAATTTTAAACTCTTCCTCTCGACCACCTCTTATCATACCCTATACTGCACCGACCTCTCAAACCTCAACCTCTTTCTCTTGACCACCTCTCATCCTATCCTATACTAACCCATAAACCCCTGACTTCACCTCTTATCCTCCATCTAAAGTTAGATCCTCAACCCATGACCATCATATCTCCTAAACATTTTCATACTGTTCAAATAAAATCATCCCTTGAAATTATGAGACGATGATTGTTACATCGACAGTGATTGAAAAATTGAAAGAAGCTATCGTTATAGACATTGGTTATATGACTAGATCAGGAAAGTGCTACAAAGAAAGGGAGTAAAAAAATCAAATAGAGGAGAAAGAAAAAAAGGAAAAAAAAAGTTGGTAGAAGAAGAATGGACATCGTAAAAAAAATCAGACAAGAAGAATAGTCGAGTGACTAACAAAGAAGTAGTTGACCTCCTCAAACTCATTTGAAAGAGTGAGTACAACATAATGGAGTAGTTGAATAAGATGCCAGCTCAAATCAGAATATTTGACCTACTATTAAATTTAGAGCACCATTGAGAAGCATTACTCAAAGTCCTTAGTAATACACATATACCTAAGACCACCTTACCAGAAGAATTGGAAAAGACAATGGGACAGATCATGACTCCCAATCTGATCACATTTACATAAGAGAAATTTATCAACGGAGGGCGTGAACACATTGAGCCATTACACATCATGGTAATGTGCAAAGACATAATAGTAGCAAGGGTATTGATCGACAACGGTTTGGCTCTTAATGTTTGTCATTTACAAATTTTGCACAAGCTAAATGCAAATTTTTTTCACCTCAGGCCAACTAGAAGGACCTTCAGGGCTTTTAATAGTAAAAAAACTGAGTCGCAAGGGGAACTAGACCTCCCTGTCACCATCGGATCATGCATACTCGAAGTGTCATTTGAGATCTTAGACATACCCACGACATTCAATCTCCTCATTAAAAGATCCTGGATCAATGTTGTAGGAGTAGTCCCTTCTTCTTTGCACCAATGGGTCAAATTTATCATGGAACAGAGGGTCATTTCCATCATCGTAGAAAACCTCATACTAGTTGACCAATCACTAGACATGCCTTACATTGATGTAAAAATGATTGGGAACAAAGAAAGGTATCACGCCTTTCAAATCACATCCATCAATCATATCCCAAGAGGAAAAGAAAAGATAAGGACAGAGTTGTCGAAAGTAAATCTGATGATCAGACGAGTAATGAAGAAGGCAGGGTATCGTTCAAAATAAAGGCTAGGACCAAAAGGAAAAGGTAGAGCTATTGTGATCAACGCCCAAAAGCACATTTCCTACTTCGATCTGGGATTCAAGCCTACGAAGAAAGATATCTTCGATATAAATGATAAGAAGAGGGAGCTTCAACTCGTATGAAGACATAATCGAGAGCCTAATGTATGGAACTTGGGCTAAATACCACACATCAGCATCAACTTCCCATCGCAAGAAAGATTAGTAGAGCTATCAAAACCACCGTCAACAAACTACATTAGAGAGCCAAGAGTTGTAAGTATAGAGCCTATTCAAATACAAAGAGACTAATTTGTTGAGTCCCTGTATTCCTTTACGGATGGCATGGACATCTTGTTCGGAGGGGATTCCTAAGAAAGTCAAAAAAAAATCCCACCAAGGCGAAAGTCGCAATATGTGAAGAAAAAGAAGAATTACTGTTCCCCTTCAGGATCGATTAAGGATCTATTGTAATTCCACCCACCCTCTAGGTGTCTGTACTTGGACTTGACAACAAACAACCAAAAATGATAGTCATATTTGAATCATCAAGGGAGCCACTCTCCTGACTTATCTATCATGTAGAAGAAAGGAAAGTCCTCAAAAATTGGTAGGAATACCCAATCACTTATGAGGCTGCAATGGGGTCTAGAATTCCTATGGACTCCAAAAAAAATGTCATTAGTAGGATCTCATTTGCTCAAGAACCATAATGAGCCCTCGTTCTAGAAGTAAAAACTGTTTTAGGGGCTCACTTTCATTCCTAATAAATTTGAATAATTTTTCTTCATCTTGTTTAAGGAATTCAAATAATTTACAAAATCTAAAAAAATAAAAAATATTTCAAAATTCAAAAAAAATCAAATATCTTCAAAAACTTTAAAAAATTAGAAATCTCCAAAATACAAAAGGTTTTCAAAGAATTACCTCAGCTGAAGGAGCCTTGTGACAGAATAGAGTATGAAAGAAATGAGTACGACTTTGACCTCGAGATCAAAGAGGAAGATGTTGAATATCCTCTAAAAGAAATCAAAGAACACATGGAATGTCATGAGAAGAGTATTCAATCAAATATAGAGTATACAAACTCAGTGAACCTAGGCACCAAAGATGATCCACGTATCGTCAAGATCATAGAGATGACAAAGTTTTTACAACAGTACCAAAATGTTTTCATATGGTTCTATCAAGACATGTCCGGTTTAGATACAGATTTAGTCATTCACAAGTTACTTATCACACTGGGAAGCAAGCCAGTCAAGCAAAAATTACAAAAATTAAAATCAGAATGGACGCTTAAGGTCAATGATGAAGTAATGACGTAGTTCCAAGCAAGTTTTCTTGCGGTATCCACCTATCCCAAGTGGTTCGCTAATGTCGTTACTGTACCAAAGAATGATGGGAAGGTACGCATGTGTGTATACTACCAAGATTTGATAGAGCCAACCCTAATGAAGACTTTCCATTACCACACATCGACACTCTGATCGATAATATAGTTGGGCACGGTATGTTCTCATTCATGGACGACTTCTCAGGTTATAATCAAATAAAAATAGTTAAAGAAGACCAAGAGAAGACTGCGTTCATCACATCTTGAGGCACCTTTCACTATAAAGTCATGTCATTTGGTCTCAAGAATGCTGGGGCAACTTACCAGTGAGTCATGATTGTTTTATTTCATGACATGATTCACAAGAAAATAGAAGTATATGTGGACGAAATGATAATTAAATCGAATCTCGACAAGGACCATCTTGTGAACTTGAAAAAACTGTTTGATCGATTAAGGAAGTACAACTTAAGGCTTAATCCAACAAAGTCGTATTTGGGACAACGTCAGGAAAGTTATTGGGGTTCATTGTTAGTAAAAAAGGTATTGAAATTGATCTGGCTAAGATAAAATACATTATAATATGGAGCTACCTAAATCAGATAAAGAGATCAGAGGTTCCTAGGGAAAATTCAGTATATTAGTCAGTTCATCACACAACTCACGCCGATCTGTGAGCCAGTATTTAAACTACTGAAGAAGAACGAGCCAAAAGAATGGAACAAAGACTGTCAAGAAGCTTTCGATAAAATTAATAAATACCTGTTTAACCCACCAGTTCTGGTTCTTCCCACACCTAGTCAACCTCTACTGATGTGTCTCTCAGTGCAAGAAAATTCCATGGGCTACATATTGGGGCAACATGATGAAACTGGTCAAAAAGAACAAGTCATCTACTACCATAGCAAGAAATTCACAAGTTACGAGGTGAACTATTCAACTCTCAAAAAAACGTGTTGTGCCCTCATCTGAGCATCACAACAGCTACGCCATTACTTACTAAATTATTCGACTATGCTCATTGCTCGGATGGATCCTTTGAAGTATCTCTTTGAGAAGTTGATATTAACAAGACGTACTGCAAAATGACAATTACTATTATCTGAGTTCAACATCACCTATGTCACTCAAAAGACTATTAAAGGACAAGCCATTGATGACTACTTAGCAGAGTACCCTTTACCTGACTATGAGCCATTAAAGATAAATTTTCCTAATGAAGCCATTTTATTTGCCGAAGTCGAGGACGACGATGAAGATAAAAGCCGAAAATGTACTTTGATGGAGCAGTAAATCAAAAGGAAAACAGAATTGGGACAGTCTTGGTTAAGCCAAACGGAACTCATATCCCCATTGCAGTCAAACTAAGGTTTCAGTATTCTAATAACGAAACCGAGTACAAAGTATGAATTGTGGGGTTGAAAGCAACGACTGACCTCAAAATAGATGAAATAAATGTATTCGAAGACTTGAGTTTTGTAGTCTACCAGACAACGGAAGAATTGAAGACTCGAAAGCAAGTTGGTTCCTTATCATGAGTACTTCAAGGATCTAAGCTCAAACTTTGTCTGAATCTCATTCACTTATATGCCACGGGCTAAGAACCAGTTTGTAGAGGCATTGGCTATTCTAGCCTCAATGATCAGCATCCCCGAAGATACCATTATCAACCCTATTGAGATTGGTATTCAAGACGAACCAGCATATTGTTTGTCGATGGAAGTCGAAGAACATGAAGAAAAATCATGGTATGCAGACATCAAGGAATTCTTAGAAGATCAAACTTTCCCACCTAATGCCACAACAAATGACCGAAAGACTATTTAGAGATTGGCAGGACAATTCTTCTTGAGTAGTGGAACCTTGTACAAAAAGTCACACCCCGAGGTCCTCCTCAGGTGTGTAACAGAAGCAGAAGCTCAACGTTTAATCAAAACCATACATGGTAGAATCTATGGACTTCACATGAATAGACATATGCTCACAAAAATGATAATGACAATGGGTTACTACTGGATGACTATGGAGAACGACAGGTACCAACATATTTGGAAGTGTCATTTGTGTCAAATTTACGCCAACAATACCAACACGCCACCTTAAGAATTGCACAACATGACTTCTCCCTAACCCTTCTTACTCTAAGGCATGGATATCATCGGATAAATCAATCCTCAAGCTTCTAATGGGCATCGCTTCATCTTGGTCGCCATCAACTATTTTACAAAATGGGTAGAAACCGCATCTTACGCCAATGTTACAAGGGCCAACATCTTGAGATTCATGAAGAACAACATCATATGTCGGTATGGCCTCCCAAGCGGGATAATAATTGATAATACCAAAAATCTCAAGAACATAAACATGTCCAAAATGTGCAAAGACTTTCAGATCACCCATCATAACTCAGTTATCTGCAAACTAAAGATGAACAAAACAGTTGAAGCTGCCAACAAAAATATCAAAAATATCAAAAAGATCAATAAAAAAATGGTTGTTACTTACAAGGATTGGTACAACATGTTATCATTCACTCTATACACTTATCAAATATCAATCCAAATCTCTACTGGGCAACACCCTATTCACTAGTCTACGGAATGGAAGCAGTCTTGTCGGTTGAAATTAAGATTCCCTCCCTATGGATCTTTGAAGTAGTTGAACTAAATGAAGTAGAATGGATCCAAGCCCGATTCGATCAGTTGAACTTAATAGAAGAGAAACGTCTTTTAGCTATCTGCCATGGTCAAAATTATAAATGGATACTAGCACGAGCTTATAACAAGAAGGTTCGACCTAGATAGTTCTTGCCAGGAGACCTTTTCTTGAAGAAGATTTTGCCAATACAAAAAGAAACAAAAGGAAAGTTTTATCCAAATTACGAGGGATCATTCGTAGTCCAAAAGGTATTGTCCGGAGGAGTGTTAATCCATAGAGAGGTATTTCCATAACCGATTAATGCCGCCACCATCAAGAAGTTTACCCCTAAAGTCGTCACTTTAAATGAAGAGAGGCTATCTTTCTACTACCTGAATAATTACCCACCCTTAGTTAACATTTTTGAGCCATCACGTTCATTTCTTAACCTAGGACTGGGGCAAGTCACCATTATCAAAAAATTAAAAAAGATCAAAAGTCAAAAAAAAATGTCAAAGTATACTCTTGCCTACATGAGTATAAACTGTGAACGGCTAAAATACAAAAAATTAGAAAAAGTCAAAAATCTCGAACGTTTGCTCTCAAGCTCAACCCAAATCTCCTATCTAAACAAGTTAGTGAGACATTAGGAGGAGACATAGGTTATATTTTCAAAATACAAAAAGACGAACCCTATGTCCATTCTATCCCTCAAAAAATTTAAATCTAACTTTTTTTCATCATTTTGCAACCCTAGCCTAAGCCTATGTTTTGACCTATTTAAAGTCCTCTCAGATCAAGGAATGGCTTAAGGCAACTTAGTAATGGTGGAAGCATGTCAAGAAAAACATCGTCAGGGTATAGTTGATCTTGCTACTTAATTCAAATTTCAAACCACCAAAGTCATTGGAAGATCCAAGAGGGGAGACCAGGTCAGATATTTGAAAAAAAAATGACTTGAAGTGTAAAGTCATTGATCTTGAAGCTTAACTTGAGTCACAACACCATGAAAATCATCGGAAGAACTCGAGAGGGGAATCCAGAACTATTACTCAAGGAAGAGCGCTTCTAGAAGAATAAAATGTTCAATCTCGCAGCTCAACTTGAGTCACCAAGCCACAAGGGGCATAGAGAAATCTAGGGGGGTTCAAAGAGAAAATCTATAAAGTAAGCATAGACTAAAAGGGAATGGTGAAAACCTACAAAGGCGTTGTGAGTAAAAAAAATATGTCTATGGCAAGATCAAAATCACTGGCACGATGAAAATCCAAAAAGGACGTCGATGCATAAAAATGTGAAAATAGGGTTTAGTAAAAATCGTAACTGGCGCCAGGGGCAAAATGAAAAGAAAAAAAAAACAAAATAAAATATAAACAAAAAAAACAACTCTTGGCCCGCAAGAGTGTAAACTATGAACGACAAATATCTTGGAGTCCTTAATATTCCAATGGATACAACGAAGATAACTCAGTCAAAATTCTTAGTCTCGGGGATGACTCTAAAATTGTTAAGGATTGGATAACATTAAGGATTGGCTGACACTTGCATGCTCAACATTTGGCAAAAATACCATAATCTTCAAAGTTCAGAGTTGTCAAACATTGGTCTGTCATAGATTATTCAACAAAAATAATCTTTCAAAATCTAAAATAAGAATAAATACATCATCAAAAGTATTAATTTTGGCCTGTGACAAAAAATCTAGGACTTTCTCAAAATCAAGAGTTTCAAAAACAGTAGATATATCTAAGACCATTACGTAAAAAACATATTTTTCATTTCATTATTTTCAAATAGTTCTACATGGTTCTTTTTTAAAGCAAAGTACAAAAGGGGACAATGGAAGAAGAACTACTCAAACACTACCATGAGGAACACAGTAGGCATCAAGTCTAAGACTTTGATTTAAGCAACCTGATCAATGATGATTCTCTCCACATCTGAAACAAGACAACTTACCAAGTACTCAACTATAATGTCATCATGCATCCTCAAAGCAAGCGTCTCTTAAGAATGGAAACGTTATGCCAAGTTTCTCTAGACGATCCTGTAATTTCCATGAAAGGGAAGAAGGAAGTTTGAAATTCAAAATCAAGAATGAAAAAAAATATTACAAAAATTTCATTACATGGTTTGAAGCGTCAATCATTTTCAAAAACCATCAAAGTTTATCCAAGATTTCAAAGGAACTCCATGCCACGAAGATTATGATTTCAAAAAGACTAACCATGTCAGACCCTATGCTTGGGTAGCCACATTTTACAAATAAAATCTTCAATCCTTCCGACGTTTTTTATCATCATGCAATAAATAGTTTTTCATGCAAATAAAGGGTCTAATTTTTTTATTTTTTTTTATAGTTCTTTGCAAGTAACTCCTGCAAAAAGGGGCAACTATACAAATCCCAATTTGCACAAATCTATTAGAAATTTCTGAAAACTTCAAGTGGATTTCGATCAAAAATTCAAAACCCTTCAATGGACCCATGTTGCATAAAAATTGTCACTTGACACATTTTCGTTTTGCATACATGCATCATGTCATATAGTTTTGCATGTCAAAACCTTGTCCCTAATCCATTATAATTCTATACTTACTCTTATAAATCAATTTTAATCCATATTCATTCTCCATTAACCAATCCATCACCCATACCATAACCCAAATTCATTTCCTAACCCAACCTAAGCCCAACACAAAGTCCATTCTCTAAGTCCAAAACTAAATCCACTCTCAAACTTCCAAAGTTCATAACCCAAGTCCATTCTAAGTCCAATAACAAGCACATTCTCTCACACCTCCTCAAAAGATGACATATGTTGACCTCCCATAAGCCCTTAATACCCAATGTACCAACCTCATTGGAAAGTTAACTACCCCTTGTGAAAACTCAAGAATACCCTTTCCAAAAAGAATGGTCAAACCAAAAATGTGTTTTCGCCTTTAGTAATAGTTCATAAAGTTGAGAGAAATTCCAATCATACCCTCAAAAGGTGAGAATCTTGAAGTACATACAAGAAGTTATCCTATTAGTATATTTCAAATATATACTTCCACCATTGATTTATGAGTTATTTAAAAATGAACCAAGGTCTATTTTTTACCACCACTTCACATTTACACATGTCATTCTTATACTCACTCTCTCATTAATCCATTTCAAAAGTATACATTTACCCTTACTTTATAAGTTATTTACAAATGAACAAAAGTTTACTTTTTACCTACCACTCCACCTTTACACATGTCACTCCCCTACTCACCCTCCCAAAAGTACTTTATATTCTCTCATCTTTATTTATCAAAAAACCAAATATCAAATAATGTTTTTTAGGTTTCTTCACAAATGTCATCTTAACCCTTATACAAATGAAAAATATAAAAAGAAATAACTTACACCTCATGTCAATTCTCTTTATTTTTAGGGTAGGACAACTTTATCCCCAAAAGTTCTCCAAAAACTCTATAAATACCTTCATTTTCTATTAACAATTCATGCTCTCAAGCCCCCATCTCTCAACCTAAAACTCAACCAAAATCCCTATTCATTCTCACATCCCTCAACCTTCAACTCTCTCAACCCTCAACTACATCCTTCAACTCTCAATTTCATCTTTCAAAGCTCAAGTTCATTCAAGACTTCCCAAAAGACAAAGTGAGTATAGATAGATTTTCTTTTTCTTTTATTTTATTTTAATACTTGCATCTTTTTCTTCTATCTTTCTCATTTTTATTTTTAGAATCACCTAAGATGTAATGGAGAACCCTCCTTCATCTCGAGTAGATTGAACCTCAACTTTGGACATGGAATGCTTGAAGTGATTTGGTTAAAAGAATGGAGGTTGAAGCCCCTTTTAACCCATTTTAATCTCATACAGCATAATGCACACTATGCATACACACTACGCATGCTGGCTATGATAAAAAATTGTATAACTCTCTTGATAGGGTTAAAACACTAAATTTTTAGTTAAGCATACATACATTAAAGTTGTAAATCTAAGGAAACTCCATATATGGAATTTCTCTAAAATCCTAAACCAACATTTCAACTCATGCAAAAATGTGTTGGCTCCATAGGATATTCCTCATGTTAACACTAATATTAAATTCTCTTTCAAACTCTTTCAAAGAGGAACATATTCACCATGTGCACACATCCACTTCATGCATTTTGTTATGTTAATCTTTTAGAAAATAATCAAAACTAAAGGTACCACCTTAGCTGGAGAGAATGGGGTGCCTAACTTTCACATTCTCTAATCGAATCTACTTACCTAGATCTTAGGTAGACAATGTCTTTTTCATTAATGAGAGTTACTACAATGTCATGAAAATAATTTTCTAAAATAAAATTGATGTGGGTGCCCATTCACACCCATTATAAAAAAAAATGGTGGCGACTCCAAACAATGTAACATTGAGGTTCAAAAATGAACTTCTCATGTCTACAGTCACATTGAACAGCCAACCTAAGCCAGATAAATAGTCCACCAAGTAGGGTAAACTGCATCGACCGACCATAAAATCAAGAACTAACACCTAGTAAAGTATTGGAACAACATGTCCCAACTAAAAACTATCAAGTTGTATAATCCCAATTATCTAACTCCACCATTGTGTATTATGTATCTGTTGCTTTATTTTGAATTATAAAATAAAAAATATGTTTGTTATTTCAAGTTTATCAATTAGAATGTATAAAAAGAAAATTTTACGGTATGAATACTACTAATTGATGTAATGTGAATTTTAACTGGTTAGCTGCTCATCCCTGGATATAAGTACTAATTCACCATAATTTATTTTGTAAAATCTTGCATGAATTGAAATGATTGAGAATGCTTACTCGTTCAAGCTAAGAGAGGTTATCAATGAGACATATTTTTTTTACTTACTGGGTAATCTTTGTTACTCACCATTTCCTTCTCATTTTTTTTAGTTTAGAACATGTACTTGACGAGACGGGAATAGAGCTAATGAGTGAGGATCATTTAGTAAGTCAAATAGACAATCAGAATTCATTACCTAGTGAATATTGGGATTATACCTACTAGCCACGCCAGTTTGTCTAGGCTGTGTTACAAATTTTGGGTTGAATGTTAGGACTATGTTAGTGAAAGGTCATTTTGTGAATCCTCTATAGTCTTACTTCTTCCGCACTTTGATCTACCTTACGTTGTTAGATCTATATAAACTTTCGTTGTTATCTTATTTTTTTGTATACATATATGCAGGATATTATGTATATGGTTTAGTAGGTATTTTGAGTGCCTTGAAATGCTAAAATAAACAGAGGAAACCATGTCAAAGTTTCAAGACGCCATGTAGTACCTCGAGATTTGACATGGGATTTCGTGTTAGTATTTCGAGGGCATCATAAAATGGTATCAGAGCTTATTATTAGGTTCTTATGGGACATAGATAACTCTGTTACATACATAGAAGTAGTTGATATCATAGAGTGATATCTAAAATCCAGTATTTGAACTCACTAGCAGTTTCTTATTAAGATCATGAGCTTTTCTATGTTTAGAAGTCTAAGCCTAAGATAAGATTCTAGGTTCATTCTGTTAGTAATGGAAATAATATCCGTTGCTAAATTCTAGGTTAAGGTAATAATTAATAATTATGTAAGAATAATTTTATCCTTATTCTGATAAGTGCCTTGTTACAGATAAACATAAGTAAGATGAATGGATGAGATAAAGGTCGAATGAGAGGTCAAGTCATAGTAGAGACGGAATAAGCTTCGGATCAGACCACTGACCTGATAACATAGTTGATGTCATTCATGGGACAAATGACTGAGTCTTTGACCAAATTAAGATAGGAGATTAATCTTATGTATCTTTGTGTAGAAATTGCAGAGATTTAGAAATTAAAATATAGACTTTGGGTAAGTCGAATTCGTTCCATAGGGACAATAAAGATTCAAAAGTTCATTCGGATTAAAACCAAAACAGAGTTTAAAAATAGATTGATTTAAAAACAAAACAGATTTATTGCACAAATAAGTTGAAAATTAACTTGCAATTAAAAAAAAATAAAAAGTAGAGATTGAAAATATAAGAAAGAGGACTTAGAGAAGTCAATCAAACCTTTGCAAATCATCCATAATGTAGATTAATTCTAAAAATAACTCAATCCATGGAGCAAGTCATTGTTCATGGATCGGAAGGTGGAGCAATTAAATCATCGAAAGTAACAAAAAGTTATTCCTGAAAATCCTAATCTGATTGAGATTGCCTAACTTATATTCTGATTCTTCACAGAGCATAGTCGTTCTTGAACTTATCTAAGTAATGGCTATCAAAGTTGAATCAGAAATATAAACTACATTACCTTAATCAGAGGAGAGTTTTCAGAATAATTAACATGTAAGCAAAGTAAGAAATTAAAACTACATTAGAGGGATGAATTTGCTCTGGCATTCTTGACCTCTCTAAAGAGAGTCTAGCTACTCATTGCAGGGTTCATAGTTGCAGCAATAAGAAAATAAAGAAAATGATAGATGAAAAAGATGATGTAAAAAAAGATATGCAACTTGATTCCTTCTTGAATGGTTCCCAAAAGAATTACAAAAAGTACTAAAGATTATATCACTCTTGATGTTCTCACTACAATCAAAAGTTCCCTCTCAAAAACTACGAAACCAAGGAAACTTGTAGAGAATTACAAATGAAAAAATAAAGATAAAATTAGAGCCCCTTTCTTTGAAATTAACCCTCCAATTTATAACATTCGTATTTGAGTTATCGACTTGATTTGATGGATGATTTGATTCGAGAGAACCAGTTAGTTACAACAACCGAAACATTTGAAAACTTCTGTACAAATCTCTAGAAAAAATTCCTCGACATCACCGCGGAGCACCAAGGCCTAGCCGCGGCGTGGTAACTTGGCGGCGGAATTCATCGAGATTTTGTTGAATGCTTCCTTTTTGCTCGCACATTGTAACCGTCTTCGTTTTGTGATTTGATAACTTTCACGTGTGCTTTATTCATCTGTAATTAGCAATAAAATCTCATTAGTTCTCTTAATTAGGAGAAATAATTAAATTTGTAATTATTTAAGGGGACTAACATTTAAAATGTGATAGAATATGTGAAATTACGATTCTAAAATCACATTATTGGGACCTTATCACACCCCCAAACCTCAATTTTGCTAGTCCCGAGTAAAACTTAAATCTAAACAACTCCTCTTTCATGAGCTTCCCGACTGCATTTAGCTCATGCAGTAAGCCCTTAAACCCCTAAGTTACCCAAAGTGGACGAATTTGACTCGTGAGGATTTGCAGTGAAAGAATATACCCACAAAATTCTAACACTTTAAAAGATATCAACTTCAAAATTATTGCATATAATGCCATCACACTAATTTTCAAAAATCCAGTCAAAGGTCTATTTGAGCCAAAATTCTTTTTATTCCTCATTTCAGAAATATCTTGATTGTGTGCACAAATTTTTCTGATTGTATAATAGATTTTTCGGAACAAGATTTCCCTTCTTAACTGTTAAGATGGTTGGGTCAGCCTAAATTATAACTAGAAACTGAACCTCCTGTCTGGGATTGTGAGAAGTATGGATGTTCACTTTAATACCTCTAAGGGACTTTATCTGTGATATTCCAATGTACTCACGTACTTACCATTGACGGTTTTCACCCTACTAAACTATTTGGTCCAATTGGACTCTTTTCACAATTTGTACTTTTTCAACTCTAATCTTTTTATTTTTTTTTCTTTTTTCTTATTCACATCTTTCAATTTTTCTTTTCAACTTTTTCATACTTCATCGTTTTTTCAATATTTTTTTTCAAAAAGCAAGTAGCCCTTTTCAAGGTACCCAGTCTAATCCTATGGTTGCTGTCCCAAAGAAATCAACTTCAGTTCTGTTTTTCTTCTATCCAGCCAACCAAAAGACAAGGAGGTCAAAGTTAAGTATTTTCAAGCTTTTCCTATCATTCTAGACAACGAACAAGACAACTCTTAATCCAAAATAACTTTTTCACTACAATCAGAAGTGACGTGAATTTTGTTTTTCAAAATATCCTATTTTTGAGGACTAAGAGTTTATAAATAAATTGGATATGAGCTTGTTTTAAAAATTCATATGATGATAGTACATATAAAAATTTTGATGAAGGTATTTTAGAAATGTACCGAAAAAAATGTACAAAGATTGAAATGTGTTATCCCACACCCCAAACCTAAATTTACCATTGTCCTCAATGATTAAAGAGTATGAGTTTAGAATACACCTGAAAACGAATTCATTACATTGCAAAAGTTGTGGGTACAACCAAAAGAAGTGTTCCGCATAGGATGTAAAAGCTAAAAGCACACCACATAGAGTTTAAGTACAACCAACATATTGAAATAAACAAAACACACCAACACACACAGCCTACAACCAAACAGTCTACTCGAAATCAAAACTAGGTGTAGTCGTAGCTCAAGCACGTGCATGCTTCTTCTCGTTATATGCTAATATTTGACGTTGCTACTCAATGATGATCTGTTGATCATCCTTAATAGCCCGTTGGCCTTTTTGAATTTCCTTGTAACATGAGTTGACCTTTTTCAAGCCTTTAAAAATTTAAGAAAAAATCATACGATGACCTTTTTGAGGGACTTGTGCGAGCCAAGTGTCATCATCAAAATCCGGACTCAGAGTACGAGTCTCCTCATTTACATGCTCCTCGAATTCTTCTCCTACTCTTCCATACCCATGTAGACTGTCATGTTCTTGTTCCTGCAGAAAGTCTAGGTTCCACAAACCTTGGACACAAGTTTCGAAAGCTCAGCCTCTCAAAAATTCTTTGATACAGATGAGGCGCCCTTGTCGTGCTAAATCAGCAAGAGAAACGCCTAGACGGTGTTGGAGGAGGCGGCAAATTAGGTGAGGAAGGATTAAGGATCAGTGTTTGTTAGACAAGACATCGATGAAAGATATCAAAAGAAGACAGGACATGCAAAACATGGGATCTCTATTTAGATGGCATGAAGGAAGTACACATGTTTATTGTATAATAAAGTAGAGTTCTGAGTGCCAAGGATATTATTGGCGAGCCAACACCAATAGAGATATTGGTCTTCAAAAAGGCTACTTGACTTAAGTGCACCATCTCCAATACGAATACTAGTGGTCGCAAGGCCTAAACGTATAAAATAATAATCGAAAATGTAGCGTGGCATGCACGTACCCGACTCAACTAGAAGAATTCCAAGAACTGCTTCAATGTCAGATCCGTCAATGGTAAATTCGATACCATTAAACTTGACTTTGATGGAAGGAATTGAAGGAGAGGTGGAGATGAAGGAACGGTAGAAGGTCCGAACCGCCTCCTCGTTAAATTGTTCATTGCCATTATAAAGGAGAGGTCCCCATCCACACCAAACAATCTCATCACCGAACCAAGTTCTGGGAACACCTTCGTAGGCATGGGCTATAGCCGTTTCAAAAAAAATTGAGTGGGTTCTTCAGGCCATCAAAATAATGAAGAGGACGAGAGGAAGGTGCTATAAAATTTTGAGCTTGATCGGGCACAAGATGACCGCGGCACACCAATTTCTTGCCGTAACGCGATGACGTGGCGACGGAGCGCGGTCGACTTTCGACGGTTTGGTCGTGTGGTGCAAGTGATCGTTTTGGTATTTTTTTTTTTTTTTTTTGAATTTTTGTTTGGACTTGGTGGTAGAATAAATAAGAAAAATGGAAGAAAAAAGAAAAATGGAAATGGAGGCTAGAGTGATGGAGAATAAGATAAAGAGATGGAGAGAGAAAAAGTGTTGTATGGTTTAAAGAGTATCCAAAAAATTTTCCTTCATGAAAAATCCTTGGAAAATAAATTTTCTAAGAAAATTTTAGGAAGAAAAATAATTTTTCAAGGAAAATGTCTTGCAAGTGATAAGGTCTTAAATTTTCTAAGAAAATAAATTTTCCCTCATGGAAAATCCCTAGAATATAAATTTTCGAGGAAAATTTTAGAAAGAAAATAATTTTTTCGAGAAAATTTCTTGTAAGAAAGTTTAAACTTTTTACACTTTTTAAACCCTTCAAAAGTGAGAAAAATTTAGGAAAAGAAGGTGAGTGAAGAATTTACAGAATATTTACAAAAATCAAGGGTTACCTCCCGAAATAGCGCTAAGTTTAAAGTCTTCAACCAGACATGGAATTAGAGTTAATCCTGATACATAGGATTACTTAGAAATGAGTCTTTCTCTGGAGAATGTGGGAGATGTTGAAATGGATTCAGTCTTTGGCCATTAACTTGGAAAATATTTCCATTGGCGGGATTGAATACCTCGATGTTTTCATGAAAGTGAATATTGTGGACCAAAAAGGTCCTGTCCAGCGGGACTTCAATTTCCCTGGGAATAAATGAAGGCGAGAGTTATAAAGGAGCACTATCTGCCCTACGTGGAAAGATTTTCTCTAGATGTGCTTATCATGCCAGACTTTCGTTTGATCTTTGTATAGCTTTGCACTATCGTAAGCATCATTTAGTAATTCTTCCAACTCAGTGAGTTGGAGCTTTCTAAGCTCTCCGGATTTTCGCTAGATCAAAATTCAAATGTTTGATTGCTCAATAAGCTCAATGCTCGAGTTCGACTAGGAGATGACAAGCTCTATCGAAGATTAACCGATTAGGAGACATTCCTATAGGAGTTTTGAAAGTCGTTCTATAAGTCGATAAGGCATCAGATAATCGTAAAGACCAATCATTTCGAGTAGGATTGACGATTTTTTCAAGAATGATTTTAATTTCACGATTAGAAATTTCGACATGCCCATAAGTTTGTGGGTGATACGAAGTAGCTACCTTATGAGTGATAGAATACTTGCGCATCAAACTTTCAAAAACTCGTTTACAAAAATATTTCCCTCCATCACTGATGATGGCATGAGGATTTCTGAATCGGGCAAACACGATGTTTTTGAGGAATTGAACAACAACCTTATGATCATTGGTTCGACAAGCTGTGACTTCAACCCATTTCGAAACGTAGTCGACTACGACTAAAATGTATTACAATCTGTGTGAAATGGGGAAGGGACCCATGAAGTCAATGCCCCAAACATCGAAGATTTCGATGATTAAAATTGGTTGTTGGGGCATTTCATTTTTTTGACTAATTTTTCCTAGACGTTGACACCTATCCCAAGATTTAGCAAAGAGATGGACTTCACGAAAGATTGTGGGCCAATAAAAATCACATTGTAAGATTTTAGCTACTGTTTTATTTCTTCCAAAATGTCCACCACAAGCGTGATTGTGGCAGAACTTGAGAATACCACTATGTTCTCTCTCAGCAACACACTGACTAATTATCTGGTCTGAACAGTATTTGAATAAATACGGATCATCCCAAAAGAACCATTTGGCTTGAACAAGGAAGCGTAGACGATTTTGTTTACTCCAAGAGATGGGAGTTTGACCTGTCACCAGGTAGTTGACAATGTCAACATACCAAGGTGTGGCAAAATTGGAAATTATCATGATTTGCTCATCAGAAAAATTTTCAAAAATTGGGAGAGAGTTAAAGAGAGTTTCAACTACTAGCCTAGATAGGTGGTCTGCAATCACATTTTTGCATCCTTTTTTGTCTCGAATTTCGATATCAAACTCTTGAAGGAGAAGAATCCATCGTATCAAGATCGCCTTTGCATCATTCTTAGCAGAAGATATTTTAGTGTTGTGTGGCCAGTGAAAATGATTACTTTTGACCCTATAAGATAGGAGCAGAATTTTGTCTAAAGTAAAAAACTACTGCTAGTAGTTCCTTCTCAGCGGAGAAATAATTGAGTTGGGCATCATGTAGCGTCTTGCTGGCATACTGGATGACATGGGGGAGTTTTTCAACTCGCTGCCCCAATACAGTACCTACAGCGTAATTGGATGCATCACATATCACCTCAAATGGGAGATCCCAATTGGGTAGTTGGATAATAGGTGCTGAGGTCAACTCAGTTTTCAATTTCTCAAAGGCTGATAAGCAGGCAGTAGAAAACTCGAAAATAGTATCTTTGGCTAACAGATCACACAAGGATTTTAAAATTTTTCCAAAGTCTTTGATGAACCTTTTGTAAAACTCTGCGTGCCCTAGGAACGAACGAACTTCCTTAACTATCCTACGTGGAGGTAAATTTGTGATAAGATCAACCTTGGCTTTATCTACCTCAATTCCTTTATGGGAAATAATATGTTCTAGAACTATCTCAGAGGTGACCATGAAGTAATACTTCTCCCAATTTAGCAGAAGCTGCTTCTCTCAACATCTTTTTAAGACTAACTTCAAACGTTCCAAGCAGTCGTTAAAACTTGATCTGAATACAGAAAAATCATCCATGAAGACTTCAAGAAAGTCTTCGACCATATCAGAGAACATACTCAACATACACCTTTGAAAGGTGGCAGGAGCATTACATAGCCCAAAAGCCATGTGTCGATAGGCGAAGGTCCCAAATGGATAGGTAAACATTATTTTTTCTTGGTCTTCAGGGGCAATTGGGATCTAGTTGTATCCCGAATATCCGTCAAGAAAATAATAATAAGCATGATCAGCTAAACGTTTAAGCATCTGATAGATGAATGGGAAAGAGAAGTGATCCTTACGTGTCATCGTATTCAATTTTCGGTAGTCTATACAAACTCTCCATCCAATTTGGACACGAGTAGGTATTAGTTCATTATCCTAATTGGTCACAACTGTGACACCTGATTTCTTGGGGACAACTTGAACTGGACTGACCCATCTACTATCAGATATGGGGTATATAATATCCGCATCTAAAAGTTTGATGACCTCTCCTCGAACTACTTCTTGTAACACCGGATTGAGTCGCCTCTATGGTTCTCTCAATGGTTTGAAATTTTCCTTAAGATGGATCTAATGCATGACCACAGAAAGACTGATGCTTTTAATATCAGCTATGGTCCAACCAATAGCTTCTCGATTTTTGCATAGAACGTCAAGTAATCGATTTTCTTATGATTTTTCCAAAATAGGGGAGATAATGACAGGAAATGTCTCAGCATTACCCAGAAATGCGTATTTCAGCGTATCAGGCAATTGTTTTAACTCAAGCTTTGGAATTTCCTCAACTATTGGGGATGACGAGAGAGTGGGGGGACTCTAGACTTTTGGTTAACAATCCATCATAGGGACGGATTTAATAAGAGAGTTCACCTCCCTGATAGATTTCTCGATATCGAACTCATTGCCAAATTGGCCAAAATACTCTTCTAGCATATCCTTATTTTTCGCTTCCTCAAAGGTGCTACTGACCAAGGTGTCGATCATGTTGACTTCTTAAAAATCATCCATGTCAGTAGATTGAAACTTATTTTGAAAGACATTCATTTTGACCTTCATGTCCCCAAATGTTAGGGCCATGATACCATTACGACACTTGATGACTGCATCGAAAGTGGCTAAGAAGGGTCTTCTTAAGATGATTGGAACATGAGAATTTGAATTAATGACAGGTTCAATGTCAAGAACTACAAAATCGACAGGAAAGTAGAAATCCTTCACCTTGATGATCACATACTCTATTATTCCCTTGGGAATCTTCACCGATCTATCTGCTAGACTTAGAGTGATATCCGTAGGTTTAAGTTCTCCTAAACTTAATTGCTGGTAGACTGAGAAGGGAAGAAGATTCACACTAGCTCCAAGATCTAATAGACATTTCTCAATCATCGTATCTCCGATGTGCACAAAAATTGTAAGACAGCCTGGTCCTTAAATTTTGAAAAAATTGTCTACTGAATCATACAAGAGGACTGGGCTGTCATCACAGCTTCTCTTGGCATAGGAGTTTTGCACTTCACCGTGATAAGATCTTTGAGAAATTTGGCATATGAGGGAATTTGACGAATTACGTCAAGGAAAGGAATATTGATTTCAACATTTTTGAACACTTCTAGAATTCCTTCCAATTGTTTCCCTTTTTTATTGTCTATGAGTCTATGAGCGAATGATCACTTGACTCTCGAGAAGAGGAGGTGTTTCCTTGGACTGGTCTTATTTTTCTGTGGAAAGTGCACTAGAGGTTATTCCTTTGATTAGAACTTCCTCAGGCATTTCAACTTTATTATCCACTAATTTACCAGATCGTAAGGTGTGGACAGCTTGAACAGAATTAGAGGAACCTGCTTAATTATTGATTTCATACTGTCCTCTTGGAACAGATCCTACTGGATTAGGCATTGTTTGAGTGAAAAACTAGCCTTTGTTTTTCTCTCTTATGGATGAAGCTAACTGACCCATCTGAACCTCCAAATTTTTAATTGTTTGCGCAGTAACCTGGTTGATCTAAGACTGGTTCTGGGTATTCTGAATGAGTTGTTATTGTTGCTTTAATATCTCAGCCATCATTGATTTAATGCCAAGTTTGTTTGAGCAACAGGAGGAGAGTAATTGGTCATCGGGTCGACAATGATCGCCCGTTGATCAGAATTTTAAGGTGAAGAGTAGGATAGTTGCGGAACCAAAGGTAGGTTCACATTGAAATAAGTTTGATGGTTGAAATTTTTCTGAAACCCTAGAGGACCTCCCAGTTGGATAGGTTCACTCTGTCGATACAAGAAATTAGGGTGAAACCTATTGTCGGGATGGTACGTCTGACTGTAGGAGTTAGGAGTTGGTTTTCTATACGTGCTATAATTTCCAACAACATTGGCTTGCTCTGACTGCGAGGTAGTCAATGTGGGACAATTCTCTATAGAATGACTAAAGTTCTCACATAACTGACATGAAAATGTCTCTTATGCGACTTGTAGAATTGGAGTGGCTTCTTGGAAATTAGATTTGACACTGAAAGCGTCGAACTTTTTCTTAAGACTCTGTAAGCTACTCACAAGGCTAGTCATGACATTCTTGAGATTGGGATCGGATTTAACCTCATACATGCTCAGCTTCTTAGTTCCTAAATCTCCTCTATCGAAATACCCTACGTTTGTGCTCCAATTTCGAGCATTCTCAGCCAGTTCAACTAAGAATTCATATGCCTTATTAGGAATTTGATTCATGAATTTACCCTGATGCATAGACTAGAGAAGAATACGTTGGGCTATAGGGAAACCTCGATAAAAGAAATTCACTAGTTGAGCTTTATCTATCCCATAATACGGACATTTAACCAGAAGGTCATTAAACCTTTCCCAAGTCTGGGAGAATTCTTCATCCGGTCTTCCCTTGAAGTTCTGAATGGTATTTTTGAATTGTTCTGTTTTCGCCATTGGAAAGAATTTAGCCATGAATTTTTTCGACATCTCATCCCATGTAGTTATAGAGTTGGAAGCCAAGGAGTTTAACCAAGTCACAGCATGGTCTTCGAGAGCGAGGGAATAACCTAAGCTTGACATTCTCATCGTCGAGGTGACCGTTTTTAAATGTCTAACATAAGGTTAAGAATTTATTGAGGTGATTGTACGGTTGTTCACTCTCGAAACCATGGAATTTGGGCAGCATATTGATAGTGGCTGCTCTTATTTCAAATTGTGCCACATTTGCGACAGGTAAAGCTATACACGAGGGAGGGTTGGCGGTAATAGGAGCGAACAACTCATTGACCGTTCATTGATCCTCATGAATGTGATAAGGTGGATGTGGATGTGGATCCATTTCTGGGACTAGTGGAGTGAGAACGATGTTGATTTCTCGTCTAACCTTAGGTAGTGGGTGAGACCTTGTGATCTCCGGATCAAATACAATTGGATTTTTCTGAGATCTCCTACCTAACATACAGTAAAAAATTGCACATAATAAGAGGGAGAAATTCACACATAAGAACTGGGTTCCTATGACTAGACAGCTCCTAACTGGTTCAAAGGATTAATCAAAGCCTCCAACCCAAATCTCTGAAATCAGAACAGCCAGTTTAATCTCCAAGGGAGAGGTGGCGCACAATGTTGAGCAAGGACACTCTTAAGTCACCTCTCGTCTAGAATAAACATGTGTCTATCCCCCGAATACACATAGTGCTACAGGGCAAGATTGCACTTAGGCACTGTTCACAATCAAGAAGTGCAATTGGTACAACTTTTGATTAGCTTTACTTAATGAGCTCGACGGAGCCTAAAGTCCAATCTAACCAAATTTTAATTAATTAAATGGCAGTGAATTCAATGTTCCTAGAAGGGTAAGATATCGGTGATGAAATCCGATTCTTATGGTGCCATCCTCGTAAGGCTGCCCTTATTACTATGTGCGAATCTAAGGTGTACATATTAGTCACTCTAATTCAATACAGAAACTCACTAGCAAGAGATGCGTGAGTATTTCAAAATTTTACCTCCCATTCTAGACAGGGGATGATTGAGCTGAGTCGACTCGGGCCACCAACACCAAATTTGGTGTACGAACCCAAGGGGGTGAGATAGTTTCATCCCACTATCATTCGTCCATAAATCTATTACAATCTGAGCCTTCTTGGATAAAACTAAAATTTAATACAAATTCAAGTTCTTAATACAAATTATTTTCTAAAAAAATAAAATGAACAGAGAATTGGAAGTTGTTGTCTTCTTGGTGAGGGAATCAATTTGGTGGATAAAAGTTATACGTGTCGCCTTTCGTTGAAATCCGTCGAGTCCTTCACCTGAAAATGACAAAATTATTTCAATCAAAATGCTAAGGCAAAAACCAATATGCCCATTACAATGACCATGATATCAAAAACTTGCTCAACAAAATTCAGTAAAAAATATTGTCACGTCACCACGGAGCAATAGAAGGCTACCGCTGAGCAGTAAAATTTTGACGAAAATCGATTTTTCAAATTGGAATTAGTTTCTGATATCCTGAGAATTGTAATGAAAATATTTTGAAATTTTTTTCTATTCGTTTGGCTTCTGTTTCAAATAAAATAAGTTCGGTTATGTTTCTAAGACTGTTTCGAACTTCTTTCCAAATTGAAAATGAATCAACTTGCTGTCCCCGACAGCGACGCCATTTTGATCGTATGTATCTTTGTGTAGAAATTGCAGAGATTTAGAAATTAAAATATAGACTTTGGGTAAGTCGAATTCATTCCACAGGGACAATGAAGATTCAAAAGTCCATTCGGATTAAAACCAAAATAGAGTTTAAAAATAGATTGATTTAAAAACAAAACAGATTTGTTGCACAAATAAGATGAAAATTAACTTGCAATTGAAATAAAAACAAAAAGTAGAGATTGAAAATATAAGAAAGATGACTTAGAGAAGTCAATCAAACCTTTGCAAATCATCCATAATGTAGATTAATTCTAAAAATAACTCAATTCATGGAGCAAGTCATTGTTCATGGATCAAAAGGTGGAGCAATTAAATCATCGAAAGTAACAAAAAGTTATTCCTGAAAATCCTAATCTGATTGAGATTGCCTAACTTATATTCTGATTCTTCACAGAGCATTGTCGTTCTTGAACTTATCTAAGTAATGGCTATCAAAGTTGAATTAGAAATATAAACTACATTACCTTAATCAGAGGAGAGTTTTCAGAATAATTAACATGTAAGCAAAGTAAGAAATTAAAACTACATTAGAGGGATGAATTTGCTCTGGCATTCTTGACCTCTCTAAGGAGAGCCTAGCCACTCATTGCAGGGTTCAAAGTTGCAACAATAAGAAAATAAAGAAAATGATAGATGAAGAAGATGATGTAAAAAAAGATATGCAACTTGATTCCTTCTTGAATGGTTCCCACAAGAATTACAAAAAGTACTAAAGATTAGATCACTCTTGATGTTCTCACTACAATCAAGAGTTCCCTCTCAAAAACTAAGGGGCCGATTGATTGCGCTTCTAAACGCAACTTTACCTGCGTTTGCGTCTAAAAATTGAGATTTACAATTATTCACGTGTTTGATAGTGCTTCTAAACGCAGCGTTTTGAATTTGGAAATGCAAATTTGTGAAAAAAAATGATGAAATGATAACCGCATAAGAGGAGCTTTGCGCAACGGCGTTTTAAAACGCTCGAGTGAAATGACGAAATTACCCTTTATCATATGTCGTATTTCCATGCACAATCCACGATAAAAAAACCATCTCCTGCCTTCATCTTTATCACTCTCTCTCTCTCTCTCTCTCATCGATTTCAACAGCAACAGTGACCCACCTCGAGGACGACGACGGCGACCATCATTCCGATCGAAACCCATCTACAACGACGACGTTGTATTGAAACCCATCGATGACGAGGACATAAGCCTTGAACCTAAACCCATAGTCTCCAAATTCAGCTCTTGAAACCCTAAAGACCCTAATTTTGGAGAACAACACCCATGAATGGTCTTCACCAAATTTCAAGGTCTTGCCCTTCAGGAAAGGTAAGCCTTTGGCCTGTTCTTTGGATTCTACCGAAAATTCCCCACTAGTTTGGAATCTGGGTTGGATCAATTTGGCTGATTTCAAGCATATTTTGGAGAATTCTGAATCTCATTTAAGTGCAGATTCGTTCATCTACCTTGGATCAGAGTTGGAGAATGATACTGTTTATTGGGCAATCAATATGTCGACCGATGGTGGTTCTGTTCCTGAATTGGATGAGAGACAGTTCTGCTTTGTTGAACTACGGACTTTAATGGTTGCCACCGATTGGACTGCGAACATAGTATTGCAAATCCCATTTATAAAGTGCTAAGATTTGTCAGTGTTGAAAGTTATGTATGGATTATCTTATTTTGGCATTAAATCAGGCTAGCTCTGCTAGAATGGCACAATATGTCACGCTTTTGTGGGAATTGTGAAGAAAGAACAGTCCCCATAGATGCTAGGAGAAGGAAGTAGTGCTTAAATGAATTGTGCAAAAAGAGAGCTTATCCTTGTGTTGATCCAGTATGTTATGATGCCCACCGCTCTCTTTTGATTTTGATCGGTGTTTGTATTATTTATAGAGTTGAAGCTTTCTATGCTGCGTCGTTTGATGTTGCCCATGTGGGTATCGAATTCTAACAGGTTGTAATTATGTTAGTCATCGATAAAGAAAATGACCGTACACTTTTATGTGGAGTTGCCTTGCTGGTTTTATTGAGGTATTGTTGTTATTTTCATAATATTTTTCCAATTAAATTGTCAACTTTAAATCTGACATCCGATCCAATACCCCCAAACTTGTAGTTGTTTTAAGCGATTGTGAGTTCTAACTAAGCACCATTTTGATTGGGTTTTTAATATATGTGTATCCACACTTCAATTTAATATTTCTAATTTGTTAAAAAATGGTTAGTAAAACATTGTATCATTACCATTTAATGGAAGTCTAGGTTGGAGTATTGATATGTAACTTACACTTGTTCTTAGCCAGGAGAAAGCTTGGAAGAGGCTATGAGGAGAGAGACATGGGAAGAGACTGGTGTTGAAGTGGGCGAAGTTGTCTATCATAAAATTATAAACTTTTTAAAATTAAAATAATTATTTTCATAAATTTTTAATATAAATTTATTATATTTATCTATATTTAGTGTAATTATATATTTATAGGGGCATTTTAGTAATTTTTGATGCATTCTGCGGACATTATGTTGGATTGTGTATTATGCAGGTATTTTGTTTATCAGAAAATTTTATGTCTATTTTTAAGAGGAGATGCTGTCGAAATTTCTATAGAATTATAAATTTTTCTATAATTTTTTTAGAATTATAAACATTTTAAAATTAAAATAATTATTTTTTTAATTTTTTATATAATTTTATTATATTTATATATATTTAGTGTAATTATATATGTATAGGGTTATTCTGGTAATTTTATGCATTATGGTTGCATTATCAACCTTAAGGGCATTCTGGTCATTTTACCCTACTACAGCAGATTTTAGAAGCTGTATCAAACTGTAATTACCAGATTCTAGTCAACAGCACAACAGTTTTAAAAAGCTCTATCAAACAAGGTTTTCAGCTTTTCAAATTCTAACAACAGATTCAGACAGCAGATTCTGACAGTAGAAGCTGACAGCAGTTTTAAGAAGCTGAATCAATCAGCACCTAAGAAACCAAGGAAAATTAGAGAGAATTACAAATGAAAAAATAGAGGTAAAATCAGAGCCCCTTTCTTTGAAATCAACCCTCTAATTTATAACATTTGTATTCGGGATATTGGGTTGATTTGGGGGATGATTTGATTCGAAAGAACCAGTTAGTTACAACGACCGAAGCATTTGGAAACTTTTGTACAAATCTCGAGAAAATTTTTTTTGAGATCATCGCAAAACACCAAGGCCTAGCCGCGGCGCGGAGACGTGGTGACGGAATTCATCGAGATTTTGTTGGATGCTTCCTTTTTGCTCGTACATTGTAACCGTCTTCGTTTCGTGATTTGATAACTTCCACGTGCACTTTATTCATCTATAATTAACAATAAAATCTCATTAGCTCTCTTAATTTGGAGAAATAATTAAATTTGTAATTATTTAAGGGAACTAACATTTAAATTGTGATAGAATATGTGAAATTACGGTCCCAAAATCACATGATTGGGACCTTATCAGAGATAGTTGAGTCATAGGCCAAGATAGCCAAGGAGGTAGCTGAGTTGAGGGAGCTCTTGGCTTCTCCACAGGGGACAAATCCTATCCTACCCCAGATTCTATCACAGTGACCACTGCCACAGACTGTGCCATTGAGGAATGAGATAGTTTCCCCAACCCTAGGGATAAGCAAATCCAGTTATGTGCTTAAAGAGTTTCTAACTGCTATGTCTGCCAAGATTTTTGGGTTCTTCCAATACAATTGAGGTCGATGAGTGGTTTTCAAAGACCCAAAATATTTTCAGTATCATGCAATGCCCGAGAAATCAGTGGGTGACGGTGGCTACATTTCAGTTAAATGGGGTTGTCAGTCATTGGTGACGTTCCAAAAGGAATGTATTGAGATGGACTGTTTGAGTAGACAGATTCTGAGAGGATGTTTCTCGATAGATTTATATCAGAGACTGCTCAAGAAATTAAGCACCAAGTGTTTTTAGTATTGGTATAGGGTAATCTGTTAGTTACAAACTATGAGGTGAAGTTTACTTGGTTGGCACGATATGGGCCTAAGCTTATTTTGATAGATTTGTAGAAGGCCCACAAATTTTTCAGAGGATTGCGACCTATCTAAAGGTTAGAATGTCAGTTATTGAAACCACTAGTTACAAAAATACAGTGAGTTGACTTAAAGAGTTGAGTGAGAGGAGTTAGAGTTACAGACTTCCAAGGGTAGATTAGTTGACCCCAGACTTATTTTCCTCCCAAATCAAATCCGGCTAAGAGGTCAATGTATTCAAGGTCAAGTACCTCTTCGTCAACATATCCGTAGTACAGAGTTCCTACACCACCAAATTATAGAGAAGTTGGGGCTCCAGTGAAACCATCAGGGTCAAAGGGACTAACAAGGCAAAATCAGAGACCGTCGGCTTTAGTTTACTGACTGTCCGCTACATAAAAACCTATACATGCAAGATCGTCGGCATGTTTCATGTGTAGCCAAGTGGGACATTTCAAAAGAGTGTGCCCTTTATTACAATCGCAGACAAGGGTTATTCCTAGACCCCAGGGCAAGGCATATCATATGAACTAAGAAGATGTACCTATTTCTTACGAAGTTTTGGAAGGATGATTTTAATTTTTAATGTTAAAAGTCATGTTTTGTTTGATATTAGTTCCTGTGGATCATACATTTCTACTAAGATTGTACGGTTGCTAGAATTAGGAATTCCTAACACGGGCCGAGTAATGAAATTATCTACATCGTTGGGAGATCGTCAAACAGCCTAGAAGTTATGTCGAAATTGTATAATTAAAATAGATGACCAAGAAATAGGTATAGATCTCATATTACTAGATTGTTGCGATTTCGACATTATCTTAGGTATGGACTGGTTAGTACAGAACCATACTCCTGTCAATTGCTTTGCGAGATCCATTAATTTTAGGAGACTGGAGTACTCGAGGTCAAAGTTCAGGGATCCATGTACAAAAGAGAAAGTCCTCTGTATAAATAGTTGGAAAATTTTAGAGTATCAGGATAGAAACACCAGTGGATATGGTAGAAGTAGTCAAGGAATTTGGGATGTTTTTTTCAAAGAATTACCCGGTTTGCCACCATGTTGCGAAGTAGAATTTTCGATTGATTTGGTACCAAGCACGAGGTCTATTTCTATTATTCCATATCGAATGGCTTCGGTAGAAACCCAAAAGTTGAAAGTACAGATTGATGAGCTTACGAGCTTGGGGTTTATTCGATTGAGTTTCTCACCTTGGAGAGCATCGATTCTATTCGTCAAGAAGAAAGATGGGTTGCTACGATTGTGCATTGATTACCGGAAGCTAAATCAAGTGACCATCAAAAATAAATACCCCCTTCCATGCATTGATGGTCTGTTTGACCAACTACAAGGTGTTCAGTATTTCTCTAAGATCGATTTGCAATTTAGGTACCATCATTTGAGAATTCAAGAGCCGAGTATTCTGAAAACTGCATTTTAGACCAAGCTAGGACACTTCGAGTATCTAGTGATACATTTCGATTTGATGAATGCATTAGTATCATTTATGGATCTTATGCATAGAGTATTTTGGGTGCACCTCAACAGGTTTATCATAGTATTCATAAATGAATCCCTAATCAATTCTAAGTTTAGGAAGGATCATGAGAGACACCTCAAAATCACACTACAGATTGTACAAGAACATAGGCTATATGCTAAGTTCAACAAGTGTGAGTTCTGGTTTCATAAGGTGAAATTCTTAAGGCACGTAATGTCAAGTAAAGGGATAGTAGTAGACTTTTTCAAAGTTGAAGCTGTACTATCGTGGAAGCAACTAAAGATAATGACAGATATCTGATGAATGTTTCCAAACACTCAATTATACACATAATTTTCGGATATTTATCTTGATTTTTGTACCTATTTATCCATATTAAGATAATAATCATGATAAGCCTCAAATCACCACGTTACATGTTAATTAGGCTTAATTATATATAAATAAATTCATTTACTAGATAAATCTAATTACGTGTGTTTCTTGTGCAGAAAATCAACAAATTGGAATCAAAATCTCAAGACAAAAGCATTTGGGCCCACTTTGGAATGCCATAATCCTTTGGAATGCCCTAATCCTTAACTCATATTCTCCTCTTTTGTCTTTTGTGCAAAGAAAAGTGGAGGCTACTTTTAGACTCTTCTACACACATTTTCTCTATAAATAGAGCCTTCATTTATAGAGAAAGGGTCCCATCTTGGTTCTCTTATCCAAGACTCCTTTAATATAAGGCTCTTAGCCTATTCTCTTATTTTTTTTGTATTTTCATCTTCTAGTTATTTTCTTTTGGTTAAATAGTCTTGTAAGAAGTAGAAGAAGAAGAAGTTGTAATTTTCTCCATGAAATGAAGAAAAGTTCTTTCATCTCTTATCTTCCCTCTCTTGCAATGACATAAGGCTAAGTTCCTCTCCATTGGAGAGTGGAAAAACCTAGAGCAATTTCTTGTGTTATTTCTAATTTTATGCCTTTCTTTTATTTAAAATGCTTATGAATTCTCTTTAAGTTTCTTGCACATTTTATTCTTAATATAGATACTTTATGCTTATATTAGATCAAGATAAAATATGCTTAAATTAGATAATTTGTAGTAAGAAGTTTTCAAATAATTCTACTTTGTTTTTGTTCCCTTATTTCATTTTATTTGCAAAACTTTCCGATCTAAGGAGCTAACACCAAGCCCTTATGATTGAGTTATAAAAAGGCTAGAGACTAGGAATTGCTCATTAACATGTTTTAGGTAGATCCACCTCCAATGGTGTTTTAATTCATAAGTTTACTTGCTTTTAATTTCATTTACTTTAGTTTATTTTCTAGCAATTTTACATCTTCTTATAAGTTCAAAAATACAAAGAAAAACAGTTTTAATTCCTTTTAGTTAATTTGGATTTTATCTTCTTAGTTTAGCTCTATTCCTCCTTTCTCTTGGGTTCGATCCCCTACTTGCCCCACAAGTAAGGTAAAACTAAGATTATTATTAACTCCGGTGAGAAGAACAACGATAGTCTCATCAATATCAAAAGTTTCCTTGGGATGGTAGGTTATTATAAAAGATTTATTAAGAGATTCTCCACTCTTGCAACACCATTTATGAGACTGACTCAAAAAAATGTTTAGTTTGCGCAGGATGACAATTGCAAGACTACATTTTAGGATTTGAAGAAAAGCTTGACAATTGCTCCAATTCTAGTATCTCCGATTTCGGGTGAGGTTTGACAATCTTTACTGATGCATCTGGAATTAGTTTCGGGACTGTACTGATGCAATTTGGGAAGGTAGTGGTGTGCACATCTAAGAAATTGAAGAATCATGAAAAAAAACTATCGTGTTCATGATCTTGAATTGGTTGTTATAGTGTTAATATTATGCATATTGAGACATACCTATATAGATAGAAGTTTGAAGTATTCTCTAATCATAAAAGCCTTAAGTACATATTCTCATAACGAGAATTAAATATGAGGCAACGACGTTGGATGGAATATCTAAAAGACTACGACTTTTATCCTTGAATATCACCTAAGAAATGTGAATATAGTTGTCAATGCGTTGAGCGGGAACATTATAGCCTATATGATAGTAAAATAATGGTAGTTGCTTGAAGAATCCATGAAAATAATATTTAAGACTCTGAGGGAAAGGTATAAACTGTGCATTTATTTAGGTACACTGATGATAGAAAATTAATTTATAGTGCAAATCAGAGAGTCTTAGAAAATAGATGAGGATGTGCAAGAAAACGAGTCAAGAGCTAGGGACCTAACAGACCTAGATTGGTTGAAAGGACCAGAAGAGATTCTTAGATTCAGAGACAGGATGTAGATACCTCAGGACTCACAATTGAGGTTTGAGATACTGGGTGTGGCACACCGTTCTTGATATTTTATTCACCCAGGAGGTATGAAAATGTATAGAGATCTATGCAGAAATTTTTAGTTTCTAGGTCTAAAAAGAGTTATCACAAAATATGTGAGTAGATGTCTGATGTGTCAACAGGTCAAGATAGAATACCACAACCCAATAAGCTTACTCCTGCCATTACCCATAGCGGAATGGAAATGGAAGTATATGAACATAGATTTTATAGTCGGGTTACCTAGAGCCAGTGACGGTTAGACGTGATATGAGTGATTGTGGATCAACTAACGAAGTCAGCATATTTCATTCTGATTTTGATGTTGAAAAACTGGGCCAGATATATATAGTTGAGATAGTTTGACAGCATGGAATGCCAATTTTTATCATATTAGACAGGGATCCTAGATTTATTTGCACAAAGTCATGGGTAAACTCTCCCATAACCGAGTTCATCCCACAAATCCTTTATATAAAGAATTTATAATTTTTTAGATTCATTATCTTCTCCAAGACTAAAACCTAGCCGACTTAGATGATTTGGAACCAAAGGGTTTTAACCCTCTTTGTATCGAGATTCCTCTCAAACGGGACCTCATTGGTCGTTGACGAATAAGAGAAAATTGTCGGCGTCAACAAGCTGTACAACTTCACCATCTTTTATCTTCCATTTCCTTTCTCTTTCTCCATTCTCCATCCAAAACTAGCCACATCCTCGAGTAGGTTTCGACGTATTCCATTCAAGATTTCATTTACTTAAAGTCAGATTCGTCTTCCATCGAAGAAGTGAAACAGAACGTCGTCATCAAGATCTTCATAATCCACCCGATTGTTTCATAAGCCAACCGCACCCAAGTTCAACTCGCCTCAGTTCTCATGTTGTCCACATCGATTTCCATGTTGTTTCTTCATTTTCAACAACCACAAATTTGATAGGGGACTTACAATTCTTGTTGGTAATCATAGATTTTGAAAATTGTGTTTAGGATTTTTATCAAACTTGCAATGTTCTTTAAAAACATAGAATTTTCTTCGTTATTTCAAATTCATAAAAGTTATATGTATTCAATGGTTTTTAATTGTGTTTATAACAATTGACATGTGGGTGGGATAGTGTATTGAAGAATCAACAAAAAAAAAATTGAAGAAAATCCAATTTTCATACAAGCTATCCAATATTGGAGGTAGTACTAGCAGTGTCACCGTCAGAAAATGCTTTTGTCATCGATAGCTTTTGCTAGATCCTATTTTTTTAGTTTGATTCCGTGCTCTACCAAGCCCCATTTTAACTAAATTTTTTATAGTTTTTCAGTTGAATGATCAAAATGAATTTCAAAGTTCAAAAAAATGAGTTAATATTCAATGAATTTATATTGAGTTCATAAATATCAAAAAATGAATTATGTGTGCGAAAAGTAGAAAAATGCAAATACTGAAAAAAGGGGAATAAGGGATGAAACGATAAAATGTTAAAATCACACTCGAGGGGTGATATTTGTATTTTACATTGTTGTGTTATGTGTGGGTAGATGAATGGATATCCGGAGTTAATGTACTTTCTATTATCACGAAATGACGTGCATGTTTATTTAATTTATGTTAGCGCGAGGCATTATTTACTTTTTTATATTGTTATTTAATTTAGGTCTAGTTGTCACAATTGCATGGTAAGAAACTAGATATCCATTATCAACTCTGTAATATTAATTTCTTATTTGTTAACTGTTAAAGAGCTTGTGAATACTTTAAAGGATAGTCTGTCATATCATCAAAAGTGATATATTATCCTGGGATGTATGGTAGGGACAACCAAGTTTATACGTGATATGAGGCGCGTATGAGAGTAGTGTCACAACTGGAATTCGGGTTTATTTTTTTATATCTTTCTTAATGAAAGTGTAATGTAATGGTTGTACACGAATGAGGATGTATAATGGGAATCATATGCACGCCTAATAGGCATAGACAAAGATAGTTAGTCAGTGATCATTAACAGTCTATAGTAGTTGAACGTCTTGACATGTCAAAAAAAGACTCATTGCTTACGATCACATCAAATGATAAGCCTAAGCTGGATAAATGATCAACCAAGTTTGGTAAGTTGCATTGACCAACCACAAAATCAAAAACTAAAAATCAGTAAAATATTGGAACAACATGTCCTGATTAAGAGCTATCTAGTCATAGAATCTCAACTCTCTAATTCCACTACTCCAATATTGTGTATTATGTATATGCTACTTTATTTTGAATTATAAAATGAAAAGTACGTTTACTATTTCAAGTTCATCAATTAGAATTGTATGAAAATCAAATGTTATACTATGAGTATTGTTAATTGATGTAATGTGAATTTTAACTGTTTAGCTTATAAAATCTTACATGAATTGAAATGATTGAGAATACTTACTCAATCATATTAGGAGATGTTTTATAGTGAGAATTATTTTTTACCTACTGGGTAACCTTTGTTACTCATCCATTCCTTCCCATTTTTTTAGTTTTAAAGTCTATAGTTAACGATACAGGCGTAGAGTCGACATGCGAGGATCATCTAGTGGGTCAAATAAACGACCAGAGTTCGTTACCTGGTAAATATTGGGACTATACCTACTAGTCGCGTCAATCCATCCAGGTTGTATTATAGGTTTTGGATTGAGAGTTATGACTATGTTAGTGAAAGGGCATTTCGTAAATCCTGTATAGTGTTACTTCTTCTGCACTCTGATCTACCTTACGTTATTAGATGTATATAGACTTCCGCTATTATCATTTTTTTTTATGCATATATGTAGGATATTTTGTATATGTTTTAGTAAGTATTTTGAATGCCTTGAAATACTAACATAAATGAAAGAAAGCATACTGAAGTCTCGAGGCATCACCTAATACTTCGAGATTTGAAATGGGATTTTGTGTTAGTATTTTAAGGGCGCCACATCCTCAACCCATAATCGAATTAAATCAAATTAGCCCAATGTTATTGGTTTGGTTCTTGATTTGAGCCGGACCATGTTGCACCCCTATTAATTATTTTTCAGGGCATTGCAAGTAACTCGTGTATCTTTCACCAAGCCACACTCCGTATATGTTGATTGAACGGTACTCTTGAGCTTAAGGTCAAGTATGATCTTCTCTGAAGCTCTAAGCATGAAATGACTTCTAAAGGTTTGAGAATATATAAGAGAATATCGATGAAAGCTTCTAGGACGTTACTGCTCATAAATAAAGATTCGTAGGAACCAAGTCAAAGTATTCAGAACTATATTAGAAGAAGAGGAACGGATCCTCTGCAACGCCATTTTCCTATAGTGCCCTGTATCTCTTATTCTACAACACACAAAATATCACTTTTTTTATAAATAAAAAAAATAACAATTCAAATCTCTTGTACTTATGGTTTTGATTAAATTTGAAAGAATTATTTTTATTAAAGAAAGTTTTTTTTAAGATGATCCAAGACAATGAAAATGGATGGTCATTGAACTTCCAATTTTCAAACATTTTTTAATGATGTAGATTAAGTTTGTGGTTAACATGACCCTCACTTAACCGTCCAAGTACGCTACAGGAGAAGAACGCTTTAGAGGATCCACTCCCTATTAGAAGTGTAAGAGAATATGATGCATGAGACACATTGTATTATTATCAATGTATCTCATCACAAAAGGAAGATAGTGATGGAAAACAATATATGTAGTAATATCAATAAAGATATTCTACATTAGGAATATTAATAAAGTAAAATATTCATATATTATGCTAGTTTCCATATCTGGGTTGATGTAATCTCTATAAGCACCCTATTAGGGATCATGTAATATTAATCCAAGAATTACTCAATAAAATCAGATTTCTTCATAAAGTGTTCGAAGGTGTCATCAATTTGTAAGGTAAAAATGTTATGATAGAATCGTACTTTCTACTTCTTGTTAATGCCTTGAAAATATGAAAGTTTCTTAGTGGACAAAGCATTGAGAGGTTATTTTGATAGACTAATATTATCAAATTGGGTTATTAACATCTTTAAGAAGGAAATAAGTTAGATGATCTACGAAGGAATATTTGACGTGTAATTTTGTCAAAGATTCACTTACTATTGTAAGATGACTTTGGTAACAGATTAGAATGTCTTCAACTCGATACCAGCTCAATAAGCAATTGAATCTCAAAAAAGCATATCCGATTTCAATTCTATCCAAAGAGAAATAATCCAACTCCGGATCTGTAGTTATTGGATCAAAATGGATTAGATTTGATGTCGGATCCGATGCATTGGTAACCCCAAGAAGGATACCTCATAATAATGAAAATAATAACGTTCTAAGTAGGAGATTTGAATGAAAAAAAATTATATATATACATATATATATATATATATATATATGGGTCGGGTTCTGTAGACTCACATTACGACTCACATTGCGACACACCGTTTTGTCTTATATGGGCAAAAATATCTGGAATGGGCTGATTTTTTGTGAGGATGATCTCTATGGTGAGGAGATCATCCTTACCAAAAATCAGCTCATTATGAAACTTCTAGCCCCATGTTTACAAGTTGAAAAATTTTAGACCGTCTAATTTTTGTAATTCAATTTGATGGGGTTAGAAGTTTTGGAATGGGATGATTTTTTGCCAAGATGATCCCCTCATCATAGAGATCATCCTCACAAAAAATCAGCCCATTCCAAACATTTTTGCCCATATAAGACAAACGGTGTGTCGCAATGTGAGTCGTAATAGGGGTCATAATAACGCCATCCTATATATATATATATATATATATATATAAGGAAATGTTCAGCAACAAACATTTTGGCAAAATATTTTTCAAAACATGGGTTAGAGGTCTTGGAATGGGCTGATTTTTGGTGAGGATGATCTCTATGGTGAGGAGATCATCATCACCAAAAATCAGCCCATTCCAAAACTTCTAACCCCATCAAAAATGGTTTACAAAAAATGGACAGTCCACGATTTTTCAACTTGTAAACTGGGGCTAGAAGTTCTGGAATGAGCTGATTTTTGGTGAGGATGATCTCCTCACCGTAGAGATCATCCTCACAAAAAATCAGCTTATTCCAAAACTTCTAACCCCATCAAACTTGGCAAACTTTAGGACTGCCGAACCGCTCCCATATATATATATATATATATATATATATATGTAGGGTCGGGTTCAAACGACAACATTGCAACACACATTGCGACAACATGTTTGTCTTATATGGGCAAAAATGTTTGGAATGGGCTGATTTTTTGTGAGGATGATCTCTGTGATGAGGGGATCATTCTTGCAAAAAATCATCCCAATCCAAAACTTCTAACCCCATCAAAATTGATTTACAAAAATTTGACGGTTTAAAATCTTTCAACCTGTAAACATGGGGCTAGAAGTTTCATAATGAGCTGATTTTTGGCAAGGATGATCTCCTCACCATAGAGATCATCCTCACAAAAAATCAGCCCATTCCAAATATTTTTGCCCATATAAGACAAAATGGTGTGTCGCAATATGAGTCGTAATAGGAGTCGCAAGAACCCGACCCATATATATATGGGTCGGGTTCAAACGACACACATTGCAACACACATTGCGACAACGTGTTTTGTCTTATATGAGCAAAAATGTTTGGAATGGGCTGATTTTTTGTGAGAATGATCTCTATGGTGAGGAGATCATCCTTACCAAAAATCAGCTCATTATGAAACTTCTAGACCGTCCAATTTTTGTTGAAAAATTATAGATCGTCCAATTTTTGTAAATCAATTTTGATGGGGTTAGAAGTTTTGGAATTAAATGATGTTTTGCCAGGATGATCCTCTCATCACAGATATCATCCTCACAAAAAATCAGCTCATTCCAAACATTTTTGCCCATATAAGACAAAATGGTGTGTCGCAATATGAGTCGTAATAGGGGGCGTAATAACGCTGTTCTATATATATATATATATATATATATATATAGGGTCGGGTTCCTGCAACACACATTGCGACACACATATAGACAACGTGTTTGTCTTATATGGGCAAAAATGTTTGGAATGGGCTGATTTTTTGTGAGGATGATCTCTGTGATGAGGGGATCATCCTGGCAAAAAATCATCCCATTTCAAAACTTGTAACCCCATCAAAATTGATTTACAAAAATTGGACGGTCTATAATTTTTCAACAAAAATTGGACGGTCTAGAAGTTTCATAATGAACTGATTTTTGGCAAGGATGATCTCCTCACCACAGAGATCATCATCACAAAAAATCAGCCCATTCCAAACATTTTTGCCCATATAAGACAAAACACGTTGTCTATATGTGTGTTGAAATGGTTGTCGTTTGAACCTGACCCATATATATATATATATATATATATATATATATATATGGGTCACGTTCCTAAGAACTCATATTGAGACTCACATTGCGACACACCGTTTTGTCTTATATGGGAAAAAATGTTTGGAATGAGCTGATTTTTTGTGAGGATGATCTCTGTGATGAGGGAATCATCCTGGCAAAAAATCATCACATTCCAAAACTTCTAACCCCATCAAAATTGATTTACAAAAATTAGACGGTCTATAATTTTTCAACAAAAATTGGACGGTCTAGAAGTTTCATAATGAGCTGATTTTTGGCAAGGATGATCTCCTCACCATAGAGATCATCCTCACAAAAAATCAGCCCATTCCAAATATTTTTTCCCATATAAGACAAAACGGTGTGTCGCAATGTGAGTCCCAATATGAGTCTTAGGAACGCTGTTCTATATATCTATATATATATATATAGAACAGCGTTCCTAAGACTCATATTGGGACTCACATTGCGACACACCGTTTTGTCTTATATGGGCAAAAATATTTGGAATGGGCTGATTTTTTGTGAGGATGATCTCTATGGTGAGGAGATCATCCTTGCCAAAAATCAGCTCATTATGAAACTTCTAGACCGTCCAATTTTTGTTGAAAAATTATAGACCGTCCAATTTTTGTAAATCAATTTTGATGGGGTTAGAAGTTTTGGAATGGGATGATTTTTTGCCAGGATGATCCCCTCATCACAGAGATCATCCTCACAAAAAATCAGCTCATTCCAAACATTTTTGCCCATATAAGACAAAACGGTGTGTCGCAATGTGAGTCTCAATATGAGTCTTAGGAACGTGACCCATATATATATATATATATATATATATATATATATATATATATCTATATATATATATATATATATATATATATGAGAAATGTTCAGCAACAAACATTTTGACAAAACATTTTTCAAAACATGAGTTAGAGGTTTTGAAATGGGCTGATTTTTTGTGAGGATGATATCTACGGTGAGGAGATTATCATCACCAAAAATCAGCCCATTCCAAAACTTCTAACCCCATCAAAAATGGTTTACAAAAAATGGACAGTCCACAATTTTTCAACTTGTAAACTGGGGTTAGAAGTTTTGGAATGGGCTGATTTTTGGTGATGATGATCTCCTCACCGTAAAGATCATCCTCCTCACCAAAAATCAGCCCATTCCAAAACTTCTAGCCCCATGTTTACAAGTTGAAAAGTCGTCGACCGTCCATTTTTTGTAAATCATTTTTGATGGGATTAGATATATATATATATATATATATATTATTATTATTATTATTATTATTACTTAAAATTACAGAAAGACTTTCAAAATTTTTTACCAGCGCCCGTCATGTACCAACGTAACGGGTCCAATCACAACCTCCGTTATCATTACAACCGTTTTCAATTTTTTCACTTGCATAACGATAATAACTACCTAAGTCAAACGTGATTGACTCAAGGAGACGTTATACCTTCTTAGATCCTCTCCAACGGACCAAAATGACCACTGAATTGGCCCCACAGAGATATTTTCTATAGAATTTTGAGTCCAATGTGAACATGTAATACATTCTACATATGTAATGAGCTTCCTTTTTTAAAATAAAATTAAATAGAAAAAGAGAGAAATAAAATAACAAAATACCAGTCATCGAAGGATAATTATGGTGGAAGATTATTGGTGGTTGGACAATTTTATGTCCAATGATATTCGTCACTAAAATCTCCAGCACAAGACATTGGTTAGGAATAGCACATATAGTATTCACGATGGTAGTACAAAAGTTTGAATTCAACGATTATCCGAGAGATTCAATTCAATTAATTCTGATAAATTTAAAAATAAAATAATTGTAAAAGATGGGAAAAAAAATTTTAAACGTGTTTTGTTTCTTAATCAAAACCCTACAACTTCAACCTTCTAAAAATTATTCTTGATATTATAGAAAATAAATGAGGGCAAAGAGTTAAAATTCTATCATATTCTATGATCAAGTAAAGAGTCATATTAGAGTAACATTAAAATTGACATCGTTTGGAGTATTGGTGTAAATAGAATTATATATATGCTTCTCACTCGTATCTCAATGAAAAAGTATCTATGATTCTATAGATAAATCCACGTCAGTAATATCTGAAACGATATCAATTTCAATGTTACTTCAGTATTTTCTTTAAATAAATTCAATGATTTGTAAATTTAATCAGTAATCTCAATATTTGGAAATTTTTAAAAAATTTGAGAAATTTTTAAAAAATTTGAAGAATTTTGTAATTATGTATACGATGACGAAAGCCAGGTCCCATGCCAAAATGTTACTCCACGTGGCGTTATGGTGTCAAAAGTTAATCTGCGTTCACTGTGCCTAAAAGGAAATGCCAAGTGGCAGTTTGGGGGTGTAGGAAAATGTTAAGTATAAAGAAAACTTAAAGTTACATAAGAATTTCCCAAAGCAATTAATGTTATATCATGATAAAATCAATTTATCGCGATATATTGAATTCCCTTTTCAGGTTAATAAAGAAGAGAAACTCTAACTTCTTTTATCGTTGGACAACGAAGTATCCAACACACAGCTCAGATGGGGAAAATATCCCTAGGGTGCCTTAGCCTAAATGGGATCTTTGGTCCCTAAGAATCTCTACTTCCTTTTATATTTACAAAAGTCTCCAATTTAAAAAGAAATATTCCTAAAATTAGGGATCAACCATTTAACGAATTAATCAATTACTCGACAATTTATTGAGTCATTTAAAACATCAATTTTTATAATATCCAAAACTATCCCCAATTAAGAACAACATGAGAGTGAAGTGTTTGACGAAAGTCCAGTAAGAACGACAACCTGAAATCGAGAAGCAACTTCATTGGGTAGATTGATGGAAGATCTAATTAAGTAGAGGGGAGTCGAGCACAAGACAGGGGGGTACGACATTGAGCTAGTAGGTACTGAAGAGGAACCAAGTATGGGGGACTTAGGTCAAAAATGGACCAGCTTTGATGGCATCAGTCTGAGACCAAGAGGAAGTCTGAGTAAAAGAGGATAAAATTGAGGAAGAGGCCACTTTGGAGGTAGAGGGATTCCCCGGGAAGCCCACAGAGGAGTTCCTAGCATTAGTATGCCCACCGTCAAAGAAGACCAAAGAAATGCCAGGAAGGAGGGACAACACATCTGACTTAAAGGATGCAGCAAGCAATAGTGCTGAGGAAGGATCCGATGAAGGAAAACCTGCCAAATCCACTAACATGAACAAGGGCTATCAGTTAATGCCTAATGAAGCAGGTAATGGGGAACACAAGAATGAAGATAGAATGGCTCCCTTCCCTAATGAAGATTCCAATGGGAAAACACCAAACAAAAGGGCAGGAGACACAGAGGAACTAGGAACCATAATGAAGGAAGTCAAGGAGCACCAAAAAGACAGAATAAGGACCTTTGGTACTAGACGAGACACTCGAGCCAAGGCCCACTCATGGGCAACCTTGGTGGGCTCTACAAGAGCTTCAACTAGAGGACGCAGCAAGTTGACCTTCCACCCACAAGCCATGTAGGGAAACAAGGTAGTCATATCATGCCCAAAGGAAATGGTTAGAAGAGGAGAGGAAGAATGGGAAGGAAGCCTAGTTGAGCACTTCTTAAGGCACAATATCTATTATGTTACAGTGGAAAAAATGTGGAGGCTAAAAGGAAGTGTTGAACTTTTCTCCAAGGGAAATAGACTTTACTTCTTCAAATTTGGAGATGAGAAAGATAGGAAAAGGGCTTTATAAGAGGGGCCATGGTTTGTTACCAATAGACTCTTGGTGATCAAGGAATGGAGAGCTAGCATATAATTAGAGAAACTGGAATCAGCAATTATCCCCATCTGGGTAAAATTTCACGATCTCCCAAACCAGTTTTGGAACCCAGACACACTAGGATACATCAACAACTCCATAGGTAAACCCCTCTTTCTGGATATTGCTATAGAAGGGCTGTTCAAACAAGTTATTTGTTCTAGAGAATGATGCACTGGCAGAGGTATCCATAGAATATGATTGGATGCCACCCAAACATTCAAAATTTTGCATTTTTTTTCATGCTAAAGGGAACTACATCCCAGGGGCAAATTTACTAGCAACAAGGGAAGCTAATTAGGGAACAAGATATGGCAATAGGAACATAGCAACAGACAACTCAGGAAAGGAGAATGAATGGGCTATAGTGAGCCATAAAAACTTTAACAAAACCAACCAACAAGGAAAACCCAACCATGATATGACAAGCAATCAAAAAGAAAATCACAAGACTACAACTAGAAATACCAGCCCAGCTACCCAAGGCATGGAATGGTAAAAAACTCCCTTTGAAGGAAAACAAGCTAATGTGGTAGGAGAACCAAGTAAGAAGAACTACAACCACAAACATAAGAACATGGCCCCACAACAAGAGAGACTCAATCTTGAGGGAGGTACAAGCAAACCAACCAACAACACCCCCAACTACAAAAACACCCCACCCAGCAATAGGTTCCAAGCGCTGTAAGAAGAGGAGGATGTCAGAAGTGTGGAAATACAAAAATGGGAGAATAAAAACTTCAACAAACTAAACATAGATGAAATAGCTATGAAGCAAACAAACAGGCTTCCTACTCTCCAACATATCAAAGATGTTATGAGAGCCATGCACAATCACAATAAGAATTCAGAGACCCAAGAGGGGAAGAGAGGTGAAGGGGGTGAGAGTTCTGATAAGTCCCAATAAAGTGTGTTGCCTGGAACATTAGAGGGTTAAATAACCCTCTCAAGCAATAGGAAGTTAGGAAGTTTATCAACATGAACCACATGGATGTCATGGGGGTTATGAAAATTAGAGTAAGAGAAATGAATAAAGCGAGTGTTGCTAGGGAAGTATGGCCTCATTGGAAGATAAAGGAAAACTACAATTGTGCGTTGAAAGAAAAAATATGGATAGAATGGAATAACAGTCTAGTTCACTTGGAATTGGTGTACAAGTCTAACCAGTTGATTACTTTGTAAGGAAACTACTTAGAAGGGTCTCCATTCCTACTTACAGTAGTCTATGGGCTGAATATGAGACAAGAAATAGAGCGTGTCTGGAGGGACTTGGAATGTATTGCTAATAATATTGATAGTCCTTGGCTAATGATGAGAGACTTCAATTTTATCACTTCAGTGGGGGAGAAAATTGAAAGGATAAGAGTCACCAATGCTTATACGGAAGATATGGTGGAGAGTCTTTAGAGGACAAGTCTAATGGACATGAAAGCGAAAGGATGCCAATTCACATGGAGTGACAAGCAAAATAACAAAAGGACATTCTTCAAGCTTGATAGAGTCCTATCCAACATTAACTAGATTGAAACCTTCAATTGCTCTGAAGCAAAGTTTCACCTCCCTCGAATCTTGGACCACAGCCCTATAACTGCCACTGTTGGGGAGGACAAGACTACTAGACTAAGACCATTCAGATTCTTAGAAGTAGTGAAGGCTAGTTGGGAGGAGCCAATGAAAGGGAACTGCATGTACAAGATGGTCTTAAAGCTCAAAAGGTTGAAGCAATCCTTAAAAGATTGGAACAAGCAGTAGTTTGGAGGAGACAAGAAAACCTCTATTCAGACCTTTAGACAATTGGAGGCAGTTCAATGAGCTATTTGGGAGAAAATCCCTCAATAGAGACCTAGCTAATAAAGAAAAGAGGATAGCCAAGGTGTACCAGGAAGTTGCCAGAAAAGAAGAGGCTGCCACAAGATAACGGTCTAGAATTCAATAGTTGAAACTGGGTGACTCAAATACTCCCTTCTTCCATAAATCTTTACTAGCTAGGAGAGTTAGAAATAGGATTGTGTCCTTGCAAAACAATGGTGGGAATTGGTTTGGAAAGGAGGAAGTGGTTGAGGAAGAAATCTCATCCTACTACAAATGCCTTTAGGGTAGAACCATGAAATAGATGATGGCAGCCAGGAAGTCAAATTAAAATAGATGGAAGGTACAGTAGCCAACAAGTTAATCATGCCTATGGAACGAAATCAAAGCAGCAATCTTCTCTATGCATGAAGATAAAGCCCTAGGCCCAGATAGGTATACAGCCAAATTCTTCCAAAAGTCATGGAGCATCATCAAGGGAGACATGTTAGCTGTTATTAGTTGGTACTTCCATAGGGGAAAATGGTAAGAGAAGTCAATGCCACTGCGATTACCCTTATCCACAAGGTTGAGATGCCAATTAAGGGGAAGAATTTAGACCCATTGCCTGCTACAATGTCCTTTATAAGTGCATCTCAAAAATTATTGCGAATAGACTTAAAGAGACTGGTAAATCTTATCCAAGCTGCCTTCATTAAAGAAAGATTCATCAGGGATAATTTCATGTTCTCTTATGAGCTTGTGAGGAACTTCCACAAAAGCAAAGGTCCACCCAAACGTGTTGCCAAGATAGACCTTAGAAATGCTTACGACTCAATTTCCTAGGACGCTATCATCTACTGCCTATAAAAGATGAAATTTCTTAAGGCCTTCATTACATGGGTTTGGGGTTGCATTTCAACTCCTATTTATTCCATATCCATTAATGGCAATCTTAAAGACTACTTTGCTGGTAGAAGAGGTATCCACCAAGGCGACCCCCTCTCCCCCTACATTTTTGTCCTAGTCATGGAGCTCTTATCTGCAAAACTCAGGGACCTCATTACCATAGGAAGCCTGGAGCTATTGAAGAATTGCAAGGACCCTGAGTTAAGCCACATAATATTTGTAAATGACCTTATGATCTTCTTCAAAGGTACCCTATCCTCGACTACAATTGTGAATGGAGCACTGACATGGTTCACCAAGGTGTTTAGTTTGCAAATAAATAGTAGCAAGAGTAGTATCTATTGCTCTGGGATCAAGGCCAACGAGAAAAAGAAGATTGTGCAAGCCCTGCAAATCCCTGAAGGAACCTTCCATGTGACTCACCTAAGAGTACCCCTAATCTTTTCTAGACTCAAAGTCAATGACTGCCAACCACTTCTTTCCAAGCTTACAAACAGAATCAAAACTTGGAAGGAAAAATTCCTATCCTTAGCTGGAAACATTGAGTTGATTAAGTCAATTCTAAGTAGTATGTAGGTGTACTAGACAAGTGTATTGATGCCACCTAAGAAGGTTCTCAAAGGAATTGAAAAAATCTGTTTTAAGTTCCTATGGGCTGGACCAAGTATGACCAACAAAATACACTGCATAAGCTAGAAGAGAGTCACTAGAGATAAAATAGAAGGTGTCCTTGGCTTTTGCAACTTGGATTCCCAAAATAAGACTGGGATAGCTTGACAAATCTGAAACATAGCTTCCAACAAGGATAATATCTGGGTTTCCTAGACCAAAAGGAACTTAATCAAGGGAGAACACTTCAAGACCATGCATATCCCAGCCAATAGGTCTTGGATGTGGATAAATGTTTTACAGACAAGAGGAGAAATTCAGGAGCTGACCACTCCTAAAATTGGGGATGGAAGGGAATCCTTTATCTAGCATGACCCTTGGTCCCAAGAGGGAATGTTGCTACACAGCCATATGCAGGATGACAACTATGTATCCAGAGTACGGAATGAAGTTAAGGTGAGCGCCCTCATCAGCCAAGACAACTGGGTTCTACCTATGCACCTGACAACTAGTTTAGGCAGCAGATGGGAGCACATCAGATTACCAAATAAAAATAGTTTAGAAAAAGATAAAGTGATATGGAAGCCTGACACAATGGGAATCTTTTCCATGAAAACAACATACAAAACCCTATGGCATTCCCTAGTTTGGTTCCTGAACAACATAAACAAGCACAATGCAATTATTTTGCTGGGTCTTAATAAGGGGTTGAAGACTCAGGATAAGCTAGAAGCTATGGGTCTAATTCAACTATCCAGATGTTGCTTCTATAGGAATGTTAATGAGAATGAAGATAACCCATTCCTTGGATGCGATTTTGCTTTCAAGTTATGCTAGAAACTATTAAGAAGATCTAACCTTCATAGCTCAAATAGGGGATTGACTAGGGAAGGGGAATGGGTATGCAATAATATTAGAGGGAATTCTCTGAGCTCCCTAGTGAAGAGACTGGCGTTCAACGCCTTTGTCCACTACCTGTGGATGGAGAGATGTAGGTTGTTATTTCATAATAGCTACCTTCCTTTAAAACTTTTGGAAAGTAGGATAGTTCAAGATGTCCACCTCAGAGCTCATAGGTTAGAGGGTTGCATTGTAGACTCACCCTCCACTGAGCCTTCATGGACTCTTGGGAACTCAACCACAAATTTATTCATAGTAACCTAGTGAAATGCTTGTGGGCTAAGCCTTCAAAATAAAGCTATGTGCTGAATACGGATCGTTATCACAGAAGTAATAATAGGAGAGAAGATGCAATCATTAAGAACAGCAATAGAGACACGATGGGGACCCTTGCCTTCAACACCAAAGGGAAATCGGTAATCAACCATGAGTAACAAGCTATTCAAAAAGGCTTAAATATGGCATTGGCCTTAACATAAGATACACCACGGTTAGAACAAACTCAAAAGTGGCAGTTGACATCATCAATGGGAAAAACATAGTGCCATGGATTGAAGAACAAACCGTCTAGGCTATTAAAATAGCAGTGTAACAATTTGACAACATTAACTTCTGATTTTGCTATAGGGAAAGGAACCAAGCTGCAGATTTTTTTGGCCTCCTACCTCACCTCTCCTGGCAGCTTGATGTTCGATCCATTGGACCTTCCTAGGGAGCTCAAAGAAATTATATGTAAGGATACCAATGGGCACGTGTATGTAAGGATGTAATTGTCTCCTTCTGGTTGGGGGTCTACCAAACCCCCTTTTAATCTCCAAAAAAAAAAAGTATCCCCAACTATTTACCTTACTTGTATTATTTGAATTAGACCCCTACGCAATAATTTTTGAGTCCAAATGTTATTATGATTCCCTTTCAGGGGTGTTAATGAGCACGTATTTAGTCGGAAATGAATCATAATTGAAATCATTGAAATCAAAATTCTCGATTATGAATCCCTATCTATTGGAATAAATTAGAGTCAGGTTTCTTGGAATCAATCTGAAACTCATAGACAAATAGAAGCCGAGATTTGGAACAATCTAAGAATAAAAAATTTAAGATTCCAAATCTCATTCCATATATTTGAGAATCAATAAAATTTAATGGTTTTTATTCCTTTCATCCAACTTTGAATAAGAATTTTAGTATTAATATCATTGGACACTTATTGTCCAAAACATCTAAGATGGAAAACTATCCCATGGGCAATAGGTCCATTGTTTCAAATTGATCCCTTTTATCCTTAGCTAGAGTTTGCTCGTGCCAACAACTTGGGCATCATCTTTGGGGTTAAATGGGTAAAAGAGAAAAAATAGTCAAATGAAAGGTATATTATTGTAAATGTGTAAAAGAGGAAAGATGGTAAAATTAGAGTAGTATTATTGAAGGGGAAAGAAGGAGAAGAAAGACAGTAAACTTGAAGAGGTGAAAAAGAAAAATAATAAAGTGAGATAGTATGGACCCCACTCCATGGTAGCTAGAGCGGAATTGAGACTTGTTGTTTACAAAAAAAAATGGTGCTAAGCTAATGAACCAATGAAACGGTGTCACGTGTATAAAAATTAACATGAAATCCAAACAAGAATATCGTTCAGAATTTTTCTCCCCAATTTTCACACTACTAGTCAATCATTTTTTTTTTCAATACACGTGGCATTGTGCTATTGGTTCATCAACTTAACATCCATTTTTCTTAGTAGCAAATGTTTATTCACTAAAGTGAGACATTACACCCCCACAACTGTAGTTAGAGTAGGGCCCATCGTTGTATCTTTATGAGTGATTTTTTGCTTACAAAAATTTTCATCAATCTCTAGTGAATACCGCATAAAGCATAATAATAATACTTTTATACGTTTTGGAGATTCAATACACTCGGGCTCGTATGGCTGGTGGATCTCACATTTTGAGAGCAAAAAAATTATTCAGTGTTTTATTATATAGATATGCTCAATTTTACTTCTCATCATGCCAATCACTGGACACTAATTGTCTAAAGTCAATGAGTGATTTTTTACTCACAAATTTTTTCATCATAGTACTCATAGACTCTCCGATGAATGCCACATTAAGCCAAACAAGGGTAGATTTATACATTTTGAATGCCATTCAATACACACAAACTCATGTGATTTGTGGATCTCGCATTATGTGGGCAAAAAACTTGTAAGCAAAATTTTTTTTGATGTTTTATGATATAGATAGATATGCTCAACTTGTCTTCTTATCACATCCTTCGCTAGACACTTAGGGCCTGTTTGGATACCAGGAGCAGAACTACTCTTCCAAAGAACAGGAGCTGAAGTACTTTATGGAGGAGCTGAAAAAGTAATTATGTGCAGAAATGGCGTTTGGCAATCAACTCTATGAAGTACTGGCAGAAGTACTTTTGTGCTGGAAGTTTGTTTGGGAACCATACTGACTTCTCATGACTTCTAGAAAAAAGACTAGAATACCCTTATATTATACCAGTTACTGTTTTTTATCTTTTAGTGTCATAATATGCCTTCAAATTATATTGTTTTTGACATTTTAACTATAAATATTAATATAATATAATATAATAAATATTAATATAATATGTTTAAATCCATTTTACTTAAAATTTTAAAAAAAATTTGACTGACTGTTTTTGACATAATATGACATAATATTAAAAAAAAAAAATTGACAACTGTCTTTTAGTGTCATAAGATGCCTTCAAACTATACTGTTTTTTACATTTTTACTATAAATATTAATATAATATAATATAATATTTTAAATATTAAATATTAATATAATGTGTTTAAATCCATTATACTCAAAATTTAAAAAAAATTGACAGACTGTCTTTTAGTGTCATAATATGCCTTCAAACTATATTGTTTTTGACATTTTAACTATAAATATTAATATAATATAATATAATAAATATTAATATAATATAATATAATATTAAATATTAAATATTAATATAAGTGTTAACTATAAATATTAATATAATATAATATAAATAATATAATATAATATAATATAATATTTTAAATATTAAATATTATCTAATGTGTTTAAATCCATTATACTCAAAATTTTAAAAAAAATTGACAGACTGTCTTTTAGTGTCATAATATGCCTTCAAACTATATTGTTTTTGACATTTTAACTATAAATATTAATATAATATAATATAATATAATATAAATAATATAATATAATATTTTAAATATTAAATATTAATATAATGTGTTTAACTATAAATATTAATATAATATAATATAATATAATATAATATAATATAATATAATTTTAAATATTAAATATTAATATAATGTGTTTAAATCCATTATACTCAAAATTAAAAAAAAAAAATTAATATTAATAAATGTTTCTTTGTTTGATTTAAGGGCAAATGAATTAGAAATATTTTCATAGAAAATTAATAAAGTTAGGGGTATTTTGGTAAAACGAACCGTTAGATTTTGACTCCCCGCAAGAAGAGTTTTGAGAAATAGGTTTTCTTGACTTCTTCATAAAGAGTAATTTCTTGCTCTTACGCGGAGTAACTCTTTGAAAGAGTAGTTCATACAAACGCATCCAAACGACTTCTAACTCCCCGCAAGAGTCAAAAGTAGCCAAGGAGTCCTATCCAAACGCCTACTTAGTGTCCACATTAAGCCAAACAAGGGTAGATTTATACATTTTGGATGCCATTCAATACACATAGACTCATGTGATTTGTGAATCTCGCATTATGTGGGCAAAAAAACTTGTAAGCAAAAAATTCTTTGATGTTTTATGATATAGATAGATATGCTCAACTTGTCTTCTTATCACATCCTTCGCTAGACACTTAGTGTCCAACATCAATGACCATAAAAAAATTCAATAAAGAATGAAACATTATACCTATTGCCCATTCCCCTAGGTCCATGTTGTCAAATTGATCCCTAACTAGAGTTTGCCCAGGTCGTCTTTGAGATTAAAGAGGTAAAAAAGGAAACATAATAAAACTAAATGGATATTATTGAAGGTCAGAGGAGGAGAGAAAAGACAATAAAGTTGAAGGGAGTAAAGTAGAAAAATAATAAAGTGAGATAGTATGAACCCCACTCCACAGTAGATGAAGTGGAATCAAAATTAGTAGTTGAAGTGGAATCAAGATTTGTTGTTAACAAAAAAAATGGTATGAAGCTGATGAACCGATGAAACGGTGCCATGTGTATTAAAATAAATGTGAAATTCAAACAAGAAAATGATTTAAAAATTTTCTGCCCAATTTTCACACCACTAGCCAATCATCTTTTTTATTTCAATATACATGGTATTGTGTTATTGGTTCCTCAACTTAACATTTACTTTTCTTAACATCAAATGTTTATTCACTAGAGTGAGACGTTTATACCCTAAAACTGTAGTTGGAGTGGGGCCCACTACTGTGTGTTTATGAGTGATTTTTTATTCACAAAAATTTTCGTCACAATGCTCAAACTCTCCAATGAATACCTCGTAAAGCCAAACGAGGATAGTCTTACACGTTTTAGATGCCATTCAGTACACTCGGGCTCATGTGGTTGGTGGATCTTGCATTCTATGAGCAACCAATTCTTCAATGTTTTATTATATAGATATGCTGAACTTTCCTTCTCATCATGTCTTTCATTGGACATTAAATGTCTAATGCCAATGAGTGGTTTTTTGCTCAAAGATTTTTTTTCGTTATATTACTCATAAACTCTCTTGTGAATGCCACATCAAGTCTAACACAGCTAGATTTATACATTTTGGAGGCATTCAATATACATGGGCTCATGTGATTGGTGGATCTCACATTCTGTGAGCATTGTGAGCAAAAAGATTTGTAAGCAAAAAATTCTTAGGTGTTTTATTGTATAGATAGATATGCTCAACTTTCTTTCTTATCACATCCTTCATTAGACACTTAATGTCGAACATCAATGAACCCTAGAAAAAATCAAATAAACAATGAAACACAATACCTATTACCCATCCCCTTGGATCTATTTTATTAGTCCGTGTCTTCGGCTCAAGCATCATCTTTCGGGTTAAAAGGGTAAAAGAGAAAATATAATAAAATTAAAATGATATTATTGAAGGGGGGAAGAAGAAAGGAAAGACAATAAAGTTGAAGGGGTAAATAAGAAAGACAATAAAGTGGGATAGGGTGGACCGCACTCCACATTAGTTGAAGTGGAATCGAGATTTGTTGTTAACAAAAAATGGTGCTAAGTTGATTAACCAATGAAACGGTGCCACATATATAAAAATATACGTGAAATCCAAACAAGAAAATGGTTTAAAAGTTATCTCCAATTTTCACACCACTAGCCAATCATGTTTTTTACTTCAATACACATGACATTGTGTTATTAGTTCGTAAACTTAACATCCCTTTTTCTTAACAACAAATATTTATTCACTAGAGTGGGATGTTTATACCCCACTATTGTAGATAGAGTGAGACCCACCATTGTGTGTTTATGAGAGATTCACAAAAATTTTCATCACAATGCTCAGACTATCCAATGAATACTTTGTAAAGCCTAACGAGGATAATCTTATACGGTTTGGATGCCATTCAATACACTCAAGCTCATGTGGTAGCTGGATCTCTCATTCTATGAGGAAAAACATTATTCAATGTTTTATTATATAGATATGCTTAACCTTCCTTCTCATCATGTCGTTCACTGGGCATTAAATGGCTAACACCTGTGAGTTATTTTTTGCTCACAGATTTTTTTCCATTATAATACTCATAGACTCTCTTGTGAATGCCACATCAAGCCTAACAAGGGTAAATTTATACATTTTGGATGCACTCAATACACACGGGCTCATATGATGGTGGATCTCGCATTTTGTGAGCATTGTGTTCAAAAAATTCTTCAATGTTTTATTATATAGATAGATATGCTCAACTTTCCTTCTTATCACATTTTTTGTTGGACACTCATTGTCCAGGATCAATGAACCTTAGAAAAAACCCAATAAAGAATGAAACACAATACCTATTGTTCATCCCCCCTAGGTCCATTTTGTCAAATTGATCCCCAACTAAAGTTTGTCCATGCCTACAGCCCAGGCATCCTCTCTCAGGTTAAAAAGGTAAAAGAGGAAAGATAATAAAATTATAGAGATATTATTGAAGGGGGAGAAGGAGAGAAAAGATAATAAAGTTGAAAGAGGTAAAGAAGAAAGGTAATAAAGTGAGTGTGGACCCCACTCCACAGTAGCTGAAGTGGAATCAAGATTTGTTGTCAACAAAAAAATGGTGCTAAGCTGATGAACCAGTGAAACAATGCCACATGTATAAAAATAAATATGAAATCCAAATAAGAAAATGGTTTAAAAAATTTATCCCCAATTTTCGCACCACTAGCCAATCATGTTTTTTATTTCAATACACGTGACATTGTGTTATTGGTTCATCAACTTAACATCCATTTTTCTTAACAAGTAAATATTTATTCAATAGAATGGGACATTTATACCCCTACACTTATAATTGGAGTGGGCCTACCGTTGTGTATTTATGAGTGATTTTTTGCTCACAAAAATTTTCATCACAATGCTCGGACTCTCCAATGAATATTGTGTAAAGCCTAACGAGGATAGTCTTATACGTTTTAGATGCCATTCAATACACTCGAACTCATGTGATTAGTGGATCTCACATTCTGTGAGCAAAAAATTCTTCAGGGTTTTATTATATAGATATGCTCAACTTTCCTTCTCATCATGTTATTCGGTGGACATTAAATGTTTAACGCCAATGAGTGGATTTTTGCTCACAAATTTTTTCATCATAGTACACATAAACTCTCCAGTGAATGCCACATCCAACCTAGCAAAGGTAGTTTTATACATTTTGGGTATATTCAATACATTTTGGACATATTCAATACACACGGGCTCATGTGATTGGTGAATCTCGCATTCTATGAGCATTGTGAGCAAAAAAAATTTGTAAGCAAAAACTTCTTAGGTGTTTTATTATATTGATGGATATGCCCAACTTACCTTCTTTATCACATTCTTCACTGGACACTCAGTGTCCAACGTCAATGAATCTTAGAAAAAAACCCAATAAAGAATGAAATACTATGCCGATTGCCCATCCTCCTCAGGAGAGTCCTAACCCCCCCTTGGTTCTAGACCAAACCCCTCTCTCTCTCTTTCTCCCAAGTCTCAAAGTGTCTCAAATGCCAAAGCTATGTCCGAACCTCCAAACACATCCGCTATAATCCTAGTCGACCACCATCACTACCACCACCAACCACCACATACACATCCACAACCTCTAGTCTCCTCCTCCTCAACCCCATCTCCCTCCCCCACCACATCTATCATTCGAGAATACAGAAAGGGAAATTGGACTCTTCACGAAACATTAGTCCTCATCACAGCCAAAAAACTCGACGATGAACGAAGAACCAAAGCTAGCACCACCCCTCACGACCCTACCTCCAAACCTAACAAACAATCTTCCAGTTCTTCAAGAACTGCTGAACTTCGTTGGAAATGGGTTGAAAACTATTGTTGGAAAAATGGTTGTCTTAGAAGCCAAAACCAATGCAACGATAAGTGGGATAATTTATTGCGAGACTACAAAAAGGTTCGTGACTACGAATCGCGATCCGACGGTTCCAAGGATTTCCCCTCTTATTGGCAAATGGAGAAGTTCGAACGCAAAGATCGAAACCTCCCCACTAGTCTTCTTTCTGATGTTTATGAGGCTCTCAACGAAGTGGTCCATCACAGATACCCAACCAAACCTCCTCCGCTACAATCCATTCCCGCTCCCGCTCCCGCTCCCGCTCCCGCTTCCGCTTCTGCTTGCGCACCTACTTCTGCTTCAGTAACGCTGCCTATTGTTCACCCTCCTCCTCCACCTCCTCCTCCGCCACCTCCTCAGCCACCAGTCGTTTCAGGTATTTTTACTTACCTCCCTCTCTCATTAATATAATATAATATAATATAATATATTCTTTGGATTTAAAATAAATAAATAAATAGATTTTTTTTTCTCCTTTTACCCCCCAAAATGTTTCCAAAATTGAAGAAATGGGTTCGACCGGAATTTGTCTAATTCTGATTTTTATTGCCACACCAATTTTTACTGAGAGCACTCCAATTGATAATATGATATTTAAAGAAGAATTTAGCATATATTTTGGATTTTCCTTGTAAAAATTGATGGATTTTAATATGTATTATTAATATTTGATTATCTAGATTTAATAAAAAATTAACTTTTAATGAATTATTTTATTATATTTAAAGTTGGTTGTTCATTAATTTGAAAACCGGTCCGACGAAGATGACCCGAATGGTTCGATTTGATTTCAAAACTGCTTTATAGAATTTTTTTTTTATCATCTTAGACTTCTGAAGAGTCAAACGAAAAGGGAGAGTTAATTTAAAACTTTAGCAAAAAATTAGTCAATTATTTTTAAAGTTGATGGTTCATTATGACAAACCAGGTTGGACCCGGTTCGACCACCGGTTCTATCCGGATTTCAAGACTGATTTTTTTTAACATTGTAATTAGGATTGGTCAAAGTCAAAGGTAAAGGGAGGTAATTTTAATTTTTTTTAGATAAATGGTATCATTGTCTTTAATATTGTAGATTGATGAGGGACATAATTTCTAAATATAAAAATTTTGTTTTACAGAGAAATTACTAGTCAAAGTCTTGGAAAATAACGGTTGAATATAATAAAAACAGAAATAAACACAGACAGAGGAGAGAGTAACTCTCCATTGTTACCTTGTTGGGTTGAGTTTTTTTTATTTATTATAATATTAATGGGAGCACCAAATAATAATGCAAACGTGTGACCAAAACTCAATCTAATAATTTCTCAAATCTTCTTATTTTATTGGTGATAATAGAAACGTCCGATACATCCGAAACGGATCGGAGCGAAAGATTGGAATCCGGTACGAAACGCAAAAAGATCAGTAACTTGGGATCGAGTATAAAACGGAGCGCGACTGTACTTGCTCGAACCCTTCTATCTTGTGAAGAGAAGAAAGACAAACGACACCAAAATGTGATGGAAATCGAAAAGCGAAGGCTTCAGATTGAAGAATCGCGAAACGAGATGAACCGTCAAGGAATCGCGAGTCTAATCTCAGCCGTTAATAATCTTTCTGGTGCGATTCAGGCTCTCGTATCGGACCGTCACAGCAGTGAAACGTAACACAACTCACCATTCTTTGTTCCTCATGAAATATCGGTAATTATTGTTATTTTCGTTGTAGTTATTATTATTATTTGATTTTTATTTTAATATCTAACTATAACTATTTTTTATCGGTCTCTTTATTGGGAACTGAGAGTTGCTGTGTCTCTTTTTAGTGGATCGACAGATTTTCATTGGTATCTTGTCGTAAAAGACTGAAATACCCTTCATTTTTAATACATTGGCTTTATCTTGTTTGTGCATAACCTTGACAATGATTTTGCTTACATTTTTTCCGTCTAAAATTGATTCTCTTGAAAATATTTTCCCCAAAATAGGTTTTGGGAAAATATGATTGTGTTGGATTGTAGATAACAAGAATTTATGACATATTCATTGTCACACCCTATGTAACCTAATTCATTTCTACTAGTCCGAACCACAAAGTGGTACGATTTGTACTGGGTTTGTAAAATCAAGCGATTCACGAAAGCACCAAATTTTGGTCGGGTTAGACAAATCAAAACATTTGATTCAGCAAACAAAATATTTTTTTAATTGATTTTTATTTTTTTTATTGTTCAAATTTAAAATTTGAATTATTTTATAAATTTATTTTTATATAACTTAAAAAATTTTAATATCATAATTTGTATATTTGAATTATATATATACACAAGCAAACCAAAGCGAATTCAAAAACAAATTTTCTCTACTTTCCCTTACGAACGAGGTTCATTTTAGATTAGTAAATCACGAACTCCGAACCAAAATTTGAACCGACAAACTAAGTACACACCAACTTTTGCTGAGAGCACCCCAATTCACACACATTATGTGGTGCTCTTTGTAGCTGTTGGTGTGGCAATAGAATCTCTTTAATTTATAAAGAGAGTTAACTTTTAGTATTGGAGTTGAAGTAATTGTGAAAAATAATTTCCTGTCATATCTGAAAATCTTTTACTAAGGTAACTGTTCCAAAATAATTTCTGACAATGATGGGAAAATTATGTGCCTTGGAAAAATGGATTTTTTCCTAAAATGTGGAATCAAACTCTTTTTACATGAATTTAAAGTTTTTGTTGGTTGAGAGAGTGTGCATGGTGAGTAAATGATTAAGGGCATAGACTCCACCTGAAAAGTGAACAGAGATTACAAAGTTTTCCCATTTTTTTTTTACGAGATATTTTTTTGGGAAAGTCTTGTCTTTTTTTTTTTTTTTGAATAAAAAAAGACCATCGCAAATTTTTTTCTGAAAATCTTCTCCTTACTTTTCATAAAGTTTAACCTTTTCTGTTATCTTTTTCTTTTGAGTTATTTTATGCTCCAACCTTAGATCATTTGAATCCAATGGCCATTGAAATATTGACACCTGGGAAAAGAGGTATAATGATACCCAGAGAGAACTTTTGAGTCATGTTTTAAAAATCGAATTGAAAACTGGATCCAAAATTTCTCAAATTGGTCTGACCTTGGTTCAATTTTGTTGGACTGTTTTACGTTTGCTAAATAGTTAAGATTATTATTATTATTATTTTTTTTTTAAAGATAAACTATGATCTTAAAATATAAAATTTAAGAAAAACAAATGATTTGTTGATTGAACCAATTTTATTACAAAATCTAGTCGAATCCAATCGGATCATAAGTTCTGATTCGGATTGATTGTTAGAGTGCTAATATGATCCATTTAGAAGTTTAGTGACTAGATTCTTTTGTTAGGGATATGCCACTCTTTTCCCAAACCTTGTTTGACAGTTGATTCTTCTTCGATCCTCGTTCTCAAATCATATGAACTCTGTTCTCAAAATATTTCAAATTCATTCTCTGTGAAGATGCTTAGTTACTATTTCATTTTTTCTTTTCTTAACAGATCTTGATTCTAATATGCTAATGAAATATTGTTCAAGATACATAAGTGGTGTAATAATTGAACAACTAAAGAGATATTTACGAAAACGTGACCAATTTTTTATGGATTTACAGTTCTGGCTCACTGTTCATTTTACTTAGCAAAACGTGAACAGTAATGATATTAGAGGTTTTAAAGTGACAATCTCGTAGGTTTTACTACTTTTAGCAAGATCGTCACTATATAAATCAGCGAAGGGAGACAAACAATTAATACCAAGTTGATATTGGATGTCGGTATACTCCAAAGGTGCTCAATCCCCGTAGGTATTTGAACTTGACGCGCTTGGATTATTAAGATATGTAAGATAAAAGGTGGAAGAACATTCTTAATTATTTATTGAAAATAGAGTAAGTATTATATATTACTCATATAATTAACTCAATCCTTAATTTTCGAGTTAAATCAATTAGATTATAATGGCCAAAAATCATATTAATTCTATAAGACTATCAAATGGATCAAGTTTTCCCAATGATCTGATCTAAAATATGGAACAAGATTTTGGTGTAGGGTCCTTCTAAAGGGGTCTAAATCCAGAAATCTTTGCCCTAATATGCCATCGAGGCCACTTGTTTAATTTTCATGTAGTTTGATGATCATAATCATGTCTATTAGTACGAGCATCATCGTTCTATTGATAATTTAAGTCCAAGTACAACTTCACGTTTGTTGGCCATTTGAATGAGGTATGATTTCTTTACTCAGCATAAGTTACGAAAAATACTATGTCAACAATAAACATAATTGAAAGTCCAAATCCCATATTTTACCCTAAATATCACATATCTCCTCCACTTCACATAACCCAACTTCTTCTTCTCATACAATTCCTTCAACTTCATCCTTGTGTATTCATTATCTTGCAACACAAACATATTGATTGCAAAAGAGTCATTCATAATAATCTCAACAGTCCTAATAAGAAATGTATGACTGAAGTCATCGGTACTTATCACCACTTCGTACAATCTCGTCGAAATATAGAAGGGATCAATAGTCTTAACAATATTATCAAGTCAAAAAGTTATTCCTTCGATAATATCCTTAATTTCATCGGTTGCATGTGACTTCTTCTCATGTTATCTTTTTAGTACAGAAAATGTCATCTTGCATCCATACACGGTTGGCATGTTTGCTGTGTTAAACGCCTAAAAGGGTGCAAGAAAAATAGGTGAAACTAGAAGAATCAAAGAGTGGGAAAACTACCAAAGTCAAAGCACGATCCAAGAGATCTAATAGCCCCTAATTGACAAAATCAAGCTTTCATTCAGTCTAAATATATCACATCATGTCATTTTGCCCATAACTTTTGACTTACTTATTAAATTAAGGCAAGGTCAATGGCGTTAGAAAATAAATTCAAATGACAACAAATTCTTATTTCATGAAGAAATGTTAATTTGGACTTTTCAATGGTTAAAAACGCATGACAAGTCAGAGACTCCAAATCTATCATGTTTCATCATTTTTGACATAAATTATGACTCGATTATTAAAACGGGACAAAGTCAGTGGGGCTAGAACTTTAACTTAAATGAGAAGATATTTCTATTTCATGAAAGATAATATATTCAAATGTTTTTTGAGCGAAAACGTGTTACCAAAACAACTTTTACTTTTCTCTATAAAAAGATCTTAACTCTCTAATTTTAGGGTTCACTTCTAGTTCTCTTCGATCTCTCTCTTATCTCTTTTTTTTTTCTAATTTTTGTTTTCTCCTTTTAGCTTTAGGTTTTATTTTTATATTTACTATAATTTTGGAAAACAAAGAAGATTTTTTCAAGGAGTTCATCAACAATAAAGATAAATATTTTATTTATTTTTGCTATTATATTTTCATGATCATGCTTGACTAATCTCCCATTCTAAGAAGATTGATGAAGTCATGTCAAATTAGTTAAGTTTAATTCTAGTATTTTTGTTCTTGCATTAGTTTTTAAATGTTTTTACTAAATTTCTCTTCAACAACCTTGGATCATAAGTATTTTTCAATTATTTCTCCTTATCCGCTATGCGTGACATGATCTGTTATTATTGGAAAAAACTTGAAATTCCACTTATAAGGAAAAAAGTATCAGTATCTTATGAACCGAACGCTTCAGCCGTGTCGTGGGAAGAACAAAGTCACTGCTGGACCAATGTGTTTGTGCCAAATCAAAAGGCAATGACAATTGTCTCAGTAGCAGATGAAAGTATGGAAGCTGGATCAGGAGAAATCGAATCGGAATCTTCGGAATTGGGACAAACATCTCCAACCGAATTGGCACAAACATCTCCAATTGAATTGGCATTGGAATAAACATCTACACCATTCTCTTCATAGAGCCTTCGAAAGCATACGTAACATTACTTTTTTCAGTCATAAAGTCTCATGGGAAAAGAAAGAAAAAAAAATGCTCATTGAGAAAGTCCTTAGTTAATGGATATTGATTAAGCAAGGCTTGACCGTCTAGTTGTTTGTCAGCATCGAAGAAAGGGGATCTAGGAAAAAATCTATTATATTGCATGCTCACTGTAGTGGAGGATCATTGAATAATAAAATATTTAAGGGAAGGAAATTTTAGCCAATTTATTAGATCTATTTCACAAAGGTTTTTAATGAAAAATATTCCGAGTTAAGATCCTTAGTTGGATTATTAATTTGAGTTATCTAACAAGAATTTGAATATTAGAATTAAATTAACTTAGGTTATTTTGGTGAATTCATTCACCTTAGATTTTTTTAAATTGGAAGTTTTTCTTAATTTTAATTATTTTTGATAAAATTTAGTTTTACTCCAAAATCACACCATTTTTTTTATTTTCTAAAATTTGGAATATTTGTCCCCCAATCCTCAATGGAACGACCATATTTGTCAATCTAAAGTAGTTTTTTTTTTAATTTTATATTTGCTCTTGTTATTTTCAAAGACAGATTCTTTACACAACGAAAAACATGCTTACTCCTTCCTGAATATCATCCAAATTCTGATATTGCTTATCTGGTTGGTCATCGTTCTCTTCTACACCATTATTATTTTCAAGATCAATAAAATCAATAGTTCCATATGTGTATTCTCCTGTCATATGATAATTGTTGGTTATAACTACAAGCTTGTCCAAATCCCATTTGAGACCCTATCACGAAATTGCTTAAACTTCTCTTTGCTTTTTTGAAACAACATCCACACACACAAAAAAAAAAAAAAATTCCATCATCACACAATCAAACTTAAATAAGAGTAGTTAATATTCAAAATAGAATAAAGAAATTGATACTTAACTTTATTTTCAAGTAGAGCCTCTCATGCATCATCTGAGGTTGTACCACTTTTCCATATTGGATCCATCCCAAATCACGACTTCCTTGTAAGTTCTACAAAGTTTTTATAATCTACTTTCATTGTTCTTAGTCAACTCTCAATATGTTTCTTCGTGACTATTTATCAACTCTTTTTAGAGAGTGTTGTATTAATTGAGATCCACGCACTATTGTCTCAATAGTTATTGTTCTTCTCCCCCCTTAATTGCCTCCTCGTTCAGCATATCAATACGAATTGTGTCCATACTCATATTTCTCTTATTTGGCTTTTCAAACCTTGAACATCAACCTTTGTACTAGTATCACCACCTTCAATGTCTATTATTTTTCAAAAGTAAACGAGAATAAATGTGTATCATTGTTCTATTATTCCATCTACATATTTACATTCCATAGGTTATAAGAATACCCATATAATAATAATAATAATAATAATAATAATAAAAGTCAATAGACAATTGATTATATAAAGAATAGAATTATAATAAACAATACAAATGCAATTGCAAACCTAAATTTAATAGACGTGTAGACATCCCAATTTGCACAAACTCATTCGAAAAGCTTAAAATTTCAAAATTTCAAGTTGATTTCAATAAAAAAAAACCCAAAGGTGTTTAACCGGGCCCACGATCTATAATAATTACCAGTTAGTATCTTCTTCACGCATATATGCACAATTTCTTATTGTTTTGCATGCCCAAACCTTGTCCCTAACCCATCTTTTTAACCCAATCCACTTTCCTAACCCATATCTCTAAATCCATTATCTGATCTAATTTCATATCCACTTTCTAATATAAACTCACTCTCTATGAACTAATCCATTATCTATGCCCCTTACCCAATGCTAAACCCACTTTCAAGCATAGTCCAAATAATCAAATATAAATCATCATAAGTCCATAACCCAAGTCAAAACCAAAACCCAATGCCAAGCCCATTCTAGGCTCATGCCGACTCCAAAAACCCATAGTCTTACACCTCTCCCCAAAAGAGGACACATGGTGGTCTCTCATAAGCTCCAACATTCAAGAGGGATCATCATTGGTGGACCAATGCTCCAATCTCGTTGGAGAGTCAACTCCCTTGAGAAATCCTAAGAAAACACCTCTCAAAAAATGAGGCCAAACCAAAAATGTGTTTTAATCTTTGGTAAAAATCTCAAAAGCTAAGGTAGAAGCTTCAAGTACATACATGGATCTTTCTCATTGTCCGATTTCAAAAATATATATCTACCATTACTGTATGTGTTATTTACAAATAAATCAATGTCTATTTTTTACCTACTACCTCACATTTACACATGTCACTGTCTCATTTATCCTCCTAAAAATGCATTTGTTCTTTCACCTCTATTTATCAAAAAATCAAAGATCAAATATGTTTTTAGGATTTCATCTCACAAGTTCCACCCTTGCCCTTATAAAAATGAAAAATATAAAAAAAAATAACATAAATCTCATGTTATTTTCTTTGTTTTTAGGGTTGGACTACTTTATCCCTAAAAGTTCTCTAAAATTTTTATAAATAGTCTCACTTTCTATGAGTAACTCATATTCTCAAACCCCCCTCTTTCAACATTAAACTCTGTCAAAATCTCTACTTAATACCTCCAACCTTCTATTAACTTAAAATCTCTACTCTAAAGCTATCAATCATCCTCTAATCCACAACCTTCAACCATTTTCTAACCTTAAACTCTACATCAATACCTTCAACCTACAATCCAATCCATCAAAAGACTCAAGCTCAACCAAGAACCCAAGAAAACATTTCAAGGAACAAGGTAGATTTAAGATATAATTTGCTTTAATAATACTTGCATTATCTCTACTTTACTTCTAACCATTTCTTTTGTTTTTTTTCTTCAGAAAGCCTCAAGATGATATGAATCACCTTATTTCATCTTTAGTAAGTTGATTTCAACCTTGGGCATATAATGGTTGAGACAGTTTGACAAAAAATGGTGGGAGTTAAAGTCTTCTTAATCCATTTATGTCATATGCATCGTAATGTACACTACACAAACACCACACATGGTTGGTCATGATAAAGAAATGTGTAACTCTCTTAGTAAGGTTGAAACACTAAGTTTCTTGTAAAGTATGCATGCATCAAAGTTATGGATCTAAGTGAACTCAATCCATAGAATCTCTCCATAATCCTAAACCAATATTCCAACTCATGTAAAAAGTGATGACTCCATGGTATATCTTTTTTCATAGGGTATTCTCACATGCAAATTCTAACATTAAATCATTTTCCAAAGAGGTACATTTCCATTATGTGCACATACCTAGCTCTTCGTACATCTTATGCATTTTGTTATTTTTTTCTTTAACTATCCTAAAAAAATGGTCAAATCTAAAAGATAACCACCATAGGTAAAGAGAATTAAGTGCATAACACCTACCTCATTCTCTAACCAAACATCTTTACCTAGATCTTATGTAGACCATACCCTTTTCCATGAATGAGAGTCACTATAATGCCATGTCAAAATGATTTTATTTCTAAAAATCAATTTGAGTGCCCAATTACACCCATTTCTAAAAAGGAATGATGGCGACTCCAAACAATGTAGTATTGAAGTCCCATGATGAACATCTCATGTCTACAAGATGTGTTACAATAGAAATTTTAAATAATTTTAATGATCTATAAAATTTTATAGATATAAATAATTTACAAACCTAATTTTATAGATCACAATTTAATAATTTTACAGACATAAGTAAACAATTACAGACCTAAAAAATACATATAAATAATTACAGATATGAACAATACAATAATTTTTGTATAGACCTGAGAAGAATAGAAATAGATATAAAAATGGGGTTTGGGAAGCTTTTATCATGACTGCCTAATTTGGAGTTGACAAAGTAGAGATAAAAAATGGAGTTTGGAAGCCCTCGGTCATGGTTGCCATATTTTGGATTTGACAAGGTAGAGAGAGTGAGAAATGGGGTTAGGGTAGTCCTTGGTCATGGCTACCCTAATTTGGACTTGACGAGGTAGAGAGAAAGGGAGAAAGAATAAACATAGAGAAAAGGAGAGAGAGAAAGAGAGGAGGAAGACATACTTACGGCTGTGGAGAAGATGAAATGGAGAGAAAAAGAGACCTTGTACAAATTTTGTGATAGTTTTCAGGGGGTCTAGGACTGCAAAAAATGGGGTGGTTTTGTCATAGAATAATAGGCAATTGTTGCATTTTATGATTGGGCCCACGTCTAATTAATGTTGTTAAACACTGCCAAAACGTAAAATGTGTAAAATATTTATGTTTACGAGGTTTAGTGTGATTTTAAGCACTACTACAAAAAATACTTTAGATATCAATTGTTCTTCTTCAATAGACAATGACTTTTTTTTCTTAGAATTTGGTTTATGTATGAAGTTTACACATTGGTATTGGGAAAACCAATGTTTAAATTTCCTGTTTAAGTGCACTTTTTCATTAGAAGAATAAACATCAGTCCTATAAACATCATTTAAAAATTGTTGTCCAGTCCTTAATAGTACAAATATAATTTTTTTTTTCACAAAAAAAAACTAATTTAAAGAAAAAAAATCCTTAATCTCAACTTCTATTATAACTAGTGAGAGAATAGATCATAAAAATTATATTCACACCTTAAAGGTCAAAAACTAACATTTTGAGACTTGCACATACCTCCCCTTTCTCGCACGACCATTAAAGGTCAAAAACTATTTTACTATTTTACCCTCTCATTTTATCTCTTTTACAAAAGAAATTAAATTTTAAAACTATAAAAATGTCATCCTCTAAGCATTCGCATGTAAACCAATCTTTTCACAAAGATGTTTTTGTTTATGGAAAATTAAAGGACCCTCGCGGAGGGATTTCTTTCTAAATAGTCCCTAAGTTTTCTTTTGTAGTTTATTAAGACATTTAGTAAACGTTTACTTTCTAAATGGTCCCTAGACCCCATCTCACATGTATAAGGTATTTGAAATACCCAAACTATCATTTTCTCATCTTCTTCACATAGTTAGGATTTTCAATAGCGATTGCAATCATTGTCAACTATCTTTGATCATGAATGATGAATGGAGAATGATATTCTTTTAATTTTGAACATTTAGATTACATCGTAACTTTTGATTTGCAATCATAATTAATGCATTTTTCGGTATTTAGAGGAGATTAGCCAAGTATCAAAATTGGAAAAATGGAAAAAAATGTGATTTGCATTACAACGTCGAGTTCACCACTTTTTTTTTAAATTATTGCCGAGTTCAACACTAAGTAAAAAGTGGTGAACTTACCACTTAGTGCCGAGTTCACCACTTTCTATTTAATTATCGTTGAACTTGACGGTAATTAAATAAAAAGTGGTGAACTCGACACTTTAATGCGAATTGGATTTTTCATTTTTTCTATTTTTTTCAATTTCAATACTTGGTTAATCTCATCAAAATACAAAAAAATGCATCAATTATGATTGCAAATCAAAAGTTAAGATGTAATCATAAAAAAAATTTAAATCTCAACTTCTTTCTTCAATTTCTTTTTTATAAATCATCGAAATAAAAATAATGCATCTAGATTTCAAAAGTAAGAGAATATCATTCTCCATTCGTCATTCATGATCAAAGATCGTCGAAAATTATCACAATTGCCATTGAAAAACCTAACTATTTGAAGAAGATGAGAAAATGATAATTTGAGTATTTCAAATACCTTATACAAGTAAGATGAGGTCCAAGGGCCATTTAGAGAGGAAAAGTTTACTAAATGTCGTGATAAGCTACATTCAAAAACTTAAGAATTATTTAGAAAAAAAAAATCCCTCCACGAGGTGAGGGTCCTTTATGTAATTTTCTCCTTTGTTTATAAAAAAAAGAATAACATTTTAAAAAGGGTGAAATCGTCTTCATAAAAGTTTAAAAAAAAAATCATATTTTAACTGTTTTGTTGATGGCAAGTAGACAAAACAGTGGTAAGTGAATCCGTTAGTTATTTATAAGTGAGGTAAGTGTAATTTTTGAAATGTTAGGGGGTTGATATAGAACTATGCCATATCATAGGGATGAAAGTGTAATTTATCCTTAAACAAATCACAGATATTTTTAAAAATGCTTAAAATACACGAGTCTAACTAAATTGAACCAGAATCTAATTCCGGTTCAATTGGCCACTGAATTCAAATAGTGGGTCCTACAAAACAGTGGGCCCACTGCCAGGGTGGAAGGGGTCCATGCTACCAGCACTACCGTATACAATAGGTGCTTTCCGCATTAACTTTTTTTGTACAGAACAATCCAACTCCACATCAAATTGTGAAATACAAAATGACCAAAAATAACCCTTATAACTGAAAAAAATCCATTTATCATGTTTTCTCGTTTTGTTGCTATCAAGACTTTCGGGTACTTTTGTCATTTTATGTAGTAGGGGTAAAAATGTCATTAGAAATGTGATAATGGGATATAGCGGGCATTGATTGGGTGTGTTGGGTGATTTTGTTTGTTTGTTGAAAAATGATTTCTGAGTACTACGGAAGGCAGTACTGACAAAGATGTCAGTCTTCATTGGTCCAGTCAACACAGTAGTTAAATCTCTTTGACCAAAATCTCAACTAAAGATACTCACACTTTTTTATTCCCAAAATGCCCCCTCAGATCTCTTTATTACACGTAGATGCTCTGCATCGTACGAATTGCTTTTTCCCGCTTTTCTTAAATATTAAATGACAAAATTGCCCCTTACCCACCGACAGTTCTTGGTTTGTTGCGTTTTTTTAGATTAATTTCCTTTTTGAATCCTTCCCAAATCATTTTCGTGTGCCAATTCAATATCACAACCTTTCATAAAAGTTTGATGTTTATCTTAGTTTTATTTTGTTCTCGTTCCTAAGATATTAGGAATCTCTCCTCAAAATATTAAAAATCCATTATCCATGAAGAATGTCTCTCCATCCATCAACAGGGGGCGGAGTCAAGATTTTCTTATGATGGGGGCAAATTATGATTAATTGTATAATTCAAGAATTTGAAGATAATGATTTTAAGGTGAAATTCAAAGATTTTTTATTAGAAATTGAAGAAAATGATATTTAGATCATTTTCAATTAGTATATGAGAAGGCCTGGTCGAGAGACAATGTCATCAACAACAAAAAAAAAAAGAATTGAAAATAGGACAAGGAGGATGTGGGGGCAAATGGGGAGAAAGGTGAGGGAGTGAGGACAAATGTGGCATGTAAGTACTTGAAAATATAAGGGTGTCTTAAAGTTTCGTAGGGGCAATTGCCCCCACTAGCTCTACCCTTGTCCATCAACCTTTGTACTCGGGGCTTCTCAAGTCTAAGCTCTACAAAGAATGCACAATCATGGAAAGACAAATCAATAATCGATCGATACATGATACAATACTGCACATCGACTTAGAGGCACCAATCTCTATAATTGTCAATTGCCACATTAACACGTTCCATGAAATGTGTAGGGGCAACATACCAGAAAAATGACGTCAAATTATATAATTATATGAAGGGACAATAAAACAATGAAAAACAAATTATACCATCGTGAAGATTGCAAATCTATTTAAGAAAATGGAGAAGAGTACACAAATTTCATTCTCCAAGAGATGTAAAATCTTTTGAATTTAAATCTAACTTGATAATCAAATTGTTTTTAAGAAAGAATGCTTAAAGATTTTGATAGAAGACAGTCGTTAAGGTATTAGGGAACCTAAATATTTTAAGATCTTCACAATTTATTTTTATTTTAATAATACATTAATCATATATGCGTTTAGAAATAATAATTTTATTGAGATTGATGACTGTTGCAAGTAGGGCAACAACTACAATATAATGGTAAACTAAAATCTTGTTGAAACTATAGAATTCATCCTAAACTTTTTAAGTTCATGAAAGTTTAAAATTAAGAGAAACATTAAAAATAATAATTTTGATAGAAAACTAGTTGATTATGTACAGTTAAAGGTTGTGAGTTTGATTCAATAATGAGATTGCTAAAGCTATAACAAGAATTAGAGGATATGAAATCAAGATATAAACATAAGATGGGTGAAACTATAAAGAAAAACACTTTCCTTACTCACTTGATAAGGTAATTTTCTTGATCGCATGATCTGATGCAATAGGATTGTAGATGGCAAAATTTTAAAAGAAATTGATTTATTTTTTTTTTAAAGAGATTAATTTTTACCATTGAATTTTAATTTTAATTTTAAAATTGGGAGTTCAGTAATCAGTCATTTTCAACTCTTTGGATCAAGTTCAAGAAAGGGTTATTTTTTCAACACTTTTTTCGATTCTGATTTTTTCGATGAAATCTAGAAGGTTGTTGGGGGTTTGATTTGTCAAAGTGATAACCCATGTGGGCCCAACAACTCTTAGTAAGATTTGAAATATCTTACCGAGTCTTGTTTGGTGGATGGAATCTTACTAAGTTAGTAAGGTTAGTCTGGTTCAAATATAAATGAACTACAGGTCATAGTTGAGTTATGATTGCTAGTCTTCGAAGTACAACTTAGCCATACAGAGGTAGTTTATTTTCTTAAGAATAATGATTAATGCACGCGGTCTTGATACGCGTGGAAAGAGCACAGAATCACACATCTTTTTTTGTGTATCTCGATGGAAAATATCTATGATTCAATGCTTTTGCCACGTCATCCACGTATCCAAACGCGTACCAAGATCGCGTGCGGTCATCACAACTCTTTTCTTAAATATATTGATAGTTTATGGTTTGGCATAAATTCATGTTGACCCCTTAACCTTTTAATAATTTCACTTATCTCCCTTGTCAAATACAAAGGTAATGTTCCAATGTTATTTTACCATTTTAACCCTCTCATTTTATATTTTTTACTGTAAAAAAAATTTAATTTCAAAAATACAAATGCCAACACTGAATAGAACTTTATTTTGGATGATTCTTTAGTTCTTGACATTCAATGGAATTTCGTTATTCCTCCATTCTGAACTCTTAAAAGGGGTAGAATAGTTTTTAAGAAAAATAAAAGGTACTTTTAAATTTTTTTATTGACGTGAAGTAGACGGAAGGAGATCTTTACCCCACTTTACAACTTGAAAAATCGTGGATCGTTAATCTATAATATTAATTTGTAAATCACTTTTAATGGGGTTAAAAGTTTTGGAATGGATTGATTTTTGGTTATGATGATTTCTATCCCATGAACCCAACCCATATATATATATATACATTAGCGTTCAGCTGTCGTTGTAATTCACTCGGGGAGGTGGCACTAATAATCAGAAACAATAGGGATGGCGCTTTGTTAAAAAACCATATATTATAACTTAAACGCAAATGCAATCTCGTCCGTCCGATTCAAAAATATCTAACGCTCGGGTTTCTTTTGTTAAAACAACTGATAAAACGGAGGCATCCGAACGCCTCCCATATATATATATATATATATATATGGGTAGCGTTCTTTTAACAAAATCCTAGCCAATATTCTAGATAAAGTTTTGTCTTATATGACTAAAAAGTTTCAAAATGAAATGATTTTTTTGTGAGAATGATCTCTATTGTCAGTAGATCATTCTCACAAAAAATCAGTCAATTCTAAAACTTCTAACCCCATGAAAAGTGGTTACAAACTAACGGTAAAAATTGACGATTCACAATTCTTCATCTTATAAACTAAGGAACTAAGTTAGAAATTTCAGAATTTGCTAATTTTTTGTGAAGATGATTTTCTCATCATAGAAATCATCCTCACAAAAAATCAGCCCATTATGAAATTTTTAGCCCATATAAAATAAAATGCTTTGTCTAGAATGTTGTCTAGGATTTTGTCAAAAGAACGCCACCCATATATATATATATATATATATATATATATATATATATATAGAGGGACGGTTCATGAGACATATGTAAAAATAATGGTTTTTTAAAATATGAGTTAGAGGTTTTGGATTGAGCTGATTTTTTTTTTGTGAGGATGGTCACTATAATGAGAAGATCATCCTCACAAAAAATCAGTTCAATCTGAAACTTCTAAATCCATCAAAAGTGATTTACAAATTATTGGCAAAAATTTGACGGTCCACATTCTAAATCTCTTTTAATGGGGTTAGAAATTTCAGATTGGACTGATTTTTTTTTTTTTTCCAGATGATCTTCCCATCATAGAGATCATCCTCACAAAAAATCAGCTCAATCCGAAACTTTTGACCCATATTTTGAAAATTTATTAATGTTACATTGTTTTTACATATGTTTTTTCATATGTCCCTTGATCCGTTCCCTATATATATATATATATATATATATATATATATATATATATATATAACAATTCCCTGGTACCACCTCTATACATTAAATACATCCCCCCTCAAAAAAAAAAAAAAATTTTGTATATATGAGAAGGCAAATTTTCCCATTGAATATATATTTGGTTATGGGATCTTTCTATTAATAAAATTATATTTTTTTCAAAAAACTTTTAACTTATTTTTTAAAATATTGTATTTTACAACGGTTAAAGTAAAATAACTGGTTCAATGAGTTCAGCTCTAATTGAACACATGTTGGACCTATTTTTTTTTTTTTTTTTGGATAACGAAGGGTATCCGGGCCAGCTTGCGCGCACCAGACTAGTCCCTATGCCCCGCACTCAGGCTATACCCCACTACGTGGAGCAGTGCGTGGCCACCAAGGTTTTTTATGGGTAGTGGGATTTGAACTTGAGACCATAGAAAGAGCAGATTCCTTGACCCCAAGTTACTACCATTCAGCCACCCCCTTGGTGGTTATGTTGGACCTGTTTGGACCACCGGTTTAGTTCAAAACTCTGTTTTTTTACATAAATATAAACAATGACAGATGAGCATCCACTTTTCTCTGAAGAAGAAAAAAAAACAAACAAAAATTATTAAAGAAAACAACAGTGAATCTCATGATATGAGAAAAACCATAATATTTTTTTGGTCAACATTACGGGAGACCTACATTCCCCTCTTTCACTTAGGTATTCTCTCATATTGTAGAGTAACTAACCTAAATGCCCTCAACTTCAACCTAAAAGATAACGACTTGATTTTATCCCTCAAATAAACATTTTGCACTTAACCTCAAGAACAAAGAGAGATTTTTATTCTGAAGGAAGAGGATGAATGAATAACTTCTCAGAGGTTGAAAGGCATTTAAGTTGACTGATTTTTGGCAGAAAACCCATGATTTTTTGGTTAACAGCTTTGAAGATGACAGATTTGCTAGGGAAAAACAAATCAAGGTGTTTCAATTAACGGTTGAAGGTAAGGACATTTTGGTAATTTTTATGTTAAGTCCCTTGGACAAAACCTAGGTCAAGAAAAACATGTCATCAATTTCAAAACATAGGTAAGTCTAAATTTAGCAAAACATGGTCAATTTCAGAGATGACCATCTCTGAAATTTAGCAAAACGTAGAGAAGTAAGTCTAAATCACCTAATTTTTTTTATAATTTGCCGAAGTTCACTTTACAAAGTCTGATACTTAAATGCAATGTTCAGCCAATTAAGTCAAAGAGAGGCTGTTGAAAGCAAACAGACACAGACACAGACAGTCACTCCAACAAGAGTTGGTGTATATATAGATAGAGTAGTATATACATATTACATTAAACAGAAATTCATTCATTCCACCAAATCCCAGACTTCCAACTTAGATGAAAAAAAAAAACAAACCAACCAAGAGGAGATAAATAAGCAGTGTGAGACCAAAACTCTTTCCCTGCAGATTCAACTAGTCAAAGATGAAGAAGCTTGTAATCATTCCCAAGTAACAGAGATCATGGAATTCGCGAGCCCAGATTCTTCAAAGGTTAGCTTGATCTCATAATCCAGACATTTTGATGCCCCTGGTATAGCTTGGGTTAGTCGAAATGGCCTCGACTCTGCTTCCTCAAGATGAGAGCTACAGAAGGACCAAAGCAACTGCAAAACCACCAAGCAGCACACATTAAAATGGGTTGGGTTCGGTCCAGATCTGAGTACATCCAGATCTAAACCATTTTGTTTTCACTAAATCCAAATCCGGCTCTGACCCTGCCGAATTACTTGATTCAGATTGGTCGGATTGGATAATTTCGGACCATTCAACATTTTTGTGCTATATTTCTTTTCTAATTGCTATTTTGAAATAATTTTCAAAGCAATATATCATTCGGATTTAGGCATCCATAGGGATGGATCTGTATCCGAGCCAGATTCAACTCAGATCAAGGGACATCAACCCATATTCGACCCATTTTTTTTTATTTGGGTCTACTAAATTCGATTGGGATCTCTTGGATTTTGTATAAAATCCGACCCATTTTATGCCCTACCTAGGGCAAGCTACCCAATAGCTGAAACTAAAAACTACTTTCTTTTTGACATTTACTTATAGGTATAAATCAAACATTTCTTCAGGAAGGAAATACATTGTTCTGAGATCGTTTTCCCAAGAAAAGATTTCTATATGAGAAGTTATATGCTTGCAAGAAAAAAATAATAATAAAACATACTTGTATTGGATCTGTCCGGAGAAAATTCCGCTGAAGCCTACGTCCATCAGGAAGACGGACCCCAACCCTGCAGAGGAGGTTTCTGTCGACCTTTGGTTCGTCAGGAAGAGGCGGATATGTAGGTTTCTTACTTGAACTCATTTCTGCCTCTTTATCAATGTTGGGTTCAGTTTTATCGGTAGTTGTTGTTGGATTAATGGGATCTTTTGTGGTCTCCATAGAAGCTGCCAACGCCAACTGCAACTCGTCATCTTCTTCGGTAGTTTCATCTGCTGCTGCATAATAACCCATCGAAATCAAGACCTTACATTTATCTCCCTTAAGATTCTGGATTCCTTACCAAAAGTAAGCCATTCAGACATTTGTTCTAGCCCCGAAGTGTACTACAATTCGAAAAATTATGGAACGTGCATTTCAAAACTACACTTGATAAGATGAGAAGTTTAGCCGACCCCATATTTTTAGGACAAGGCTTCGATGATGATAGGATTAGATGTTTTAGAAAGTACAGAGGATGAGTTCTCTCACCAACAATCGTCCTTTTACTCATCTGGGCCCCAAAATAATGTCATTTGGCGCTTGTGTAGCCACATGGATAATCATTTCAAGCTGATCTTGAGTGGAGTAATCTCATCACCGTGGAGATATTCCTCAGCAAAAAGCAGATTATTTGAGTAAAAGATATGGACCATTCAAAGAAAACTGGAGAAGTGTTCGTAGAATTAGAGATCAATGGCCAAAAGTACATGTGCTTCCATTCCAAAGTTCATGCACAAGCAGTTTTTAAGTCCACATCGGATAAGGTAAGAGATTTTAGAATGGGTCCCTCTAGTATCGAAATAAACCCCCCCCCCCCCCCCTCCCCAAAAAAAAAACCACACAGGATATTATTAGACTAAATTTGGCACATGTTCATGGTGCCAATAAGGAGATGATTCAACAGCTGATACCTCATGTTATAGGGATATTCTGGGTAATAGTGGTATTCTTGTAATTAGTCCATAGGACTCCGTGCCAAGGGCTTATCCAATCCTTTGAAGACAAACACATGGCAAAAGAAAAAAAAATGAATAAATTTATTTATTTAGTAAAATAATATACTAAGTTTCTGTTTTTTTTTTGTTCTAAAGTCGAGGAAAAGCAAAAGAATACCAAAACTATTGTATTCTCTAATTTATATAATTTTTTTGTGCTCCACGTTATTGAAATCGGCCTGGGGTCAATTCCCACCAGCCAATGAGTTACTGATTTCAATTGAAAACAGGCTTATCAATGTAAAAAAAAAAATTGATAGTCAAATCACGAATTTTAACTTAATCACAAAGCATACATAAAAAAGTGTAGCACTTTTATCTGAAGGGATGTAGACCAAATCATAAATAGTAAGATTAAAAAAAAAAAAGGTTCACATATCATCTACTTGGTGATGCATTGCATACTTAACTCAAAAAATAAAGAATAAAAAATAACAAACACAAACCCGGACTTAAATTATGTGTCCCACGTTGGTCAGGATAATCGGCCCTTACGATCTTTTACTTCTTCTTATGTGGCATTCATAAGGAGTTGGGTTCCACAAAGAAGAACCTGATCATACTTGTTTAACAAAAATAGTAATGCCCTTGTCATGGATTCTAAATTCAACTTAATCTAATAACATGAATATCCTCTTCTTTGCAACAGTCGGATGAATCCATATCACTTCTGGTGGGCATGCATACCAAATCGGTGACATATGAATGCTCATTTAGATGTTAGATTTCTTTAGTTATCCTTTCTACATCAGGCAAAATTGCTTCAGTTTTCCTGAGGCTAAATTACATATCAAGAGAGATTCTTTTAGAGATATTCTATTGCCACACTAACTTTTGCTAACGCCATCCCAATTCATATTTAAATCACCAAAGAATTAGCACACATCTTGGGGGTGCCGTTAGCAAAAGTTAGAGTGCCAATAGAAGCTCTCTTCTTTTAAATAGGCTCACTTTCCACCTATCCTGATTCACTTCTTTTGTTTTTATGGTCAAAGCAAACTCCATCCCACCATGTAGCATTGCATATCAGATGTTAAACTGAAGAAAATAGACAGAATTTAAATACCTTGTACTTTGTGAGTATGAGTTTGAGGACTTTCTCTTGGACGTTTATGAGGAAGAGCCACATGATGGTTCTTGGGGCCACCATCCATGAATGGTAGTAGATCCTAAACGACATAAAATGCTTTGATAATTAGAGAGGTTAGAACAAACCTTTAGCCAAAACTTAATTTTATATACAAATTTTGTAGCCCATTTTTTCCTACTCAAACTATAAAGTAGGCCATGATGAATTGATACAAACATAATATGAATAGCTTGATAGATGAAAATGTAGGGCTTAAAATGGGTCGGATACGGGCCGAATCCAAATATATCTATATCTAGATTTGATTTTTTAAATGGATCCGAATACATATCTGACTCAGATCTGACTAGACAAAACCATATCTGAATTATTTTGCTTTCACTTAATCCAGATCCACCCAACTGAATTGCTTGATTCAGGTCTGGTGGGTCAGATAATTCCAGACCTTTCAACATTTTTTCTACTATACTTCTTTGTTAATTGCTATACTATTTTATTTTACCATTATAATTCTTTTACTTTATCAAGGTTCATGTTATATTGAAGTGATAGAGAAGGATATTTTGAAAATCCTAAAATATAATGTTCAAAACATTATATTATTTGGATCTAGGTGGATATAAGGATGTATCCGTATCAGACCCTGGTCCGACTCAAATCAAGGACATCAAACCATATTCGATCCATTTTTTTATTCAAATCTCTCCAAAGGTCCAAACCCACTAAATTCGGATTTATGGCCTAATGAAAAGCAAGATATGAATTCTAATTAATACCTCCAGTAACCGCTCTGGTTGAATCATACCACTCCATGACCGCATTTTTTGCCCCGTGATGGGGTCTATGACAAGAACTACAGGGATAGAATCCAAGTTGTAGTAGGTGCAGACCTTTCTGCCTTCACTAGTATCATCATAAACCTATAGGTCATACAATTAAAAGATGAGAAAAATCATGTAAAACAAAAGATATGAAACCAATATTCATGTTGGTATTCTCCCTCTAATTCATGTGTGAACCACCTCTGTCCAACTCAGAAAATAGAAATTGAGAGTATATAACATGCATCCATTGAGCAAGACAATGCTGCCACTCCATATTCATCATTTCATCCACAATTTTGAGAAGCCCACAGACAGAAGTAAGAGATTTTAAGCATATGCCTCTCGAAAAACTATGGTCATCCATGAGCAAAGAAAGCCAGAGACACGAGCAAATCAGAAGAGCACTGATCAGATGTGCAACAAAACACTCAGCATCATACCATCAACTGAAGTGCATTACTTAAACAAACGAAACGTTATGCCATTAAAGAGCGAGGAAAACATATTAATCTATCAAAAAAGGGAAGGAAAAAAAAAAAAACAGAGATGTTATTGGCACCCCAGTTTTTACTTATTACACCCCAATTAAAAATAAAGAAAATAAATGAATGGTTGAGAATAAGAAAAAATTGGGGTGCTAGTAGAAACTCTTGTTTTATTTGCTAGATTTCTATTTTTGAGGTTAAGGATTTTATATGAGCAGAATCATAATTGTAAACAACTACTGAAATTTTTTGAACAGGTGTTATAATGTTTTGTAATGTTGAGATTATGGCCCTGCTTGTTATGCTTCAAATAATTTTCTGAAATCAATTTTACTGGTGCTTGGTTAGACAATGCAAATGATTTGCATTGCAAAAAATTTGCATGGATCACCTAAATTCTTAAGAAATTTCAACAAATGATTTGCGGCACAAAAAGTGCCTCAAATCATTTGCAAAATGAAATTTTTTATTGCAAAGATCAACCAATCACAAAAAAAGATTCACAAGAGATTTTCCAATGGTTATCAAGCAAATAGTAAACCATTCATTGCAAAACATTTGCAGTGCCAATCATTTGCAAATTCAAATGATTTTAGTGTACCAAGCAGGGCCTATAATTTGAACCAAACCTTTGTAATGTTTGAAGAGTGTGTTTTAATCTTTAATTGGGGTGTGATAAATAATTTAAGAAATGGGTGTGTAATATGTAAAAGTTGGGGTGCCAATAGAAGCTCTCAAAAACAGACAGCTGGTATTGCACAAAAAATATACAATGACATTAAATACTTAGAAGTGTACAGATAACCCCTGGGTATTAACATATTAAATCAAAAAAAGGGAAAATGCTTACCAATAGAATCCACACAATATACAAGTTATGACACAAGTACACTGGACTAGAGAAGATGACAGTCAAACTGAAATGAAGAACATGAAGGACCACTCTTGAGTCCTCCATGAACCTGATTGCCAAGTTTCTCTGCACATCTCACAGATGGCCCTCCCCATGGTCTGACCCATCCAGTGCAGCCCCAAGTACAAAATCCGATCAAACATTAACATGTCAGTCCTACTGAGCCTGAACACCAGTTTACCATGAGTGTTGCTTGTCAGACTCAGCGGATAAGGAAGCCACAGTATTGGCTCAGCATGTGGAGGTGTACACTGGTGAAGGGTTTGCAGAGAGGCTCAGGTGGCAACAGAGGAGCATACTCCCAACTCTCATTAAGTTTCTTGACCAGTTTGAACATAAAATAATTCATCTGATTGTTAGTGGTGGCTTGAGGGGGCCAAAAGATCCTGGTTTTATTGGCTTTTGTGGCCATTGGGCAGAACACTTTGATATTTTCATGGTTCACCCAAGGATTGGGTATTATACTTGCCTTGATGAGAGGCTTTTAAAGCTCAGTTTTATTCAGGGCCATAGTCACTAAGTCGGGGTTCAGTAATAAATCGGAAAGAGGAAAATTTAGTAAAATGAGGGAAAAAATTTTGAATAAAAATCGAGCTAGGGTTAAGGCTGTCTAATAGTTCCTACTAGGTAGTGTTTTCATATTATATCATTATCATCAAATACCTTATTAAACTACAATAATCAATCACCAAACCCCACACTGATATCATGCATGCATCCACAACAAGAAACCACGTACGAATAATAAAAAAGATCACAACCATGATTCCGAGCTAGGATTCATCAACAGGTCAAAAACATCAAAATCAATGGCATCCTCATTTGGATCCTTTTTATCTTATGCTTTATCAGTAAAATGGTCATCATTTTCTTTATCAAGGTCATATTCTCTTACTAGTGGATCGCTGTCATATTTCATTTTTTTTCCTATTTAATAAAAAAGTTGATTTAATCGCGAAGTTTGTAAAGAGTCATGTGACTCTTGTCTTATTGAAAAGTTACAATTAACTCATGATTAAATCAATGATGGAAAAAAGCTACTTATGCGACTTCTATGAAAGATTCTTCAGAAAATGATTTTGTATCCATGTCAGTATTCAGTTAGCAACTTCTATCTTCCATATATCAATCTTCTTCTTTTTTGAAAAGTTATATATCAATCTTTTTTTTTAAGAATCTATGTCGTTATTGTTTAACAGAATTTTCAGGGTTGTTAAAAACAATCTTGGCGTGAACTTTCAAGCATTTGTAGTCTTTGTTCATTGTTGACCCTAATATTTGGGATAATAAGGCTTAAATGACGATGACTATTTTTGACATCTAAGCGGATTTTTGCCCCTTATTTCTTAGTTCAACTCCTTTCTTTCCTGATTTTTAAGTTTCTATTCACAATGAAGGAGACATCTAATTGGCAGTCAATCCAGTTGCACTGCTAAACCACCCAGTACTATGAAGTGAGATTGTTCTGATTAGAGTTCCTTATACAAAGATCATAAGAGGTTCTTCATGAGTTTCAATTTCTCCAAAGAAAATGATATGGACCTTCCCAAAGATTCCTATAATGCCCTAAAATGTATTACGTATCTCAAGGAACATACGTAATAAATTTTATGAAATTTAATTATTTTTAATCATAATTGTGTTGGGATAGTTTTTTAGCCAATCATGTATTGTTAGTTGGTTTAGAACTGTTGAGAAACATAGTTTTACGTGAGCTTGATTTGATGTTTAAGTTAGTTGATCCAAAAGGATATTTTAGAAGAATATTTATGAATATAAATAGCTAATTCATATTCCATTTTGTTAAACCTATTGAGAGAGTCAACTGATGCAGGACGGTGGGGGAGAAATAAAAAATGGGATTTAGGGAATTTGGTTTAGGACTGGGTAAACCCAACAGGTAAAATGAAAATTTTATTTCAATGATGACCACAATCCCAATGAAAATGGTTAAAGATCTGTAGGGTAAGGAAAGGACTAAGGGTTAAATATTTGGAAAAGAGATAAATAAAATACGGGTTAAAAAAATGGGGAAAGGAATCACACCAAGGGTTTTTTGGATTAAAAACCAAGAATGGTGGAGAACTCACTTCACTCCATGAAAGAAACTCATTATTTATTCATCAAAATCTTTGTTATCAATAAAAATAAACCCTAATACAATCTATATAAAGAAAATAAATCTAAGAATCTTAATTAAACTAAAATACCAAAAAATAAACCTAATTTTCGTAATTTTCTCTCCCCTAATTTTTAAACTCTAAAAAACTTAAATATAAGACAAATAAAAATTACTAAACTGCCCCTAAATATTATACTAGGACTATGGGCCAATAAAACATCAAAATAAATCCCAAAAACATAAAATTAAAACCTTAAAACAGAAATCTAAATAAAATCTAAAATCTACTCTCAAGATTTGATGTCTTCATCAATTCTCCTCGATTGGAAAGATTTCGCCACTGGCGAAATAAAATTGTGGTAATTATCATCATCGGTTGCGTTCCGCATTATCGACTCTTAAAGTTGTTTGTCTCTTGACTTTTAATTTAGGTGCTGATCGCTTCAAGAAGTGAAAGTAAATAAAAAGCTGGACTAGTTGAATAAAATTCAGGACATCGAGGTTTGAAGCTAAGAATTGAATCCAATGAGGTAGGGACCTTCCAATTTCTTAATTGTAGTCGTAGATTCATTTTAATAAAAAATTATTTTTTTATAAAATGAATGATGAATTATTTCAAAAATTTATGGTCAATATATGTATTTTGTCAAATTCATGCATGTTAGATTAGAGTTTTGATATGCCGATGTAATTATGTTACTTGGGATTTTGGTTCATAAAACCAACATGCAACATAATGTTTTAATTGTAAAAGTGTTTATTGTAAAATTGATTTTGAATGAAAACTAATCATTTTTCTTATTATTAAACTAAATGGAATAATAAGGCATGGTTCTGAGCTAATCGAGCATAGTCTATGATTATTTAAAAATAGAAATATTGTTGTGGTAAAAGAAAAGAAAAAGGGATTTTTGAAAGAATTTTAGAATGAAAAATTGTAACAAGTTTTTCAATGATTTTAATTAATTGAGTAGGAGAATTATTTTATGAAAGATTAGATATTTGATGTTCCTGTATTTCATTGTGAATTTAAAAAAATGATTTTATTAACTTTGTAAAGAAAAATAAAGTTTCAGATTGATGGGAAAAAAAGATTTTTAAAAGAGATTATAATTTATTTATAGTAAAGTCACACTAGAAATGTGATAACTTGTGATGTTATTGAAAACGTGATTCTCAGTTGAATGTGTATGTGGAGTGAGTACCCAATAGTAAAATGCTTCGACATACGTCGTGTAAGTCAAGAAAGTGAGATGTGAGATGAAAGAGAGATATGTGAGACTACTTCGATCCGAAGATCGTGTAAGACACAAGGGAAAAAAAAGAGTTAAAATGCTTCGGCTCATTGCTGTGTAAGACACGAAAAAAATGAAATAAAACGGGGAAAAAAAAAGAGAAGGAAGAGAGAATATAATGTTGAGTGATAGATTGGGTAATCAACTCACATACTTGGCTGTTATTTTTCGTTAATGTTTTTGAAAAAGAGAAAAGTTTTATGTTTTCAAAAAGAAAAAGTTTTATGCTTTGTAAGAAAAATGGAAGTTTTCATGTTTTGAAAAAATGAAAAAGAAAATTTTACTTCTATATTATATTAGTGATCTACTAAAGAAACTGTGAAAACCTACAAAGAATAATGTGTTGTGTAACTTCTGAAGCGACACGTTATTCTAGGATAACAATTGCGATGTCCGATTTCTTATGCAGTATGGGATGCATAAGAACTTAACATCACAATAGGAATCCGGAAATTTCCGTTCTATCTTTAATGGAAAATAAGATGTAAAGATAGTTGTATAAATGATAAGAGCTTTACCGAGGATTACATGCACGCCATTGGCATAGACAAAGATGACTAGTCAATGACTATTAATAGTCTATACTAGTCAAGAAAGAATGACCCACTTAATTGGCCCATTTCTTTAGGCCTTGGTCAATAGCCAACCTAAACCAAGAAATTAGTAACCCAAGAATGGTAGAAGCTGGCTATAGAATCAGGAACTAATGATAGGGTTCCACACCAGTGAAGTATTAGATCAGTCATTTATTGACTGAGATGTTCACATCAGTCATAGCCCTCAACTCTCTATGATAGTACTCTATCATTGTATGTTATGTTATGGGTTGACGTTGTATGTTAAGTATTTCATGCTTATGACAATATTTTATTTCACAATAATTGAAATCTTTTAAATGGATTTATGTTTTAATAAACCCACGTTGTTTACAAATGAATTTGTGTGATTAACTTGCATATTAGGACTATGATTTAGTAATAAGCGTTTCCAACTAGGTAACTGCCATGCTACTCGTCCTACCAATCATCTCAATTTTAGGAAGTTCCAATGATCGATGATCAACTTTAGGATGTTGTAATTTCAAGATCAGTAGGTTTGTGTGTTTTTAGTGTCGATAGATATGCCAATTTATGTTGAGAGAGTAGGTTAATATATTCTTAGCAGTATGTTCCAATATTTCCTTATGTTATACATAAATAAAGGGAATTGTGAGAATAATATCATTGTTTGAAATTATTGAGTTATGTCTTTATCACTACATGGGAAATGTCTTACAACTCGAGATTCTAACATTTAATCATGGGGATGCATGTTAGGATTTTGAGACGTGACAATTCCCTTTGATTAGTTTGGTGTAGGGTCAATGACTCAACAAGAAGATTCTCATCGATTTATGGTTCTCACTTCACAAATTCTCTCATAATCCCATTATCTTGGAGATGGTTGAGATGCTTAACCTACTGAAATGATTATGGGATACAAACATGGGTAAGAGTATTGGAGGAAAACATGCTCAACAAAAGAATTGTCGACGTAATTATGGTACTAGTGTGCACCTTTATTTTTTATAAATGGGCTCACTATCTGTCTTTGATTGGAGTGGATTGTTGTTTGTTGGGTACACTAAGAGGGGGTTTTGGAGAATGGCTTCAATTGTGGGCGAGCTTTTGCTTTTCAAAAAGGTTGATTTGGAGTCTTACTCCATTTGTAATTACTTGAGGTATTTGGAAGGAAAGAACTAGAACCTTCTAAAGAAGGGCACCTTCTAACCAAGAGATCAACATTTCAATTCTTGGGCATTTATTTTATTGGTGCAAAATCTTCAAAGAGTTCAAAGGGGTCTTCTTTGAGGATTTCCTAGTCTGATGGGAAAACGTCTATAGTATTTCAGAGCCTTGGCTCTTTGTTTTTTCTGTTTTTTGTTTTCTTTATTCTGGGTTGGTCACCTAGACCTTACCTTTTTGTTTGTTGTATTTACCCTTTATCTATCAAAAAATAATAATAATAATAATAATTTAGTGAACACCTCGTAGTTAAGAATCTTAATGAAAAAATATTATTATTTCATTAACCAATGGTCAGCATCTCATTAATAACGCCACACTTATTTTTAAGATAGGAGTGCTACAATCACTACAATGTATAAATAAAGAAGAATGAGAAGGACATCTAACACAAGAAATATTTAAAAGAAAAAAAATAAATAAAAGCTTAAGGGGATATATCTTATAATGTCTTAAAATATATTTCGTATCTCGAGGTGGTTGATTGTTATACCATGTGTATCTCTAAGAATTTGTAATAAATATTTAGAAATGATTTTACAAAAATATTGGGAGAGAAGAGTTAATAGAAATTAGCAAGTGCCTCGATAAACATGCATAAGTGGTTAACCAAACTATGAGCTTCTTATAAAAGAGATTTTAAAAAAATATGAGTACACAATTAGATTCGTATCAAAAAATAATCCAAAATGGATTATAAGTTTGCGTAAATCGGAGTCTCGAGCGTTAAGTTATTAACAAAAGAAAATAATTACATATATTGCCATTACATCCTTGATATCTTATAAATGCCAAATTTGATAGAGAAAACCAGATTTTCTCTTTCTTCTTCGTCTTTCTTCTCCAACGTAGAACACCCAAAACCCTAGACCTTCAAGTCATAATTTGAGTACCCTAGAGCGAGATTCAGAGTTTGCAAAGAAGAGAAAAAACTTCACCTCGTCAAGATCATCGATTTAAACCGGGGAGATTTCGTTAGGAACAAAATCTGAGTTTCAGGTTTCGAGCAAGGAGCATTGTTGGGAGTTGATATTGATGAAAACGTACCGTAAAAGAAGGAAAACATGTAGGAAATCTTCCCTACTACCTTTTAGTTGCTAGGTTTTGAAGAAACATAGATTTATCAAAATTATTTTGGTTGGATTTCTTATTTAGGGTTGGTTCACTTTATAAATCATGCATGTTTAGGTATTTGATTCAATAAATTTGCTTCCTTTTATGTTAAATGAGTTGTTTTTATATTTCCTTACAAGTTTTCAGAAAGAAAATGGATAAAACAAGTTTTGGCAAAGTTTTTAAAAAAAACCTGAGGAAATCCTGAAAAATGCAAGTTTCACCCCTTGGACCACTATTATAACAATTTGGAAACCACTATAATGGTCTGGTCACTAGAATAGCAATTTCAAAATCACTAAGTCAAAATCGTTATTTTCTCAAAACCTATGTCAAAATCGCCATATGACGAAATCGTTATTTTTTTATGCCAAACACGTTTTCAACACAATGTCAAACACATTCCAACATAATATCGAACACATCTAGCAACTTATTTTCATTAAAAACATTTAGCTTTAAGTTATTTAATGAAAATAAAGGAATACCCCCCATTTGGAAACATTGGAAATGATTTAAAAATCAAAATCTCAAAAGATCAAAATCTAAGTTTTTTGTTCGAATTAAGCTCCAAAAATTATATGACATCAAATCTCGTAATTAAGACTTCCATTTCCAAAAATCCGTCTTATGTTTGAAGAACTCTGAAAAATCAAATTTTCAACACTTGGCCAAATTTTCACAGCTTTAACTATTTATTGTTTTATCGTGTTTTACAAGCCTTTTCTACTCAATGAAGACCATCATATGGATTTAGTTGATATTATAGAATCTCAAATATTTCTAAAAAGAATGTAATTTGATATATATGTACTCAAACAAAACTATTTTGCTTATAAAAAACAGATCGTATAAAACCTAGAAAGAGTGATGCGTTGCTATATTTTCAGAAACACTTGTTAGTCCTCTACTCCTTAGTAGTATGGGATACTTTGGAAAGTAGTACAACCTGTGAGATCTGGGAGTTTCTCTTCTTTCCTGATGAACTTTTGCATGTAAAGACGATCATCTTTGTATAGTGCAAAGATAGTCGAGGTTCACGCGTATTGCCTCTTGATAGGTTTAGACACGAATCTCTTCTGGCTAGTTTGTCATTACTAAGAGTTTGTAGTCGTCAAACGGTCAATCTCACCGTTAGTTAGACTCAGTATTTGGTTCTTAGTCAACAACTAATCTGAACTGGACAAATAGTCACCCAATTATAGTATGCTAGATCGGCCACAAAATTAGATAAGAACGGTGGCATTCCACACCGGAGGTTAAGTATTAGGATATCGATTTTTCATAACTGAGTCGGTTATATCAATGTGTTCCTCAACTCTCTTATCGATTACAACACCGTGTTTATATTATGTATGTTTAATTTATCATGTGATGATAGACAAATATTTTACTTTAAAAATTCTGAAGCATGATAGAAATGACAAATCGATGACTATTACAAATGTTTCTTCTTTGCATTTAGTCTTTATTTGAATGCTATGTTATGATAAGCCTTGTATTTATTTAAATGTTCAACATGATTTATCATTGCATATTGTGACTAGATGTTAGAACGGTATATTTCCGGCTGAGTAACTCCCCATTACTCACCCTTCCATTCACCATTTTAGATTACTAGGCTATAGAAGAGCCAATGTATGAAAAAGAGTATTATGAAGAGGTCGATAAGGAGGATCATATTGACGAGCAACAACCTCCTGCAGTTTGAGACTTATTAAAGATTAGGATTTGTTTTCTATTATGTTTTGGAGAAACTTCATGTCTAGGCATTGTGTGTCGTCATATTCAATATAATTAATTTTTATGTCCCTATATAGTTTGGAAGATTATGTCTTTGAGGTTTATTTATGGATCTGAATTATGATTGATGTTAACTTCGCAACTCTGATTATTGGTTATTAGTATTATTTCCACTACGTAATAACAATTGAACAAATTATTGTCTATTATATATGTCATCATGGATTGGGTAGATAATCATGCCTTGAGAACTAGCAGATGAATCCTTGGGATTCGTGTTGGATTTGGGGGTGTGACATTTCCCATCCAATTATAGGAATTCTATGAGACCAATTCATCTTAAATAAACTACAAGAATTTTTTTAAAATAATATAGTAAAACTAGGCATGCTTTATAGATTTGAATGCTTGGTAATGAAACAACAAATTCAACGATGATAAATTAAGGGAAAGTAGATAGAGATGTCTGGTTATGTGCAAACAATGATTGATAATAGCCCTCGTTACAAGGAACATGAAAAATGAAAGTTTTAAAAGGGTAAGAAAATTACCAAAAAGGATGTTTGGGTTGTGGTAGTAAAAGAGTAGATCATATTAACATAGAATGTTGGTTTAAATTAGTTAGAGGGAGGAGTGAGATTCATTCAGCTGACTAAAAATTTTGGGATAAAGCTTGGATTATGATGATGATGATGAGGAACTAATCAGGAAAAAAAAGGATGAGGATGATTACGAATCTACGATACAATATATATATATATATATATATATATATGGTCGGCACCCTATGTTTTGCCATTCGTGTCTTTTCCTACATGGGTTAGAAGTTTTTGATCATCCTCACCAAAAATCAGCTAATTCGAAAACTTCTAACCCCATCAAAAATGGTTTCGAAAAAATGGACGGTCCACAATCATTCAACTTGTAAACATGGGGCTAGAAGTTTTGGAATGGACTGGTTTTTGGTGAGGATGATCTACTCATCATAGAAACCATCCTCACAAAAAATCAACCCATTACAAAACTTATAACCCATGTAAGACAAAATATGTAGGGCAAAACATAGGGTGCCAAACATTTCCATATATATATAATGTATATATTAAACATGCAAATCTAAGAAATTTATTTAAATAAGTCACTTTAGTCCTCAATATTATTGTATGCATTTAAAATAATACTAGGCATTGCATTATTAGACAACCATAAAGGGGTAACTGAAATGGTTTGGGCACGTACGATTACCAATGACACCACTAAAGAGTACTTTGGCTCATGTTAAACACACCAAAAGGCAAGATGAGGGTCGAAAATGACGTAGATTAAGGTAGTAAAAAAATGATTTGGAGACACATGCCTTGACAAAAGAGATAGCCCTAGATAGAGTTCAATGGAGAAATAGGATTTGTGATGACCCTAATTAGTTGGGACAAAACATATGAAGTTGATGAGGATAATGGCGATGGTGATTACGAACTATAAACACTAATAGCTGTTCCTCACCATAAACACTAATAAGTGTTTTCTTGTGTTACGAACCTGTATCCATATTAGATGACAAGGCAACAATGAACTGTCTCCAGTAACTGATTGCCCAAATTTTCTCTTAGTGCAAAAATAATCCCTAATACAGGCATTAAAAAACATTCATTTCTGTAATCAAAATTTATGAAAAAGCATTACATGCACTGAATCCAAGGTGCTGGATTGCAATGGAAATCATAGTACACACATAAAAAAAAGGTACAAACTTAAATAATAAAAACAAGTTAAAGTGCTAAATGGAAGGTTCAAAAATACAATAATGAAAATAACCAAGGCATCATTACAAAAGGTCACACTACAAACCTGCCAAAAGATGAAAGTACTACTGATAGTTTGAGCCACAGCTTCGTTTGACCATGTATCCCGGTTAAGCTTCACATGGAAAAATAAAAATTGAGCCAAACTCCCACAAATAACAAAAAAGTTCAAACTAATTGGAAAGGCACAAAAATACTACCATATGAGAGCTGAATTCCTTGGTGGACTGCAAGTTCACTAGAAGCCACCTGTCTTGGACTGAAGCTGCTTGCTTTGCCTACATTTGTGCGTAGTATGATAAGTAACAAAGTATTGGAATCAAATAGCCAAAAAACAAAAAAACACAAACACAAAAAACAAACAAACAAACAAAAAGGAAAGAAAGAAAGAAATGGGCGAAGGAAACCCCTCAAATTGATCCATGACCCACATTTTTAATTTCATTAAATGAATCAATTGAAAAACCGTTTATACCTAGATCAATTTTATAAAAAAAGGGGCAAAGATTTGTGGGTGAAATCGATAAGAGTCTACAACAACAACTACTTGTAACAGACTTCCAAAAACGGCACATCCTTTCCCTTTTCATATCTTCAAATTATCTCACAATTCTTCTAATTTTGGTAATATAAACCATAGGACAGATGCTTTATGCAAATATAGAGAAATGTTTACATTGACTTGGAAGGATAGACTAGTTTTTAGTGGGAAAAAAAATGGAATCTCAGCACAGAAAGTATATTCTATTCGAAAACAGAAGTAATGAAAAAAATTATTATTTTATTGGTATGACAATATTCGTGTTCACTACTGTTAATAGGTGTCACTCTATTGCTTGTTGAATATAAAAAATAAAAAAATAAAAACTGGACTTGAACCCACGGCCTCCAAGTTGAATTGCAATAAGTCAACCGAACTGCAGGTCCAAGGCCAGCCATATCAACTTTAACTAATATGTTCAGTTCTGTCTAAAGGCATCTCTTCTATTGAGTCCAATGTGCTCGTATCCACTCTCACTACCTAAATCTGTCTTTTTTGGTCTTCCTCTGCTATGTGAGAATCTTCGATTTGCACATTCCTTCTAACAAAGGCTGTTGTTGGTCTTCATAGACATGATCAAACACTTCTCAGTACCTCAATCCATGTCTTTCTTGGTCTTACTCTCACTCTAACAAAACCTTCAATTTGAATGTTCCTTCAAACTAGAGTTGTTATCAATCTTCAATTTTTTTTCTTTGAAAAGTATAAATTTATTAACTTTGAAAAGGAGGTCAAGTGGACCACCTAGATACAAGGAAACCAACCAATTCTGACCTCAACCCAAACAACACATAAGATGCCTCTTAAACAGTATATATCCAAAAGATGCAAGTTTGAACTCATAAAACAACTTGCAACAAACACACACACACACACACACAATAACCCTAAAAAGTCAGTAGCTATCTCCTAAGTGATTGCTCCTTCCCTTGAAATACTCTTACATTCAACACCGATATCGTATCCAATCCTGATGAAGATATCTCAAAGCATGGTCACATAAAACCATAAAGAACTATAACCACAATTGATAGTTGAAAAGGCAACCATGTGCTCACGGAAGGTTTATTTAAATGAAATACCCCTTACCTTTTCAAAGGGTCCATGATGCATCAAGGCAAACGGGGGACGATACAGGGAAGCAAGATTATCTCGCGAATTGTCTGTTGTAGATGCGACATTTTGCTCAGACTCCCAAATTCCAGGACGTTTCATCTCCTCGTCAAAATTACGAAATGCAACCAAAGAGCTTGCTTCATTTGATGGATATCCCATTCTTGAGGCTCTACAGTGAAATAAAGATAAAGAGAGTGCACCATTTAGTGACACGATGATAAACAAGGAAAAAAAACAAAGACATGACAATTAACAAAAGAGTCTACTACCACTAGAACACAGATGTGCATGTTAGGCAGCTATAATTTAAAGAATGTGAACCATAACAAGTCATTAATACTGTATTTTCATGAAGGATGGGAAGTGATTGCCAAGTCAACAAATATAGTTCTCAGAATATATCAAAGATGAATTAAAACCTAGACCATAACTAGATATACTTTCCAACAAGCCAATACTGTCAACGATGTATAATCTACAAATTCTCATGAAACCAACAGAAGAAAAAATAAACAACCCATTAAAAACAAAGAACAATACAAGCAACCAATTGCTGACTGAGCTTTAAAATCTATGGATCCCTCATAATTCAAATGATATGCCACATAAAGGACTGAACCACACCTATATAACAGAGCATCATCGTATAAAGCCTCTCTTTTCACTGGTAAAGGAGCCCGTACTTCTTCACTTCCATCATCTTGTCCGACATCTTCGATTCTAGTTTCCTCTTCCTGTTCACTAAATTAAGGTAGAGAAGCTAATTTTAGAAAGAAAACAAAAATTGTAGTCAAAAGCACTAGACAACACATAGTTAATATGGGTCCGTCAGGTGAGGAGATAATGAGGTGAAGCCCAAGTAAAAAATTTATTTGTTTATTCGTAAACTTATTTCTTGAGAATTAAAGAATAACAATAACATGCCAAATAAAATAGAAAAAGTAATAAATCACATAGGCATATATATGTAACAAAAAAAAAGATTATCATTTATGTTACTTCTTATGCTAACCGCTAGCCCATCTTTACCTATCAAAAAAAAAAAAGATGTAAATACCTATTGTCATTCTTTTTTGTAGACGACGAACAGAAACCAATAAAGAGAGGATGATACCAAAAAACAAAAAAAAATAGAATTACAAAAGGAAAGGGAACAGCAAGATAGGAATGATTCTATGTTCTACAGATACATCTTTCTTCCTAAAGCAAGAAAGAGATTGAGTGGCAATTGTTCTTTAGTTATATAATATCCCTCTCCAAGGAAAACAAATTGAAAGAAGCCAGAAGAACCAGAAGAATAAGAGAAACTAAAGTAGAGGAAGAGAGGGATGGGGGTTGTGGAGGATTATTTTAGTGTTACTGAAACAGACCTTATCCCAAGAACAGAAACAAGAGAATAAGAGAGGAGCTAGGGAGAGTGGATTGCTTCTGCACTACACAGATAGCCCCTCTACTATAAACAAACAGATGGAGAGATGATTATTTTTGTATTGCACATAGTCCCCCTTAGCATAGAAAAATAAGAAGGTTACCTTAGCAACTAGGCCTTCAAAACCTGTTAATCAAGGCTCAAAACATGAATGAAGTAGACAAATCGATTAAAAATAATCTATTAGGACCATTTATAATTCAGTTTATAAGAGGTTCACTTGTGTATAGAAGACATACTATATTAAGTTGCATGCAATGCCTTAAACAAAGCATCAACGCCTGGGTACGCCTAAACGACCAACAGATGGTTAGCTGATATTATGAGAGAGCTGCTACTGGCACCCAACTTTTACTTATTACACCCCAATTAAAAATAAAGAAAATAAATGAATGATAGAGAATGAATACAAGTTGGGGTGCCAATAGAAGCTCTCTCTTGTCTTTTTGCTAGATTTCTGCTTTTTGGGTTTAACATTTCATATGAGCCTAATCATAATTGTAAACAACTACTGAAATTGTTTGAACAAGTGTTATAATGTTTTAGAATGTTGAGATTATAATTTGAGCCAAACCTTTGTAATGTTTGAAAAGTGTGTTTTAATCTTTAATTGGGTTGTCAAAAATAATTTAAGAAACATTTCAAAAGCCAACATTTTCTTAGACTTACCCTGACTTTTGAGTAGGCAATGCTGGAGCATCTACTTGTGGAGAGTAAGAAGATGATGCTAAACCTCCAGCTTCATTCCCAACATAGAACAACTGAATGGCTTCTTCAAGCTTCCAACTTGTCGCCTATCACCAACCCATTCCATCATGAAGTTTTAGAATAATGAAAATTATTATAGCAGTACATTCAAGAACCAATAAGAAAAATAAATTGTTCCTTTTACCTATTAAGCAAGTAAGGGAAAAAAATACATAAAAGATAATTAAAAAAAAATTCAACCTAAGAGGATTTGTCCCTGTGGCAGATGCTTGTATATCGCACCTATTCATCCACTTTGATTGCCCATGATACCAAGTTACCAACCCTAGGATAGGCCATAGCCATTATTTTAAAAGGCTCTCATCTCAAGAAAAATGCCTTAACACCTCAGAGCAAAGAATCAAAAATTTTCCTTGAAGCTTAAGCCTAACTTAAAATATAAGAAGTTTATACCTTTATCAGACAAGGGTAGTGCCTCTACCTTGAGGCTTATGCCTCGATAAGCCACAAAAACAAGAATTCTTTTTTATGATAAGTATAAAAATTTTATAAATATCAAAAGGATAAAATAAAGGAGGCTGAGATGGCCCCATAAAAGAAGCTAAAAGGCAGAAAAAGAAAACAGACAAAGCCAACAAAGAGCTATGCTATAAGGTACACAGTTGATCCCATCTAAAAATAAAGTCCTCAAAAGAAACTCCAATGAAGTCCTTATTTAACTTTGCCCAAAGAAACATCAACCCCAAGATCTCCATAGGGGTGCAACTTGGTCCGGTTCAAACCGAGAACCGAACCAAACCGATAGCTTTGAGTTGGTTTGGTTCTGTTTGGAACAAGTTGCAGTTCGGTTCTGGGTTTAGAAAATGGAGAACCGATCAATTTGGTTAGGTCCTGGTTCAAGGCTTCTATAGAACCAAACCAAACCGAGAACCAAACCTTACAAATAAATAAATAAATTTATTCAATTATATGAATTATTTTAGGAGTTAGGACATAGATGAATGATTTCTTTAAGAATAAATTAATGATTTTATTTTTATAAATAGATTAATGATTTATTATACAATTTTTTTATATTAAAAATATGACGTTTCCAACTAAGTTTATAGGATATTGGTAACCCACAGAACCGAGCCGACCTTAGTTTGGTTTGGGTTGGTTTGGTTCTATTGGCATTTCGGTTCTGGTTCTAAGTTAGTGGAACCAACCTGTGTTGGTTCAGTTCTGATTTAGCCACAAACCGAATTGAGTTGCACCCCTACTTGGAACACCCTATTATTTCTCTCTTTCCAAAGACCCCAAGCAATGGCCAATAGCCCCCAGGAACCTTTTTCTATGCAAGAAAATATTTAAAGTCCAACTTTCTATCAACATGTGGAAAGTTTTAGGAAAAACACAACTCATATAAAACAATGAGAGAGAAAAAGACCAAATACCCCGAGAGAAAAAACAATGAACAAGAGTATGATCCACAGATTCTCCGTCACTCATACAAAAACATGAATTCTTAAATTCTATTTCCATTTTTTTTTAACTTAACCCCCATTTTCAAATGATCATTCATAGTACAAGAACTTACTTAAAGCATATTTGGGGAAGAACCTTCCACTCCCCAAATTCACTTAGAGATGTTTTTCCCTAACCCTACCCTACTAAGCCATCCCCATATTTTCCCAAGATTTGTCCCCAATCCTCTAAATATTGTTAAGTCCAAATTTGTAATTGGCAAGTTTTGTGATTGGCCATGTATGCGTGTGTATCTGTCTCAGTTACTTCAGTCATTGATTGAAGACTAATAACAAACTGTTCAAGCCATTTGTATCACACCATCATAAGGTGGTAATTGACTTAGATACCTTTAAATAATCCTAGGTGGATTAGATTAATTTGGATCAAAAAGTGTCTAAAAAAACTCAAGACAATTATTAAATTTAGATGAATTTCAATCAATCGATCATACTTGTTGATCAAATGAAGTGGTGATAAGGACATCACGAGCATACCCTTCAAACTATTCCAAAGGAGGAAAAGAACTTAGATCATTCTCACTGGGTCATCATATTTCATGTTTTTATTTAGTTTATGTTTAGGAGAGTATTTTAGGGTTTAGGATGAGTATTTTGGGTTATTTTCTTGTTTTATTTGCATATGGTGTTAGCATAGGTGCTTAAGGGCAATTTGGTAACTTTATAATGAGTTTTCATATGCTGAAAATTCCAGGGAAATATAGTTACAAGATTGGGACATAGATGGTATTTTATTTTATTTAAGTTGTTTAAATTTTATTTACAACCATTAGATCTTACTATATTTGTTGGATGATTGAGATTAGATTTAGGGTTTAGAGAACATTATAAATACTTGTTTATTGTTGTAATTTTCTTCAATGATGAATAAAAATAAAATTTGAGCTTTGATCTTCCCAACAATGGGTGTAGTGTGAGACCATTTTGGAGTGAGTCCAAAAAAACATTCATTTTCTCTATCAAGATACGTATTTATTATTTTCTTAACATCTTCTTTCTCACTTTCTTTTTTTAATTTTCTATTTTGACAACCCTAGCCAATCCATTCTATAACCCAAAACTTCATCAAAATTCCTTCATCCATTGAAGCCTAACCCTAATACCCATAAAAACCCAACCTAACACTTCCCTACTCAAACCGCATGGCTTCAAACCACCTTAACAACCACCCAAAACCTAATCACCTTCCGTTTTTAGCCTACAACTTCTCCAAACCCTTTTTTTTAATTTGTTATCCAAAAAATTAGTACTACTTATTTCGTTTTTTTTTTTTTTTTTTTTTTTAATTGAAATTGAACTATGAAATTTATTTTGAGCATCTAACTGAAACCCTAGGCTAAAAGAAGAGTTATCTTCCATTGAAACCTATTATTAGTACTTGAATTGCCATTATTGTGAAATTGTAACCAACCTCAAGATTATTTTATTATCGCTTGGATTCTCTTACATATCTATGAATGTATGAGCTCACGATTTATGTTTACATTACTTATAGTAATTAAGTCTGATCTCAGATTCATCATCATAAGATAACATTCATGGTCGTGCGTCAACTTTGGTATCAGAGCCTAGGTTTAGCTTAGAATTTTTGTCATCAAGCATTTAGATTAGCATTCATATAGATTACATTGTGCATTGCATTAACTTCTAGAAAACCATAATCTTAAGTGCATATGTCCACTCGTAGTATTAAGGGTGACCACCTCGAGATGGATCTCACTGAGCTTACCCGAGCAGTAGCAGCATTTTCAAACTGTGTGGCTCAAAATGTCACTGATATCAATGCTTGCTTGACCGCTTTGGAGTTTGCCTTACAAAACAACCCCGATTTCTTAGATGACATTGAGATCCATATTGGAAGTCAAGGTAGACGTCCAAATTTAGGTAAAGGTGGAGAACAAGGTGGATTACCTTTTTTTTATCGACATGTTGAGGTTCGGGATCCTCATAATCCCGATGATAGAGTTATGCGTAGTGTCAAGATTGAGGCCCCAAACTTTTATGGACGACTTGACCCAAAGGCCTTTCTTGATTGATTATCAAACATGGACCACTTTTTTTAGTAGCATGAGATGTCTAAAGATCGTAGAGTAAGATTTGCCAAGATGAAATTAGTGGACCAAGCCAAACTCTATCGGACTAACATTGAACGCAGAATTGAGAGATGATGAGTATAACATTGTATATCAGGCAAAGATGAAATAGAAGCTCAAGGAGAAATATCTTCCCATACCCTATCAAGAGAGACTTCTAGACCAATGACAAACCCGTCGCCAAGGATCTATGATTGTCAATGAATACATTCGCAAAATTTGTTGAATACATGATGCGATGCGATGTCAATGAAATCCCCGTGTGACTCTCTATAGATTTAGGATGGGCTTATGCCTTCAGCTCCAAAAGATAGCACCTTAGATCACGCCTATCGAATGGTCAAGTGTTAGAGAGGTATTTGAAACCGCAAGTAATCAATCGATATGAACCTCGTACCCGAGGGTTTCAACCTAATGCTCCTAGAGCTAGACCTAACCCAGGAAATCCGCCACCTAGGAATCATATATGCACTACTTCCAATGTCAGAGATGACAAAGGAAATAGTTGGTGAGCATCAGTGAGGGAACAACAAAAAAAAATGTTACGAGTGCCATGGTTATGGACACCATGCATACCGATGCCCCTATAGGTCCGTCCTATCACAGATGATTGGCGCAAGACTTCTATCTTCCATACTTACACTAAGTGTGGGGAAAGAACTGTAAAGTCATTATAGATAACGGGAGTTGCACAAACGTTGTATCAGCTTATACCATATCCCGCTTAGGCTTAACCCATGTACCCCACCCCCAACCTTACAGAGTCGCATGGGTAGATACATTATCTGTCCCAGTTTCCCAGAGGTATCAAGTCCTTGTTCAGTTTTCATCTTACAAAAAGGCCTTGTGGTGTCAAGTCCTCATGCAGCTTATACCATGGATGTAGGTAAAATCATTCTTGGTAGACCATGGTTGTACGACAACGATGTAACCATCTTTGGTCATTCCAATTCATCTTCTTTCACTCACGAGGACAAGAAAATCATACTCAACCCTTTGCCGCCCAAATCTCCTGTGGAAAAGGACAAAAATACCATAATGGAGGTTAGTCAAGGGCTAAAGTCAAAATCTCTCCACATCATAGAAGCGAAAGAGTTTGAGAAAGAGATGAAGGATGAGACTATCATCTATGCATTGTTCACAAAAGAGGCCTCCCCTGACTCAACTATGGAGATTCCTGAACAAGTGGAGTTCATGCTTATAGAATTTCAAGGTGTCTTTCATGATGATCTTCCAAAAGAGCTTCCCCCAATGTGTGATATCAAACATGCAATTGATCTCATCCCCGAAATGACTCTTCCAAATTTTCTACACTACAGAATGAACACTACTGAGCAAGAAGAATTAAAGAAGCAAATTGATGAGCTTCTAAAAAAAGGGTTCACCAGAGAGAGTATGAATCCATGTGTTGTCCGAACCCTCCTCTCACCTATAATGGATGGCTCTTGCCGAATGTGTATGGATAGCAAGGCAATCAACAAGATTACCATAAAGTATAGGTTTCCAATACCGAGGCTTAACGATATGTTGGATATCATGGCAGGTGCCACTATCTTTTCAAAGATAGATCTTAAAAGTGGTTACCATCAAATTTGCATATGTCCAACAGATGAGTTAAAAACCACCTTCAAAACAAAAGATGGTTTGTATGAGTGATTAGTCATGCCCTATGGGCTAACTAATGCCCCGAGTACCTTTATGAGGGTTATGACGCAGGTGTTGAGACTCTTTATAGGTAAGTTCTTGGTGATTTACTTTGACAACATTTTGATTTACAACCTCTTAGAAGAAACAAAAAATCCTATACCACTTGAGACAAGTCTGCAATGTTCTTAGGAAAGAGCAACTCTATGTTAACCACAAGAAGTGCCCGTTCATAGCCAATCAAGTTAGCTTCTTAGGTTTCATAGTTTCTTCTAACGGGGTATCTACAGATTCCGAGAAAGTCAAAATCATGGAATGGCATGAACCACAAAACATTCATGAGGTCCATAGCTTTCATGGTCTAGCTACATTTTATAGACGGTTCATCAAAAGATTCAATTCCATTATGTCCCCCATTAAAGATTGCATACAAAAAGGGGAATTCAAATGGACGAATGCCGCAATTAAGGCATTTAAGGAGATCAAGTCAAGGATAATTGAAGCTCCTATCATGCGCCTCCCTGACTTTTCAAAAGTCTTTTAAGTAGCTTGTGATGCTTCAGGGATAGGTATTGGTGAAGTCTTGACCCAGGAAAATCACTTGATTTCATACTTTAGCGAGAAACTAAATGACACAAAACAAAAATACTCCACCTATGAAAAAGAATTCTATGTGGTAGTCTAGTCCTTAAGATATTGGAGACATTATCTATTGCCGCAAGAATTCATTTTGTTCTCAGATCACGAGACTCTGAGATATCTTAGCTTCCAAAAGAAATTAACCCACCCAAGTCATGCCAAGTGGGTTGAATTTCTCCAAGAGTACACATTTGTACTTAAGCACAAATTAAATATTGAATTTAGGGTTTTAATTGAGGGTGACTATAAATAATAATGTTCTATGAATCTAAGATATCCTTTGATAACATTCTCTAAGGACTTTGGGAGTTCTACATACTTCTCCAGAGATCATCCAAGCTTAAGACTTATCAAAAAAGATCATCCAAGTTTAATGCTTGACGATTCAATGTTCCAATAGATTTAACGTTCATGAAATACTAATTGGAACATTGAATCAATCAACCACAAAAGCATTTTTTTGCACTTGCTTGTCGATTCGTGCACGTGAGATCCATTGGACAATGGATTTGCGTGATTCATACAACTAGGTGATTTGTGGAATCAGATCATGAAGGATTCCTATTACCCAAATCACCTCAATCATTTCGAAGGATCCTTTCAATATGATTAATTTCCCATTAAAGAGCATTGAAGCTCTTAAAAATTGCTTGGTGTAATCAAGATTTAAAGTCATGTCTCAAGACAATGTTTCAATCAAGAGAAAAACTGATACTGTCTCTACCTGTCGACCAAAACATTCCAATATTTTTCCACGGGTGCAATAATGTAGTAGCATTGTAACACTACTATCAACATCAGTGGTAGCATCCCTGCACCGCCATTAAGCAACATTGCCAAGAATCTTAAAATTATGAGTCAAAAGTGACAGTCATCAAACTCAATCCGTGTACACATCAGTGTACCCAAAGTTTGTTAGTTCCCACATAAAGAATCTACGATGTTTGAAGATCGATAGGAACAGAATCTCAAACAATTTTAAAGATCTGTTTGTTTAATAAAAATCATTCACTAAAATTAAAAATGCACTAAATAAGACATAAATCAATTACTATATTTGAAGAAAATTTATATCTGACTGACCTGTAAGAACTGGTTTGCAGTCTCGGCTGATTGACCAACAGCGATTTCAAGGAACGACGAAACCATATTCTGTTTCTCCATGGGCGTTAAAACGCTCTCCATCTGAATCGAAGAGAAATCCAAAAATTCCTAGAAAATTTATCGATTTGAGCTAAAAAAAGATAAAAGATTTTAGGAGAAAAACGTAATCTAGGGTTAGGTCATCCAGACGGAAAATAGAGATTTTTAGTCTGTCTCTCTACCTCCCGGGGTTTATGTGTCGATGATACCCCTGCGATTGTACAAATTTACGCGATCCGTACAGTAGAGAGAGGCATTTATTGGATGGAAAGAAGGAAATAAAGTCCCGATGTTGTGTCAAATCAAATAACCAAAAGTACCCCTCAAATAAAATAAAATAAAATAGATGCACTATCCATTTAAGAATCGGTGAGATAGCGAAGATCACACCTTTGAAAGTCAAGGTCTTGAGTTCGAAACACTCTTACGCTCCTTTTAAAAACCTGTATATAAAGTTGATAATGTTAAATTAAATATTGAAAATTCTGATCTTTAAATCGAGAGTAATTCAATGAAAGAAGAAAAATAATTTCTAGACACGAATCTGATTCGATCTCTTTTAGATAAATATTATCCCTTACTGATTGAATCAAAGTATACAAGGAATCAACGAATAAGACCCTGTTCGTTTGGGCTTCAAAAGCTGGCTTTTTGAACTTTTTTGACTTTTAAGCCGAAGAAGCCAGTTGATCAACGTTCGTTTCAGCTTTTTTAACGCTAACCGATTAAAAAAAAAGCCAAAAAATGGCTCATTTTAAGAGTCGTCCCGTGCCCGCTTCTAAGTTGGGCTCTCTCGCGGAGCTAATTACCGAAATACAATTTAAGTGAAAATACCGAAATACCCCTTACCTTTAATAAAATTTCCAAACAGATTTTAACCTAAATCGAAAGAGAATCGAACTGATCCTCTTCGTCTTCTTCAAGTCGAACGATTATCAACCCTTTCGCCTCTCTCAACTTCATCGCCTTCAACCTGATCGATCGATTGTCCCTCACGTTACAAGAAACGAGAAACGTTTTACGTTTCTCATCTTCTCCAACAAGTTCGCCCAATCGACTGTCGAACTCAACTTCGTCTCCTTCAAACCGATCGAATCTCTCATCTATCCTTGTTGCAGAGATCATTTCCTCCCTCTCTCTCATCTTTTCCTCATAACTAACCGAGTAAAAAGCCCCAACGGTGACGGCAGATCTCGTCTCATCTCATTACAGGCTGCCATTAACGATCTCTTCTGTAACAGCAGCTCTCGTCCCTAGCTTTCCTCCATTAACGATCAATTAAGGTATTGCTTTTTAATTTATTTATTTTTATTACTGATTTTAGTGTAAATCAAATTGGGGAGTTCTTTTTATTATGGATTTTATTGTAAATCGACTTGATCTGTGAATCTACTATGGTTCAACATATGACTGATCTCGAACCTTGCAATCGACTTATATTCAGCACCTCTTCAAGTGACACACACTTCTCTGTCAAAATCTCTCTTCCATCTTTTTGGTAGAATCTGATTGTTCAATGGTATTAGAATAATAGGCGAGCTCGGTATCCATTGAAATAAAAGAGTGATTTTGCAACACAACAATAAAACCAGTTGTGTTTTATGGGGCTCATTGTTTAGTTGTTTGTGAAGGAACAATGATGCAACCAGTTTTTTACAAAAATGATTGGATGATTTTTTACCAAAATTTTGTACAGAAACATTATGAGAGCAGATGAGAAAAATGATTGGTAGGGACATCCCTCCTTTTGCTCCAATTTATAGATGAAAGCAGATGAGAAAATTGATCTAATTTAAGGTAAATTGGATTTCATAATTTTCCAACCACATCCATTATTGATCTCATTTTCTAGGATTCCTAAATTCAACTCACCAAATATTTTGTTCATTCCCCATAAGAGTTTTTATGACAAATTTCTAGAATTCCCTGAAATTTTTTCCAAACCTGCTCTCCAATTGAAACCATAAGAGCTTTGACTGTGTTTGTTATCTTCTTGAACATGAATTTTGATGCTGAAAGAGGAAATAATTAATTATTTTTAAGGATTTAGATGTCATATGAAACCATTTACTCCTAATCATGGGACCACCGTTGGGTCTTTGGATTGAACTAATTTACTCCTAAACATGGGCATTAATTTTATGACATCTATATTGTAATCATGCTAGTATGTTGTTTTACTTTCTTGTAATCATGTGGTTTTCACTCTCTATTTTTAATATAAACTCTCTTTAGATTTTGTATGACTTAAAGTTTATATGATTAAATGAGTAAAAGTTGGAGTGACAATAGCATCTCTCAAATTTATGAAAGATACTATTGGCACCAACTTTTACTTTTCTCTTCTCTTAATCCAATAAGCCTGTTAGTTGAATCTCTGATGTATTTATTCCATTAAAGTGTTCATTTAACGACAAATAAGATCTTATGTAGTATGTGTCTGCACACGCAACGGTTGATCGATGGGTTTAGTATATTGTTTGATATTTTTAACATTTATTTACAGTGATATTTGTTTACGATAATTATTTGTTTGCTCATTATTCTTGTTGTTGTTACTTATATTTCAGAACGTTTTTTATTCCTTATTCTTATCCATTACTTTTCATTTTTTTTAAATGAATAATCAAATTGTCAGATGCCGAGACAAAAAGTAACAGAACCAAAAGAAATAGAGTCAAAAATTGATTCCGCAAGATGGACACCCTATCTTCATAAGATTTGGGTTGATATCTGTATGGAATTGGTTAAGAAGGGAAAGAGACCCGGTACTTCATTGAATGTATCAGGGTATTCATCTCTAATGAAGCAATTTCAGACAACGACCGGGCTTAGTTACATAAAGAAACAACATAAGAATCATTGGGATAAAACGAAAGGTATTTGGGCTAGATGGATAAAATTAAAAGCATGTACTGGAGTGGGTTACGATGCTGTTAACAATAAGATATTGGCGAGCGATGAATGGTGGAATTCTTGGTTGGAGGTAATTTTCGATTAGATTACCAAATAGGAATATTACGTTTATCAATTCAAACTTATAAAACAAGTTTATTTATTTTGTAGAAAAATAAAACTGATACACAATGGCGTTATGACGGACCGGAACATGTTGAAGAGTTGGACATACTATTTGGAGGGACTTATGCTACCGGAGAGTATGTTGCAAGCTCTTGTAATCCTGGTGTGCGTCCATCCACTGAATCATCTAGAGCAGTTGAGCACGAGCTTCGGGATGATGATGATGATGATGATGCTGCGTTTGTTCAAGAAACGCAACCACCAGAGTCCCAGCCATCAAGGTCCCAACCACCTATCGATATTAGTCCTGATTTTGATGGTGATGGTATCCCTCCATTTGTTGCACCATCTCGCATGAAATCTAGAAGTAACCTAGATTTTCAACACTCCAAACGATAAAAAATGACGAGTGCAGTTATGTTAGGACGACAAATTGAACGCTTAGTTGAAGCAGTGTCAACGAGGACGAGTGCAAGTAGTGCAACACCCCCACCACCACCTACACAACCCGGTAGCATTAAGGGATGTATTGATTTGTTGGATGCAACAACAGAAATCATTCCTAATAGTGAGCGTTATCGATTTGCACTGAAATTATTCAGTATGAAGAAGGAGTACAGGCAAATTTGGTGTATGCTGAAAACAAATGAACTCCGTATTGGGTGGTTGGATGGCGAAATGGAGGATGCTCGAGTTCATCATTCCAAATAGTGTGTGATTTTAATATGTTTGTGTGGTTTTAATGTGTTTTTTGTATTACCATCTTTCATTGATGGTTATAACTATATGCCACCCCTATGGTGGTATGACAATTCCTGTTTATTATTTTATGTTTTCCTTGGATTGTGTAATATGTCCGTTACGTGGTGAATGCTATTGACAATGTTTATTATATAGTGAATGTTAAACATATTTATCTTATTATCTATATTATTTGAATGTTATAGTTTTAAATGAATAATTTGTAGTTATGTATTTATACAGACTTATGGATTCCAATGATGATATTTCCACCCATGATGGTATGTCTACCGACGATGATATATCCAGTAATGATGAAGTTCATGACGTGAATGCTGTAGATGATGATTTGTCGTTAGATATTTTGGTAACAGGTACCATTGTTGCAATGCATCAATACGTGAACACATTTATTTATAGGGAACCACATAAGAATTCTTGTTATACTGGAGCAGATTATGTTCGTATGTCATTGATGGACTTGGTAACACATGCAATGATTTATTTAGGATGGAACAACATGTTTTCTTAAATTTATGTGACATATTAGAAGGAAGGGGTCTGATAAAAGATGAAAAGAAAATATCGATCCAAGAACAAGTTGCAATGTTTGTCTACACCGTGGGTCACAATGAAAGGCATAGGGTACTTAGGGCTACTTTTAAGCATTCATTGGATACTATTAACAAATATTTTCATGTAGTTCTTAGAGCTTTACTTGAAATATCAAAGTTTTTGATCGTTCCTCCTAATCTCAACGAAGTCCCTATGCATATACGAACCAATGAAAGATATTGGCCATATTTCAAGGTATTTTCTCAATGATTTTCTTTATTTATCATTATTTATAAATAACGTCAAATATAATTAATTATATTTGAATTATGTAAATATAAGGACTGTGTTGGGGCGATCGATGGGACTCACATCAGTGCACATATCCCGTTCATGCATCAAAATAGATTTCGAGGACACAAAGGCATAACACAAAATGTTATGGTCACTTGTGCGTTTGATATGACATTTACACATGTCGTAGCTGGATGGGAAGGATCTGCTAATGATTCTCGTGTGTTCCTTGATACTATTGCGAAGCCATCATTACAATTTCCACATCCTCCTCAAGGTTAGTTTTTTTAAGTAAAGATAAAATAAAATATTGAAAATGTCATTATTAATAAGTTGTCATTTTTTTTTCAAGGTAAATATTATTTGGTCGACTCTGGATATCCATTGATGGAAGGCTACCTCGCACCTTATCGGGGTACAACATATCATTTACAAATTTTAGAAGAGAGTCAAGGTCAAGAACAGATAAAGAATTATTTAACTATATGCATTCTTCTCTTAGGAATGTCATTGAACGATGTTTTGGGGTTTTAAAAGCCAAATGGACAATTTTAAAGCAAATGCCACGTTACAAATTTCAAACACAACGAGATATTACATTGGCTTGTATGGCACTCCATAACTTCATAAGGAAGCATGCAATTGCAGACGAAGAATTTTTACGTTTCGAACAAGAACAAATTGTGGAAGATGAAGGGGGTGCATCTGAACATGATAATAATAATGAGCCTGTAGATCGTCGATCTCGTGTTACCATGGAGAGGACAAGGACTGGAATAACTAATGCATTATATGATGCTTATGATAGAGTTTAAGAACTTTGATATATTTTGAGTTTGTTATTAATGAAAATTATATATATTTTTGTATGACATTGTAACACTTTTGATTTCCGTATAGTATGTATTTGTTTGAATGTTGTGTATGGGATGTTATGTGGATGTCGGATTGTATATAAGATGTTATGTGAATGTCGGATTATATATGGGATGTTATGTTGATATTAAATTGTGTATTATACAGGTATTTTCTTTATCAGGAAAATTTCATATGTCCATTTTTAAGAGGAAGTGCTCCCGAAATTTCGATAAAATCATAAAATTTATACATTGATTTAAATTGAAAATAATTATTTTAATAATTTTTTAATAGAAATTTTATATATATATATATATATATATATATATTAGTGTAATTATATATTTATTGTATTCTTCTGATCATTTTTTGTGCATTCTGGATGTATTATCAACATTAAGGGTATTCTGATCATTTTACCAGAATCCAGCAATAAAAAGCTGTAAAACGAACATGCTTTTTTGACTTCTGTGTTTCTGTAATGAACAGGCTTCTGCTGAATATGGCTTTTCAGGCTCTAGGCTTCTGCTTCTCCCAGAAGCCAGCTTCTGGAGCTGGAGCTGGCTTCTGTAAAGAACAGACCCTAAATGCCTTCGGGATACAAATAAATCTACACTCTACTAAATTGATTTATGTACGATCCGATTTAGTCTAGAATACTCGAAAAAATAAAAAACTGATGATGCCTAGAACTTAAATGTAGAGAGAGGAGAACACAAAAATTCCCAATGAAGAAATTTGAATTCTAGTTGGCTTTTTATAGTCATTTTTGTGTCTGTTGACTAAGAGTCATGATTTAATAGCTGTTAGATTGTGTATAATCTGAGATCTAACGATCCAGATTGCATCTTATCGAAGGTATGTGTCTCATGCCTTTTGACCAACACCTTTTAGTTGAATTTGTATGATCTAGTGGCTTTAATCGCTTTATATCAGTTTTCATTCGATCAAACGGATCCGATCGTTCCTGATCGGATACCAATCATGAATTAACACACCTGATCGATTTTGATTAGGTACAATCATGAATCAACGCACCTAATCGATTTTGATTGGGTACAATCATGAATTAACGCACCTGATTGATTCTAATCGGTACTAACTTGATCCAAAGCATCGGATCGTTCTCGATCTGATATTATTTCGATCCATCGTATCCGATCGGTTCCCGATCAGATACTAACTTGATCATGCAGTGATGATCGCACCCAATTGATCATACGTGACAGAGATCAATCACAATCATTGGATGGTTTCGTATCTCGAAAACTTTAAGTCTCCCCAACTTATAGTGACAATGCGTACGTGCGAAGTGCAAAGTGCGCTTCAAAGCGCCCTAAACGCCCAATCGCCCTTTCGCACGTCACACGTGTGCGTGTGATGCTTCACACCACCTCGAAGCACTTGATCAAAACTTTAAAGGTGTGACACAAATACAACTAACTATGTTGACTATTACTTATAAGGTATACACCACTTTCTTACTTGTGAGAAATGTGGGACTAAACCTTATATACATAAAAATCTCAAAAATCTAACTTAAGAAAAACAAACCAATAAACCACAAAACTTATTTTATTTTGAAAATATTCAACAAATCCCCCACTATTTCAAAATACAAATAGTTAAAATATATATTTATAATATTAAAACAGTTGCACCACTTAAGTAGTTGCCTACGTACTCAAATGGGGATCAAGTTTCCATAGTTCTTACAACTAAAGAACGATTAAACAAATATATCAATTTACAAAAATTGGCATCATCGTAAAGACTAGTACATAGATGAGAGGTATCTTTTGGATTTTAACATTAACTTAGTATAAACAACCAGAGTTTTGTCAAGGTGTTGTGGTGAACGTATCTTGAATCAAGTACCCTTAGAGACGGGCCGAATTCTTTATACATACTTTTCTCTATAAGGTTGAGTATTCTATTTGCTTTGCACATTAATGGTCATGTGATATATCCTATTTTCATGAGTGCTTTTAGAAACGGTTTAGTTTTCATAGGAAACGGCCTGATTTTCTCACTCATATAGGTAAGTTTACTTGAAGTGATTCTACGAGTCACTACTTAAAATTTTAGAACTTATTAAGGATTTGCATCTATTATTTATCTTGTAGAAATCAATACTAAATTTAGAAAATGGGGTAAATTAGTTCTAGTGTTCTGCTAAACCACTTATTTGATTTGTTTGTACCCATTGAACATTGTCTATTTATTTCAAGATAAAAGTTGGGTTCTCATCAAAGGTGATTGGTTTATTGTATAGATCTTAGCCCAATTCCTTTAGAAGTTTTAGATATCATATTTCTTGGAAATCCTTTAGTTAAAGGATCCACTAAATTCCTATTGGATTTCACATAGTTGACTGTAATTACTCCACTTTTGAGTAATTGTGTTTAAAGCTTATATGTCTTGATTTTCAATTGTACGTTTTACTTTTAACTTTGTACAATGTTGCCTGGCTATCACAGTTGATAATTTAAGCTACTTTGCCTCTTTACATGAATCTATCAATGCTATCATTTCTGATATCATGGTAGAGTCTAAAATATAAATCTGCTTCTTAGATACCTAAGAAATAGCAATTCCACCTAACGTAAAAGTCCAGCCAGTTGTAAATTTTGAATTTGACTCGACATTATTCTAACTTGCATCACTATACCCTTCAAGTACATTTAGATATCCTTGATGATGTAGTCCATAGTCTAAAATCCCTTTCAAGTACCTTAAAACTCTAGATACAACATTACAATGCTCGATACTTGGATTACTAGTAAAACGACATAACACACCTACTACGTGTGCAATGTCAGGTCTTGTGCAATACATACCAATAACACTGGCGTATTCTAGTTGAGCTTTAGTACGACCAATGTTATTCATTAACTTAATACTAGGATCTATAAGAGCAGAGGCTGGTTTATGATCAAAATGACCATATTTCTTTAGAATTGTCTTAATATAATGAGATTAAGACAAAACCATTGCATTATCTTTCCTTAGGATTTTAATTCCTAACATTACATCAGCCTCCCCTAAATCTTTCATATCAAAATTAATAGATAGAAACCTTTTGGTTTCTTCCGCATATTCAAAGTTAATTCTAAAGATTAACATGTCATCAACATAGAGACAAATAATCACACCAACATTATTTTTAAATTTGCAGTAAATGCATTTGTTAACGTCATTAACTTTGAAACCATGAGATAAAATTATTTTATTAAATTTCTCGTATCATTGAAGATGAGTTTACTTTAAACCATAAAGAGATTTAATTAGTTTGCAAACTTCCATTTCTTGACCAGGTTTGACAAAACCTTCCGGTTACTCCATATAAATTTTTTCTTCTAAATCACCATTTAGAAATGTTGTTTTTACATACTGTAGACACCCCATTTTTGCACTCGCCTGATTAATCAACTCGTCAACCCGATCGCAATGATTTCCAATGATGGATGTGTATTCCATTGCTTTATTTTGTTACCAGATGTGTTTCAGAAATCCGGATGAGGTATCTCGAATTGACAAAACCTTAGAAACCACGCTACGCTAGGAAAATACGACCCCAGAAACATAGAAATCATCATATTGCAGACCAAAAAGAAGCTTAACGATAAAAATCACTAAAAATTGACCAAATTATCAAAATACCCCTAACCTCAAAACAACCTAGAGCCTACGTTGCGCTTAGGAAAACTCTCCCGAACACATAAAATAACAAATCGGAACCAAATAAATCATTTCACCAATTTTAACAGAATTTGACAAAATTACGAAAATGCCCCTCATAAAGTTCACAATCATCTCACATAAAAATTTTCATAAAGGATACAAACCAACATTTCCATTGAATTCCTTACGAAAAACTGATTCTAAAACATCCTAGAACATCAAAAACTGACTTAAAACGTGAAAAGTCCTCTCCGGGGGCAAAACGGTAATTTCACAATTTTTATAATTAAAAAATTCGAAATTAATAAATAAAACATTAAATAATTAAATTTAAACATTAATGAAATTAATTTAAAAATTTGAACCTAAAAAATCGATCAATCGGACTCTCAAGCAAAATTGTTGAGGGTTCGTGGGATATTTCTTTAAGGACCCCTCCATTTGGGGGTCCAAAGAATTAAAGAAATAATGGAAGAGGGTTCTCAAAAATCAAAGTAAATCAAGCAAGACTAAGGTCAAGGTATTAAAGTCGATCAAGTAAGACTGAAGTCAAAATTGAAGTCAATTAAGCAAGACTGAAGTCAAGATATTAAAAGTCAATCAATTAAGACTGAAGTCAAAACATTAAAAGTCAATCAAATAAGACCAAAAGTCATAATAGAATTCTAATTAAATAATAACTCTATCTAATAGAGTTCTAACTTAAAAACAATTCTACCTAAAACAATTTGAATTAAAACACAATTCTACCTAAAACAATTTTAACTAAAACACAACTCTAATTAAAAGATCTCTAATTAAACACTAACTCTACCCAAATCAACCCCTAAAAACATCTATAAATAGAGGTGCTCACACCCTATTTTCGTATCAAATCATAAACCCTAAGAGAAGTAGGTCTAGAAGCTCCCCTAGCCCCCCATAAACCCTAGTTTTGGAGCCCCAACTCCTTATCTAACATCCCTCCTTCAATTTTAGTCTAGAAAACACCTAAAATCCCTCAAAAACCCCCCAAATCCGCAACAAATTTGAAGAGTTCAGATATAAAAATAAGGAGATACCTTGATCTAGGAGATCCGAAGTCAAATCCGGAGACAGAACGAAGTAAGGGAGTACAGTACAAGGAGCTCTTTTTGTCAGAAAGGTATGTAATTTTTTTATTTTTATCTAGGTTTTTAGCAATGTGATATATTTGGGAAGTTAGTAGAGACCGACTTTGGCCGGGCAGGGTTGGTGCCTAACACCTTCCAACCCCGTAACATGATCCCCGAATTCAGATTTTTTGTGGTAGATTAGTTCTTTTTATCCATGTTAGAGTCAGTTTGGTTCCTAGACCACAATAACTAGGTGGCGACTCCCAAACCTCAAGGGTCAAAAGCGGATCCGCGCACCCCGCGGATCGAGGGCGCTTTCAGTGGTGACTCCACTGGGGACTATTGAGGATCAAACTTGAAAAACCCCAAGTATGGGAGCATTGCCAAGATGACCTAGATTTTTTTTTATTATTTAGTTAGATTTATTTTATTTATTTTTTTTGTTTATTTATTTTTTATCTTGATTGTAGATTATTTTGGGTATTGCATTTTTTTTTCTCCAATTAAGGATCACTTTTTGATGACCCCTAAATAATGAAAGATTAAAATTGACCTATGAAAATGATGGAATGATGAAGGTTGGACAGAAATGTTAAAACTTTTTTAGAGAATATTCTAGTGAGAATTAAGTCTGGGAGCCTCTTAATAAAACATAGATCTCGTCGAGTAGATTAATTTAGAATCTGAGTTCACTCAATTTCGTTATCGGAAGCCTTAGATATCATCGATGCAAGTTCAATCTGTAAATCTGGAATTATTTCTGAATGAAAGTTGGGACAGCAATGTTAAAACTTTTTTAGAGAATATTCTAGTGAGAATTAAGTCTGGGAGCCTCTTAATAAAACATATATCTCGTCGAGTAGATTAATTTAGAATCTGAGTTCACTCAATTTCGTTATCGGAAGCCTTAGATATCATCGATGCAAGTTCAATCTGTAAATTTGGAATTATTTCTGAATGAAAGTTGGGACAGCAATGTTAAAACTTTTTTAGAGAATATTCTAGTGAGAATTAAGTCTGGAAGCCTCTTAATAAAACATAGATCTCGTCGAGTAGATTAATTTAGAATCTGAGTTCACTCAATTTCATTATCGGAAGCCTTAGATATCATCGATGCAAGTTCAATCTGTAAATCTGGAATTATTTCTGAATGAAAGTTGGGACAGCAACGTTAAAACATTTTTACAGAACATTCTGGTGAGAACTAAGTCTGGACACCCATTAATAAAATGTAGATCTCATCGAGTAGATTAATTTAGAACTTGAGTTCACTCGATTTCGTTATCGGGAGCCTTAGATATCATCGATGCAAGTTCAGATTGTATTTTCCTAATTCACAGAAAATCTGAATTTATCTAATGTTGGCACAATTAATGTTCGTGAGAGCGAGCTCATCTCAACCATTGTCATTCTATCATCAATGTAACACCTATTGGAATCTCGATTTATTTTGGATCACCCAAAAGTGATCATTGATTGGACCTTAAAAATTATAAAAATTATGCCTATTGCAATGTTTGTTTGATCATTATCATATGCCATATTTATTGATTAATTTACCATGATCTTGCTTGAAATACATGATTGATGTTGATCGTAATGTTAATGTGTTTATGTGATGGGAATAATGTGATCTTAATTGAATATTTATATGATTTGAATGATATTGGTTTTGATTAAATGTATGATTAGTTTGATTGGATCCATGTGCCCATTTGTTTAAAAAAGGTCCCGGGCACACTCCACCCTGTTTTGCACACATCACATGCACGTTTAATGTTTTACTCACTTACACGTCCTATTTAGCCAACGTGGCACTAGTGCGTGGCCCGGTTTCTTCGGAGATGCGACGTCATTCATGAAACTCACAACTCTAGTCACGTACCTTAGGGTATATCAAACTGGGGGCATCAATACCATCTGATCAGGTGATTCTGAGAAGTATGTTGATGCACCCAGGCTGGAGCGACCTGAGCCTTTGACCTATTGTAAGCCACACAGTCACATGTCCCGATTGTCAACGTAGTACTAATACGTGGTCGGTCCACTCGTGGGATGCCAAACCATTTATGAAAGCTACAACTCTTGACTCGTACCCGTAGGTATAAAAGGTAATCTAAGTATATCAATTGCACTTCTTGGTCAAAATCGGTGCCTAAGCAAGATCTTGCCCCGCTGTACCCTACTGTACAAGGGGGATAGACTACGTCTATTCTAGACGAGAGGTATTTAAGTGGGCCCTTGCTCAGCATTGTGCGCCACCTCTCAACTGGAGATCAAACTGGCTGTTTTTGGCTTCAGAGAAGTGAATTGAGGTTTTAGATTATCACCTATACGGTATATCAAACCAAGTCACCACGTATCGAAAGGTATATAGGTGTGCTTGGGCAAGGGTGGCCAGATAAAAATGCATTGCACGTAGTAAGCCTAGAGTCTAGAAACCTTCCCCATAGGTTACGACTCGAACTTATCGTGGGTGTTACTGGGTTGTTTATTGAATGAATGTCTGTTGTTGGATGAATGTATGTGAGTGATGTGAATGATGAGATCAAAGTGCATGATTGTCCTCAAGGATCAAAGAAATTTTATTCTTAAAAATTAAAATGGGTGCACCGACCCAGTAAAGAATCCATTCTCTTACAATAATGACTCAGTCCATCTCGATTCAACAGTCATGATGGACCGGGCCAGTTAAATCAAAATGGAAATCGAATTTTCAAAGAAAAAAGAAAATATTTTTCAAAAAAAAAAATGATTTACAAAAGTTCTATGTTTGCATGAAATTTTTTTGAAATATATTTTTTACCAAAAATCTATTTTTTGCATGGACTTTATAAAATTATCAAAATATGTTTTTCTAAAAAGAAAATGATTGCAAAAAATAATCAGTATTGTAAAAATTGTTATTCAATAAAAACATTATTTTCAAGAGTAATAAAATTATTTTTCTTCTGAATAATCATTGAATGGATGAATTGTTTAACGGATTGGTGTACAAAATTCTATAAAATCTCAGGGTTCATTTAAAATGTTATCAAGGGGGTGACACTGAAATTGGTTAAATTTACATTCAAAGAGGTTTAAGGGTTATCATTGTGTTTAAGCTCAATCGTCCATCGTGTAGCTAGGGTTGTAAATCCGGTCAGTTAGAGTAAACGTTAATATCAAGTCAACAGTCAGAAATGACCTCAAAATTTCTCAACATCGTCCAGTTGTTCTTTGAAGATCATAGTACTTCAATCCCACCGGTTATAAGCAATATCTCAGTCCTCAGTCTTAATCAAACTCGTGTGGGCACTTGTCTTGAGTTTTCATGAGTCATTTGGGTTAGCTCGAGTCCTTTTTTCCAGCAAGGTCATGTCTTCCTTAGATTGAGTCTACTCTTTCCTATTGAGTCAAGTTAGTTCATCGAGTCTATAGAGGTGTCTGTTGCCCCATCTGAAATTAATCGGATAAAGGAAATTTTTGAATACCTCGAGCGCATTAACGAATTAACTAATAATTTGATAGATTTCGTTTCTGAACAAGAAGATAAGAGTCGGGCTCAGCCTTTAATCGAGAAAGGAAAGGTCTTTGACCTTAAAACAAAAAATAATTCCTAAAGAGATTCAAATAGAAACCATCTTATCCCTATAGGAACACGAGGAGATAATGAATTTACTCAGAAATTTCAAAAGACTTGTTCGTGTGATCATATGAGGGTATGCTAGGTACAAGCTTGGGTGTTGTTCAACACGAAATAGATACTCGTCTATATCGATGGAATTAAAGAAGATGTTATAAAATGTATCAGCACTATCCTTACTACATCTTGAGTTTCAAATCACATATTATCAGTCGATATGGGGGTATCTTTTGAACTGATCTCTGATAATGGGTCGTACTTCAAAGCATAAATCATTACTCTATGTTTAAAGTTGAAGATCCGGAAGCACAAATCATCCTCCTACCGTCCTCAGATCAATGGAACGGTTGAAGCAGTCAGTAAGAGTCTCAAGACTATCATCAGGAAAATGTGACAATCACACATCGAGATTGGTTAGAAAAATTATCATTCACACTATGGACATATCGAACTTCAATTCGATCCTTTAGTGGAGCTACTCCCTACTCCTTAGTGTATGGCATGGAAGCAGTCTTGCCAGTTGAAATGGAAATTTCGTCTCTCAGGGTCTTGTTGGAAAATCATTTGTTAGAAAAAGATTGGGTTCGTCAGCAGTATGAAGAATTAAACTTGATCGAAGAAAACGAGTTAAAGCCCTGTACCATGTGCAAGCTTATCTAAGAAGAGTCACCCGTGCATTTGACAAGAAGGTCAAAGCTCATCATTTACAAGTCAAAGATTTAACTATCAGACTTTAAAGAAAATTGAACACTCCTCCTCGATTATAGGAGAAAGTCTAAATTGGAAAAATTCATTAAGGAAATACTATCTGGAAAAGTCGTCAGACTTCAAGATCATGATGGAGGTGAACTACCAGAACCAACCAACCTTGACCAGATCAAGCGGTACTACATTTAAGGAGGTCATTTTTGGCCGAATCAATTTTCCTATTACCTAATTCTTTATCTCCTTTCTCAACCCCTTTGCAGCCTGTTCAAAAAGAGAAAAATTGTGCCTTTTATTTCTTAGCCTGATCACCTAACCTAGGGGATGGAAGATTTGAACTACGTTTTGGTCTGATCCCAAAATTCTGAGGTACGTAGGCAACCCGAGAAGTTACTTCAGGCCCGACCACATCAAAGTAAAGAAATCTATTTCCCCCATACAATAAAAAAAAATCAAGAAAAAATTCAAAAGAAAAAGAAATTCAAAATGGGAAAGAAAATTTAAAGAAAAAGAAATAATGCCACACAAGGGGCATTTGGGTTTTGAGCCTCAAAATCCCTTTCTTTTTATACCCAATCCTAAGCCTACCTATAAAAGTCCTCCTAAGTACCGTGCGAAAAGTTAAGGAAGGTAGCAAAAGCATGATCAGACAGCAACTCCAGAAGTTCAGAAAAGAAAAAGAAGATAAAAAAATGATGAAGCCTGCTAAGTTGAAAACCCGAAAAGGGCGACTTAGGCAAAAATTAAGGCAAGCTCGCAAGGTTGAAAATCTGAAAGGACAACTTTGGCAACAATTAGAGCCAAGAAAAAAAAAAGAAGCTCGCTAGATCGAAAACCTGAAAAGGCGATCTAGGCAAAAGTTAGAGCAAGCTCGCTAGATTGAAAACTTGAAAAGGCGATCTAGGCAAAAGTTAAAAAAAAAAAAAAAAAAAACAGAAGAAAATCCTAAGCTGAGAGCGGTCCGAGCTGAAACATCAGAAGTCCGAATAATCGAGTTCAATACCTAGCTTAAATCAGGCATAGACTCAGAAGCCACAAGTATCTTGTCTACGATCGATCTGAAAATTCTTACTTTCCCAAGTGAACCAAGGGAGATAAGGGTGAATTCTATGATGAGTCTTGAAAGGAAATAATTTTGTACTCTTGAGCCTGACTCAAAACCTTCAATAAAATTAATCAAAATTAAAAGTTGAGTCTTTATTGCGCTTGTGGTAATCAATTATTTCAAACCTTCATACAAAGGGCATTTTCTTTCTTCTTTTTCCCCTTACACTAGGGGCATTTTTTATATTACACGAGGTGTTCAATTATTTTCAAGGCCATGTTCATTGTCAAACTAGAGGCGTTTTGCTTTTGAGCAATGTTAATCCTAAGAGATAATGAGAACCCCAAATTTAAGATAACCTTCTTGATAACAGTTTTTCGAAAAACTTTTGAGGTTCAAAGGAAATAAAAAACTCAGATTTTAAATTCATAAAACATTTGGATAAATCCTTGAAGTTCAAATAAAAGCATTTTGGATCTCACATAGGAGATATAACATTCTTTCGTTCTCCAGATTCTTTTCCAGATTCAATCATTCTTGGAATTAATCATTCCACTTTCAGATTCATTATCTTCCAGATTTATTCGTTCTCCGGTTTGTTCTAATCAGTTTTCTCCAAAATTCATTCATTCCTCTACCAGTTTTGCTCAGTTGCCGCCAAGGGTTATCTTGGATTTTGCTCAGTTTCCGCCAAGGGTTATCTTGGATTTTGCTCAGATGCCGCCAAGGGTTATCTTGGATTTTGCTCAGTCTCCGCCAAGGGTTATCTTGGATTTTGCTCAGTTGTCGCCAAGGGTTATCTTGGATTTTGCTCAGTTTCCGCCAAGGGTTATCTTGGATTTTGCTCAGTTGCCACCAAGGGTTATCTTGGATTTTGCTCAGTTGCCGCCAAGGGTTATCTTGGATTTTACTCAGTCTCCGCCAAGGGTTAACTTGGATTTTGTTCAGTTTCCGCCAAGGGTTATCTTGGATTTTGCTCAGTCTCCGCCAAGGGTTATCTTGGATTTTGCTCAGTTGCCGCCAAGGGTTATTTTGGATTTTGCTCAGTTGCCGCCAAGGGTTAACTTGGATTTTGCTCAGTTGCCGCCAAGGGTTATCTTGGATTTTGCTCAGTCTCCGCCAAGGGTTATCTTGGATTTTGCTCAGTTGCCGCCAAGGGTATCTTGGATTTTGCTCAGTTGCCGCCAAGGGTTATCTTCGATTTTGCTCAGTCTCCGCCAAGGGTTATCTTGGATTTTGCTCAGATGCCGCCAAGGGTTATCTTGGATTTTGCTCAGTTGCCGCCAAGGGTTAACTTGGATTTTGCTCAGTTTCCGCCAAGGGTTATCTTGGATTTTGCTCAGTTGCCGCCAAGGGTTATCTTGGATTTTGCTCAGTTTCCGCCAAGGGTTATCTTGGATTTTGCTCAGTTACCGCCGAGGGTTTTCTCGGAACTATGCTCAGTTACCGCCGAGGGTTTTCTCGGAATTATGCTCAGTTACCGCCAAGGGTTTTCTCGGAACTATGCTCAGTTACCGCCGAGGGTTTTCTCGGAACTATGCTCAGATACCGCCGAGGGTTTTCTCGGAACTATGCTCAGTTTATTCTCAGATTATATTCAAATTTTACTCAGTTTATATTCAAATTATGCTCAGTTTATGCTCAATTTATGCTTAGGTTTTACTCAGTTTCACACAGTGCACACACTTGCACATTTGCATTTTTTAGTCAGGGAGAATTCTCTAAAATTCAAGGATCTGACACCACCAGTGAGAGTTTGTGCTCAAGGACCTGACAACCTTTTGATTCGGGGAGAGCTTTACCCTCAAGGATCCGAACACCCCGACGAATTGCTAAATCAGGCTGCAAAATGAACTGTCACTAGCTTTGGCATTCGGATATCGCACTATCTACCAAAATAGATTTGCTATCTAGTTTGCTTCAACCCTCTGCCAAAGAGGGGCATCTGTAGACACCCCATTTTTGCACTCGCCTGATTAATCAACTCGTCAACCCGATCGCAATGATTCCCAATGATGGATGTGTATTCCATTGCTTTATTTTGTTACCAGATGTGTTTCAGAAATCCGGATGAGGTATCTCGAATTGACAAAACCTTAGAAACAACGCTACGCTAGGAAAATACGACCCCAGAAACATAGAAATCATCATATTGCAGACCAAAAAGAAGCTTAACGATAAAAATCACTAAAAATTGACCAAATTATCAAAATACCCCTAACCTCAAAACAACCCTAGAGCCTACGTTGCGCTTAGGAAAACTCTCCCGAACATATAAAATAACAAATCGGAACCAAATAAATCATTTCACCAATTTTAACAGAATTTGACAAAATTACGAAAATGCCCCTCATAAAGTTCACAATCATCTCACATAAAAATTTTCATAAAGGATACAAACCAACATTTCCATTGAATTCCTTACGAAAAACTGATTCTAAAACATCCTAGAACATCAAAAACTGACTTAAAACGTGAAAAGTCCTCTCCGGGGGCAAAACGGTAATTTCACAATTTTTATAATTAAAAAATTCGAAATTAATAAATAAAACATTAAATAATTAAATTTAAACATTAATGAAATTAATTTAAAAATTTGAACCTAAAAAATCGATCAATCGGACTCTCAAGCAAAATTGTTGAGGGTTCGTGGGATATTTCTTTAAGGACCCCTCCATTTGGGGGTCCAAAGAATTAAAGAAATAATGGAAGAGGGTTCTCCAAAAATCAAAGTAAATCAAGCAAGACTAAGGTCAAGGTATTAAAGTCGATCAAGTAAGACTGAAGTCAAAATTGAAGTCAATTAAGCAAGACTGAAGTCAAGATATTAAAAGTCAATCAATTAAGACTGAAGTCAAAACATTAAAAGTCAATCAAATAAGACCAAAAGTCATAATAGAATTCTAATTAAATAATAACTCTATCTAATAGAGTTCTAACTTAAAAACAATTCTACCTAAAACAATTTGAATTAAAACACAATTCTACCTAAAACAATTTGAATTAAAACACAATTCTACCTAAAACATTTTAACTAAAACACAACTCTAATTAAAAGATCTCTAATTAAACACTAACTCTACCCAAATCAACCCCTAAAAACATCTATAAATAGAGGTGCTCACACCCTATTTTCGTATCAAATCATAAACCCTAAGAGAAGTAGGTCTAGAAGCTCCCCTAGCCCCCCATAAACCCTAGTTTTGGAGCCCCAACTCCTTACCTAACATCCCTCCTTCAATTTTAGTCTAGAAAACACCTAAAATCCCTTCAAAAACACCCCCAAATCCGCAACAAATTTGAAGAGTTCAGATATAAAAATAAGGAGATACCTTGATCTAGGAGATCCGAAGTCAAATTCGGAGACAGAACGAAGTAAGGGAGTACAGTACAAGGAGCTCTTTTTGTCAGATCTGAGGGAACAAAATCCTTGCTATCGGAAAGGTATGTAATTTTTTTATTTTTATCTAGGTTTTTAGCAATGTGATATATTTGGGAAGTTAGTAGAGACCGACTTTGGCCGGGCGGGGTTGGTGCCTAACACCTTCCAACCCCGTAACATGATCCCCGAATTCAGATTTTTTGTGGTAGATTAGTTCTTTTTATCCGTGTTAGAGTCAGTTTGGTTCCTAGACCACAATAACTAGGTGGCGACTCCCAAACCTCAAGGGTCAAAAGCGGATCCGCGCACCCCGTGGATCGAGGGCGCTTTCACATACATTTGATGGACAACCATTTTATGAATGGAAGCAAGAGAAATAAGTAGTCGAATAGAAGATATCCGAGCTACTGGAGCATAAATTTCAAAATAGTTTATCTCGTATCTTTGTTTAAAGCCTTTAGCAACTAATCTAACTTTAAACTTATTTATTGATTCATCTGCATTCAATTTCTTTTTAAAAATTCATTTGCACCCTATGGGTTTCGCACCTAGGGGTAAATCTGAGAGAACCCAAGTCTTATTAGAAATAATCGAATTCATCTTATCATTAATGGCTTCTTTCCAAAATAATGAATCTGTAGAGTTCATAGCCTTAGAAAATGTAGAGGGTTCATATCTCTTTACATTTAATATGAACTTAGTAACATTCTTGACTTCATATTTATCTTATTCAACAAGATAAACCAGGAAGTCAGGTCCAAATGTGCATTCAACTCTAGGTCTCTTACTTCTCCTAGATTCAGGATCTTGTTAATCAGAACCTGGGTCACTACTAGTGTTATCTTGAACAGGTTGATGAATCTATTTAGGAATAGAATTTTCAGAAATTGAATCATGAGAACTTAACTTAGTCAAATCCTCAAAAAATTCTACGTCTACAGATTCAATGACATCACTACTATCCAGATCTAGAAAACGATAAGTTAGGCTATTCTGAGAATAACCAATAAACACACACTTGTAGGTTTTAACTCCTAACTTTGGTCTCTTAGGGTTAGATTTTCTTACATAAGCAAGACACCCCCACACTTTGAGACGATTGAGATTTGACTTCCTTTTGAACCAAAGTTCATAAGGTGTAACATTATTTTTCTTTGTTGGAACTCTATTTAAAATATAACAAATTGAAAAAATTGGTTCACGCACTAATGAATAAGATAAACCTGAACTAATAATCATAACATTTACCATTTCAACTAAGATTCTATTCTTTCTTTCTACAACTCCATTTTGTTGCGATGTGTAAGGAGCCATAACTTGATGGATAATGTCATGAGTTTCACAAAACTTAATGAACTCATTTGGATATTATTCACCACCCTTATCAGAACATAGAATCTTAATTTTATGGTTAAGTTATTTTTCAACTTCTGCCTTAAATATTTGAAATTTCTCAAAAACTTTATATTTAGTTTTCATTAAATAAATATATGCGTACTTTGAGTGATCATCAATAAAGGTAACAAAATATTTATTGCATTCATGTGTTTGACTATTAAAGTCGTATACATTACTATGAATAAGCTCTAAGATAGTAGAAGTTCTTTCAACAAATTTAAAGAATTTTATAGTTATCTTAGATTGAATACAAGTTTGACATTTATAAATATTCTCTAAATTACATTTAGGATAAGTCCTAGATTAATCATACGTTTAATTGAACCATAATTAACGTATCATATTCTACTATGTCATAAACATATGAATCAACAATATACACAATAGAAGAGATTTCATTATTTAAATTTAGGCGAATCATGCCTTTATAAGAATAACCATGTCCCACAAATTCATTACTTTTTGACAAGGTAAGCCTATCTGATTCATACACAAGTTTGAAACCTGATTTATTAAGCAGGTCTTCTGACACGAGATTCTTGCTAATATCTGAAACATGGAAGACGTTGAAAAGAAGGATAGTCTTCCTAAAAGTGAATCTAAGACTTACATTCCCAACTTCGAGAATGTTGGAAAGAGAACTGTTTGCCATTTTTACTTTTATACCTTCACCACAAGGTTCATACCTTGTGTAGAGACTTCTATCATTACAGAAGTGTTCTGTTGCTCCAGTGTCAACCCACCAACCACTGTTGTCTGGCACAACATTTGCTAGTGAACGAGCATAGGAAACTATTGTAACCATTGCTCCCTCTATCACTACCATATTTTCTTCTTTCTTGAATTTCTTCTTTCGATGTCGGCATTCTCAAGCATAATGACCAAGCTTGTTACAATAAAAACACTTGCTATTTTTCTTATTGTTTTTATCAGCTTTCTTCTTGAAGGATGAAGTTTTCTTAAGTTTTAACCTAAAATCAATCTTCTTGGGTTTATCATCCTCAATTATGTTTACTTTGATTTACTCTATTTCCTCATATTTTTATTCTCTATTACGAACATCTTCTTCTATACGAAGATGACGTTGTAGAGATCATAGTTGGCAATTCGATAAATGGGAAAAAAATGGTACAGAAATAAATCGGGTACCATTCGGAATAACGATACATAGGTTCGTTTGAAAATTCGACAAAAAAACACAGGACGGTAAAAATATGATACACAAATAGTTCGACAATGATTCATATATACTAATTTTTAAAATTTTCGAATATATATATATAACATATGATATGACCTAACAACTCTAATCTACTAATCAAATTATCAATACTTAAATTAAAATTATCTTAAGTAAACAAACATTCATCCAATAAAATATATATTCGTAATTAAAGATTTAGTTTTAATTCATCTAATAAAAAATGTAAATGAAAAGCATATAACATGATATACTACTTAATGTCAAAATCATCATATCCTATAATCTAATTAAATTCAAAAAGAAATTTATTATCGTATTAATGCGAAGTAGATGGACCAAATAACTCGTAAAATAAAATATCTTCACGATTACGTGTAATTTCGTCTTCCTTTTCAAACTCTTCATGACCATCATCAACGTATTCTGGAAGTTCCCTAAGTTGTTCAAGATTAATTATTTTTGTATCATGTTTTTCAAGATCACCACAATTAGTCTTTATCTTTAAATTCATTCTTATGTAAATCAAATCTTCTAGCATAGAAGGTGTCAATATATTTTTTCTCTTCGTTTGTGCAGCTTCAAATGCACTCCAATTTCGCTCATATGATGAAGAGCTATATGGTTGACTTAAGATACAAATTGTAATCATTTGAACTATAGGAATCGGTTCACCGTTTTGTAACCACCATATACTTATATGTAAGTTTAAAAAAATGAAAAACACATTATTTTGTAGTAGTAATTAATAAATAACTTAAAAATAATATAATAAAATACTTACGAGGGTGAATTGTTTTCATCTGAACTTTTGCAAGAGTAGTAAAAATATCTGAACTTTGAGTATTGTATTATGTTATTTGTGTACCCAATGCCCTACACTCATCACTTGTATCAAACATTTTTTCAACAACAAAAAGTAACCATTTTCTAACTTCCAGACTATCATATCTAATCTTTCCACTTGACATTAACAACAGATTTAGAAATGTAGCAATCGCATGAACATTATGAAGAATATTTGTATCTCTTCTTAAATTAAATAATTCTCATAGTTTGATGTATTTTAATTGATTATTATCACATTGACATTTTAATGACTCATTTGCCTTTTCCATCACTTCATACAAGTACCCCGTAGTTGATCATTCACCATCAACCAAACGAAATACTCTAATTATAGGCTCTTATGTTAAAATCACTTCATTTCTATCGCTCCAAAATATAGTTCCTTAAATTGTATTTGTTATCTTCTTTGCCATCTCAGAAGTAGAATATTTTATGCCTCTCCACTCAGGTGATGCAATCATTTGGCACAACCCATCTTCAACTTCTAAAATCGACTGAAGCATCAGAAAATGATATGCAAATCTAGTCTTACAAGACTTTTTCAACTCCATTTTATTTGTCATCTTTCTCATCAATGCCAAGACTGTAGTATACTTGTACATATAATCCACTATTTCTTTTGCATCATAAAATTTTTTTTGTACCAAATTAACTTCCTTTTATATATATTTAAGAAGTAATTGTACTCCATATGCAGCATATCGTGTTTTATAAATATGTGGATACAATTCCATAATCATTTGACTGGTACTTTCATAGTTCGATGCATTATCCGTGATAATTTGTATAATATTTTTCGTTCCAATCTCTTCTATGATTGAAAGCGCCCTCGATCTGTGGGGTGCATCCGCTTTTGACTTTTGATGGTTTGGGAGTCGCCACCTAGTTATTAAGGTCTAGGAATCGAACTTTGACTCTAAAAGACAAATAACACTAATCTACGAAAGAAAATACGGGTCTGGGGATTATGTTACGGGATTGAAAGGTGTTAGGCACCAACCCCGCCCAGCAAATGTCGGTCTCTATTTTTCTCAAATAAAACTACATTGTTAAAAAGACCTAAATAATAATAAAAAAAATTACCTTTACGAACGCAACGGCTTTGTTCCCTCAGATCTTATAGAACAGCTCTTCGTGCAGCACTCCTCGCTTCGTTATGTCACCGGATTTACTTCAGATCTCTAAGATGAAGTACCTCCTTCTTAGATCTGAATTTTTCTAATTTGTTTATGAATTTCTAGGTATTTTTAAAGGATTTCTAGGTGTTTTTTGAGCTAAAATTGGGGTATGGATGTTAGGTAAGGAGTTAGGACTTCAAAATTAGGATTTTGGGAAGGTTGGGGAGGCTCCTTGACCTATTTTTTCTAGGATTTTCTCTTGGATACGAAAATAGGTTGTAGAGACCCTTATTTATAGATTTCTTAAGAACTTTTTAGATAGAGTTAGAGTTAGATTATGTTTCTTTTAGGTAGTTTTAGAGTTTAATTAGAGTTTTTTTAGATAATTTTAGAGTTTAATTATATTTCTTTTAGATAGTTTTATATTTTATTTAGAATTCTTTTAGGATTTTGACTTAAGTCTCACTTGATTGATTAGAATTTAGGGTTTTGACTTAAGTCTTACTTGATTGACTTGATTTAGGATTTTGACTTAAGTCTTACTTGATTGACTAGAATTTAGGGTTTTGACTTAAGTCTTACTTGATTGAATTTAATTTTAAATAGGATTTCACTTTACATTAATTAATATTTTAATTATTAATTTTAGAATTTTTAATTATTAAAATTATAAAATTATCGTTTTACCCTCGAAGAGGATATTTTACATTTTAAGTCGTTTTTCAATGTTCCAAGATGTTTTGAAATCTATTGTTCGTAAGGAATTCAATAGAAATATTGGTTTGTGTCATTTATGAAATTTTTTATGCAAAATGGTCATAAACTTTATGAGGGGCATTTTCGTAATTTTGTCCAATTTTATGAAAATTGGCGAAATGATTTATTTGATTTCAATTTGTTATTTTATATGTTTGAAAGGATTTTTCCAAGCGTAATGTAGGCTCTAGGGATGTTTTGAGGTTAGGGTTATTTTGGTAATTTGATCATTTTTAGTGATTTTTATCGTAAAACTTCTTTTTGTCTGCAAGATGATGATTTATATGTTTTTGGGATTATATTTTCCTAGCGTAGTGTGGTTTGTACAGTTTTGTTAGTTCGAGATACCTCATCTGAATTTCTGAAACACATCTGGTAACCAAATAGAGTATTGGAATAAACTTCCATCATTGGAAACTGTTACAATCGGATTGACGAGTTGATTAATCAGGCAAGTGCAAAAATGAGATGTCTACAAATGCCCCTCTTTGACAGAGGGTTGAAGCAAACTAGATAGCAAATCTATTTTGGTAGATAGTGCGATATCCGAATGCCAAAACTAGTGACAGTTCATTTTACAACCTGATTTAGCAATTTGTCGGGGCGTTCAGATCCTTGAGCGTAAAACTCTTCTCAAACAAGTTTGTCAGGTCCTCGAGCTTGAACTCTCACTGACGATGTCAGATCCTTGAAATAACTAATGCAAAAGTGCATGTATGTGCAATGGTGTGATGCTTACTGAGTAAAAATGTGTCAGGTCCTAGAAATCTTCTCTTACTGACAATAGTGATTCAAAATTGAAATGTGTTTATGCAACGAAAGCAAGCATGATATTGTAGGAACTTCATTAAATTCTTTTTTCAAAGTTCGAAGAGTTTGAGTCTTGTTTTTCGGACTCATGCTTACTTGAACCATGCTTCTTGGGCTTAGGTTTGCAGGAACTTAAACAATCCTGTTAATTTAATATATGATTCAAACAAAGCTGGAGTCTCGTATCTCGGACTTTAACTGAGGTTTATAGGAACTTAAACAATCTTGTTAATTCATTATATGATTCAAACAAAGTTGGAGTCTCGTTTCTCAGACTCTGGCTTAGGTTTACAGGGACTTAAACAATTTTGTTAAAGTTGGAGTCTCGCTTCTCGGACTCTGGCTAAGATTTACAAGAACTTAAACAATCCTGTTAATTCATTATATGATTCCAAAAAAGCTGGAGTCTCGTTTCTCGAACTCTACCTGAGGTTTACAGGAACTTGAACAATCTTGTTAAAGTTGGAGTCTCGCTTCTCGGACTCTGGCTAAGGTTTACAGGAATTTAACAATCCTGTTAATAGTTGGAGTCTCGTTTCTCAGACTCGAACTGAGGTTTATAGGAACTTAAACAATCCTGTTAATTCATTCTATGGTTCAAACAAAGTTGGAGTTTCATTTCTTGGACTCTAGCTGAGGTTTACAGGAACTTAAACAATCCCGTTAATTCATTCTATGGTTCAAAAAAAGTTGGAGTTTCGTTTCTCGGACTCGAATTTATTGGAGCCACGCTTCTCAGGCTAAGGTTTACAGGAACTTAAACAATCCCGTTAATTCATTCTATGAATCAAAAAAAGTTTAAGTCTCGTTTCTCGGACTCGAACTTATTGGAGCCACGCTTCTCGGGCTTGGATTAATTAAGGACTCGATATTATCGAGCTCAAAGATCGAGAGATTAGGCCTTTATTAGCTTATCATGCATCTGGATTCATAATTATCATTGGGCTTCGCTAGACTTTGAAACTTTTGTAAGATTTTCCTTTTTATCATGTAACTAAGAACAAAACTTTGGAATCACAAAGACTTTTAAAAATGCCCCTAGTTTCAATGTTCGCTTTAACTGGAACTTGATTACGAAACTAATTGAATGGATTGCACGAGTAGCTATGGACTCTGATATATGACAGACGAAAGAATCAGCATTCCTTTAAATTTTTAAGACTCTTAAGATTATTATATGTGTAATAAGGAATTTGATCATTTTCTTTTGAGAAATGTTTGAGCTAAACTTAAAATCTTGATAATTATTGGAATAGAAGATCTTTCTCCTTAAAGTGATCGCTGGTTCTACATTTTCCTTTGGCGAACACTTGAACAAGTAAACATACTCCTAAATATTCTATAATGTTCAAAATGGCTTCTGAGTTTTTTTGACTTCAATATTGTTTTTATCGAATGTTGTGGCTTGAATGGTTCTGTATTTCCTAATTTCTGTCATTTTCAAGTTTTCAACCTAGCAGGTTTTCTTTTTTTATGGTTATGTCCTAACTTTTGTCTAAGTCGTCCTTTTGGGTTTCTATTTAGTGGACTTTCTTTCTTCTTGATGATCTTGAATAACCAACTCGACAACTTCTTAGTTCCCTGCACCTTAACCGAGTCAATTAGCATTCTGAAGGACTTAATAGGTGGGCTTAGAATATAGTTTAGAAAGAAAAAGATATAAGACTCAACTTCCCAAAATACCCCTAGTTTGATATTCTCTTTTTTTTGTCAATTATTTTGATTTTTTCTAAATGTCCCTAGTTTGGCATTCTTTTCTTTTTATCAATTTTTTTGATTCTTTTTTCTAATACCCCTAATTTGGCATTCTTTTCTTTTTAAACCTTTTAATAGGGGATTTTCCATTTAGATGACACTTTTCTTAAGAGAATACACTTATTCTTTGCGTGACCGGACTTGAAATAACTTCTCAGGTTGTCTACGTACCCCAAATATTTATTTTTTTCTTTTGGGATCAGGTCAAAACGTAGTTTATACTTAGACTTCCCTCATATGGTTGGTTGGTGTGGTTTAGAAAGAAACATGCTATTTGATTTTTTTAGAGGCTGCGAGGGGCTAAAGAAAGTTATCTTTTTTTTTGGAAGACAGGGAAATGGTTCGACCAAAGAAAGTCTCATTTGGTGAAATACTACTTGATTTGGTCAAGATTCTAGAAATTCAATGTCTTGATTGCTCTGTCGAGCAAGGTCTTCTTTTAAGAAAGAGTAATCTTCAATCTTCTTTTTTTACGAAATCGAGTATGATTGAGTTCTTTGTATTTGACATGACTCATTTCTAATTTAAAAAAAAATCTCATATTCTTTTGCGAATGATAATTCTTTTCTCTGAGTGAAAAATATTATGGATCCCTTCTTGTGGGTCTTGGAACATTTGTGATGGTTTCAACTACATCATTCTTGATCGATAATCTTTGATCTTTGAAGTTCACCATCGACTTTATGCCTTAATCTATTTTGGTACAATCTATCCTCATGAGACCATGTAGGAACGTTGTTGAATTTCTCAAGTAAATTTATTATTCTCTCATGTTCTCCTGAGGATAACGTAATACCCATTTGCACTTTTTGAGTGTACTCTTTAATTTAAATATTTATCAAATTTGATTAGTGAGTTTTAAGTTATTTCTCATGTTAGATTTTATGTTCACATCATTATTGCACACATGATAATCAAAAGCTTATTTATTTATTAGAATAAAAAAGAACATAAAATGATAAACCTGACTAAAGCCCAAAATTAAAAATGACTAACTGAATTCAAAGACTGACGCAATTGAAGCTAAAAAAAAACTAAGAAGACTTAAGAATACGACATCATTCTGAATGGAGGGACACAATTCTGGGGTCTATGCCACTTTGGTTATCTTCGATGGATGACTTGAACTTGCCTGCTTTTACTATCTCTTCATATTCGGATTCAAGCTTGTCATATGTTGGACAATCCGTTGCTTCAATAATCTCTCTGTTATTTAGTTCTAGTACTGCCTTGGGGTAGATATGCTCATCTCGGCATGGTGGAGGTACACTGTTAGGACCAATTGAATAAATGAAGGAAATTGGGTCAACTGACTCGGATTTGAATATGAGATATCAGGTTCAAAGTAGGGGGAAGTTGATTTTTAAAGGTAGGTAAAGGATTAGTTTTAACATTAGGCGCGGTAGGAGCGGGTATGGTGACCTTTCTTTGTTCAATCAAGTCTTGGATAACATAATGGAGAGTAATATACCTGTCAAAAAACATGACCAGGCATCTGATGGAATTCACAGAATTGCCCATTATCCATGTTTAGAGGAAGAAGATTAGACAAATACTTAGGTTGTAAAAGTATCGGCAATTCCTTTTTTATCAATTTTTGACAAGCAACACTAAGGGACATTCAAAGATTGACAAATTGTCTCTTAGGCTTGGCTTGTGAAGGCTGAGTAGATTAAGGAGATAGTGCGAAAGAGGTGTTGGCCACTTGTAAGGAATTGACATTATGTTTGAAATATTTGGGTTTTGACTCAGACGAGTTACTAAAAAGTCCCGAAGAGTAGGCATCATCAACTTTATTTCCACCCTCAAGGAGGGATTGAAAAGTGGGAAGGTACTGAGGGATCAAGTACTTGGCATAATTTGGAGTGAGATTCTTGAGGATGATCTTGACTTGTTCCTTCTCTTAAGGTCGGTCCCACAATTAAGCGACTTTAGCTCTCCATCTAGCAATGAACTCAGTGAAAGTTTTCCCGGGCTTCTATTTAATAGTTTTTAGGTATCTTCTTGTGAGTTCAATATCTGTGTTGAATGAATATCGACCAATAAACTCCTTTATCAATTCATGTCATATTCTTACCCGAGATGAGTCCAATGACATTAACCAGCGTAGGATAGGACTTGTAAGGGTTCTTTGAAAAAGTTGAGCCATCTGTTCTTCACTTAGACCCTGAGATTGCATTACGCCGACATATACTTTCAAGTGAGTCCTAGGGCATCCAATCCTGTCAAACCTCTCCATGTCTGGCATTGTGAACTTCTCTGGCAGACGGACCGTGAGAAACAAGGTCATTGCCCCTAATTCAAGAGTAAGATTGTCGGGGTCTTTGATATTCTTCAAAGCAGTTTCAACCTGAGTTATTCGATGAGCTAAGATAAGGTTGACAAGTAATTCATTATCTTCTTGGTTTTTGACGAGATCAAACACATCCTGAGGTTTTTTATCTTTTTCTTTTTCAGTCTTCAGGGCTTCAATTTGTGTCTAGACAGAAGTGATAATTTTTGCTTAAAAAGATTCCAAAATTTGACGGAGCGTTGCTTCATCCATTGTACTTATTTCTTTTTGTAGCGAGAGTTGACTACTTGGATTTGACAATAATACTCTGAAAAGATGACTTTTTTCACGAACCCAAAGTGGTACAGATGGTAGTTTAAGAGCAATTATTACCTGATTGGAAGTAAACCAAGGTTAACCGTTGACTAACTCTTAACCACAAGATTAAAGTTTTTATATAGATTAGCCCCAGTCCGGTGGGAAATATTGAATCCAAATGCACTCTAAATGTATAGTGACTAAGAAAGTGAGAAAGGTTAAACGAGAGTCTACCCCTGATTGGGATTGAACCTTTGATCAGACAAATTAATTTGATCCTAAGATTGAATTTTTATATATAAAGTGGTCTAGATCTTTAAAAGTGAAACCAATTAGTCCAACTGATTTGGTATTGATCAGTTTGATACATTTGTCAATTGGGCCAACTGGTTTAATTGGTTCAAAATGATTGGTACATTTCATCGATTGGGTCGGACCGATATAGTAAGTTTAGTTTAAACAGTCTGGATCAGTCCATCCATTTACTTGTTGGTTGGATTAAATAGAGCAACCCGGGAACACCTATAGTCAGGTTAGGTCGTGACCTATAGGAAGGCTTCTAAACTCTAGGTTTACTACGTGCAATGCAATTTATCTGGCCACCCTTACCCAAGTGCACCTATATACTTCTCGAGCGTACTCAATCAGACGGTACGTGGTGACTTAGTTTGATATACCGTATAGGTGATAATCTAAGACTCCAACCCATTTCTCTGAAGTTAAAAGCAGTTAGTTTAATCCCCAGTTGAGAGGTGACGCATAATGCTGAGCAAGGGTCCTCTTAAATACCTCTCGTCTAGAATAGACGTAGTCTATCCCCCTCGTACCGTAGGGTACAGGGGGGCAGGATCTTGCTTAAGCTTTGATTTTGACCAAGAAGTGCAATTGGTGAACTTGGATTATCTTTGATATACCGTATAGTACAAGTCTAGGGTTGTAGCTTTTATAAATGGTTTAACATCCCACGAGGGGACCGACCACGTACTAGTACTACATTGGCAATCGGGACATGTGATTGTGTGGCTTACAATAGGTCAAAAGCTTAGATCGCTCAAATCCGGGTGCATCGATATACCTTCTCAGAGTCACCTGATCAGATGGTACTGATGCCCCAGTTTGATATACCATAAGGTACGTGACTGGAGTTGTGATTTTCATAAATGACGTCGCATCTCTGAAGAGACCGGACCACGCACTAGTGCCACGTTGGCTATATTGGGATATGCAAATGTGCAAAATAGTAAACGTGATTGTGGTGTGTGCAATACAGGGTGGGGTGTGTCCGGGGCGTTTTTTCAAATAAATGGGTCTGTGGGCCATATCAAACCACAAAATACTGATATCCCAAAGCATTAAAAATTAAGACCAAGGCATGCACATAAAAAATATATATCAAACAAGATCATGGCATATCAAATAAACGATTAATCAGTATAGCACAAGGAATGATCAATCAGATCCAATATTGAAACATGCACAAATTTTTTTATTTTTTTGATTTTTTTTGTTTTTTGTTTTTATCTATGGTTCATCAAGGATCACTTTAGGTGATCCAATATAAATCAAGATTCTAACAAATATTGAATTGATGATAGAATGATGGTTGTAGGGATAAGGAGCGATGAACCTTTTTTTTTTTAAATTATAAAAAAAACTAGAAACACATCCCAAAAAAAGATCAAAGAGAAAGATCCTACTACCAAATGAGCTCCCTCTCACAAAATAAATCAGGAACATTAACTGTACTAACACTAGATAAATTTAGATTTTCTGTGATGATATCTAAGGCTCCTAATAACGAAATCGACTGAATTCAAGTTCTAAATTAATCTACACGATGTGATCTATGTTTTATTAATAGGTACCTATACCTAATTCTGACTAGAATGTTCTGTAAAAATGTTTTAACATTGCTGTCCCAACCTTCTTTCAGCAACAATTCCAGATTTATAGATTAATCTGAACTTACATCGATGATATCTAAGACTCAGTGAATTCAGGTTCTAAATTAATCAATTCCATGAGATCTAGGTTTTATTAAAAGGTTCTCAGACTTAATTCTAACTAAAATATTTTGTAAAAACGTTTTAACATTGCTGTCTCAACTTTCATTCAGCAACAATTTCAGATTTACAGATTAATCCGAACTTGCATTGATGATATCCAAGGCTCCCAATAATGAAATTGAGTGAATTCAGGTTCTAAATTAATCTACTTGATGAGATCTACATTTTATTAAAGGTGCTAAGACTTAATTCTCATTAGAATATTTTGTAAAAATGTTTTAACATTGTTGTCCCAACCTTCATTCAGCAACAATTCTAGATTTACAGATTAATCCGAACTTGCATCGATGATATCCAAGGCTCCCGATAACGAAATTGAGCGAATTCAGGTTCTAAATTAATCTAATCGATGAGATTTACGTTTTATTAATAGGTGTCCAAATTTAATTCTTACTAAAATATTCTGTAAAAATGTTTTAACATTGCTGTCCCAACCTTCATTCAACAACAATTCCAAATTTACAGATTAATCCGAACTTGCATCGATGATATCTAAGGCTGCGAAAAACGAAATTGAATGAATTCAGGTTCTAAATTAATCTACTCGATAAGATCTACGTTTTATTAAAGGTGCCCAAACTTAATTCTCACTAGAATGTTCTGTAAAAACGTTTTAACATTGCTGTCCCAACCTTCATTCAGCAACAATTTCAGATTTACAGATTGGTATTCTAGGTAAACCATATGAGATGCTTCGATGCCATTGTTGAGATTATTAAAATCCAAATTAGAATTCTCGAAATCGTCATTAACGAGAGTCGATAAAGAGAGAGAGAGAGAGAGAGAGAGAGAGAGAGAAGCGTCTCTCTTTGCTGCCCCTTTCAGCACACATATGGAGAATAAGATAGAAAGAGAGAAAAAAAAAACGTTTTCACTATCGGAACAACATGTTTAAGTGTTGTTTTTTTTTTAAAGAAAAACATTCTTCTCATCCCAACCACCATTATTCCATCCTTTTCTTATTAATCTTTGAAATCTTGAATTATTTAGGATTATCACAAGTGATCCTTGATTGGATCATAGAGCAAACAAACAAACAAGAATACTCAAAAATCAAACAAATAATTTACAATCAAGGCAAACTAACTAAACAAATAAATCAAAATAAAATACAATAAAAACTTGGTCGATTTGGCAATGCTAACATACTTGGGGCTTTTCAAGTTTGATCCTTAATAGTCCCAGTGAAGTTGCCACTGAAAGCGCCCTCGATCCGTAGGGAACGCGGATCCGCTTGGTACAGAGATCCGTTTTTAACTTTTGATGGTTTGGGAGTCGCCACCTAGTTATTTTGGTCTAGGAACCGAACTTTGACTCTAAAAGGTAAATAACACTAATTTACGAAAGAAAATACGGGCCTGGGGATCATGTTACGAGATTGGAAGGTGTTAGGCACAGACCCTGCTCGGCAAATGCCGGTCTCTACTTTTTTCAAATAAAACTACATTGCTAAAAAGACCTAAATAATAAATAAATTTTTTTTACCTTTACGAACGCAACGATTTTGTTCCCTCAGATCTGATAAAATAACTCTTCGTACAGCACTCCTCGCTTCATTCTGTCACCAGATTCACTTCAGATCTCCAAGACAAAGTACCTCCTTCTTAGATCTGAATTTTTTTTTATTTGTTTATGGATTTCTAGGTGTTTTTGAAGGGTTTCTAGATATTTTTTGAGCTAAAGTTGGGGTATGGATGTTAGGTAGGGAGTTAGGACTTCAAAATTAGGGTTTTAGAAAGGTTGGGGAGGCTCCTTGACCTACTTTTTCTAGGATTTTCTCTTGGATACGAAAATAAGTTGTAGAGACCCCTATTTATAGATTTTTTTAAGAGCTTTTTAGATAGAATTAAAGTTAGATTATGCTTCTTTTAGGTAGTTTTAGAGTTTAATTAGAATTCTTTTAGGGTTTTGACTTAAGTCTCACTTGATTGACTAGAATTTAGGGTTTTAACTTAAGTCTTACTTGATTGACTTGATTTTAGGATTTTGACTTAAGTCTTACTTAATTGACTAGAATTTAGGATTTTGACTTAAGTCTTACTCGATTGAATTTAATTTTAATTAGGATTTCACTTTACATAATAAATAATGTTTTAATTATTAATTTTAGAATTTTTAATTATTAAAATTATAAAATTATCATTTTGCCCTCGGAGAGGACTTTTTGCATTTTAAGTCGTTTTTCAATGTTCTAGGATGTTTTGGAATCGATTTTTCATAAGGAATTCAATGGGAATATTAGTTTGTGTCAATTATGAAATTTTTTGTGCGAAATGGTCATGAACTTTATAAGGGGCATTTTCGTAATTTTGTCAAATTTTATAAAAATTGGTGAAATGATTTATTTGATTTCAATTTATTGTTTAATATGTTTGAAAAAGTTTTTCTAAGCGTAATGTGGGCTCTAGGGATGTTTTGAGGTTAGGGGTAGTTTAGTAATTTGATCATTTTTTAGTGATTTTTATCGTAAAACTTATTTTTGTCTGCAAGATGATGATTTATATGTTTTTGGGATTATATTTCCTAGCGTAGTGTGGTTTGTACAGTTTTGTTAGTTCGAGATACCTCATCTGAATTTCTGAAACACATTTGGTAACCAAATAGAGCATTGGAATAAACATCCATAATTGGGAACTGTTGCAATCGGGTTGATGAGTTGATTAATTAGGCAAGTGCAAAAATGGGGTGTTTATAATGATATAACAAAATAAGTCTCTAAGATACACACCTGTCTTTCTCTAACTTGACTCTTCAAATGATTTTAAAAAGATAGCCCCTTTTGGAGAGTATGCAATCATATTTATAAAAGACCGTCCTTTCAAATCAGTCTAACTATCAGACATAAGTGTGCACCCTATTCCCATTTGAATCCAATAATCTTTAATTTCTGAAACATATTGATCAACTTCTATCTTGGCATTATGCACTAATTTTGTACATAAAGTTGAATATGATGGCATTGAATAACCAACACCATAATTTGAAAGAGCCTTGCAAAATTCAATAAATGATGCATCTTAAATAATATTAAATGAAATATTATTCATAACGAATGCTTGAGCAAGTGCCTTATTTACAAATTCTTTATCTTTTTTGTAACACATTGCTGGTATTGTAGTTTGATGTAAACCTGACATCAAATCATTGGATGGTATTTCAAAATTAAACGATGATTCAACTCTTCATTCTCCAAATTGTGATGAAAATGATGTTGTCTTTCTTTTCTTGTTAAAATCGTCACTCTCTCTAATAGTTAAAAAAGCTGTAGCTTGAACATCATCTGGTATACGAGGACAAGATGCAATATCCTGCCTAGGTTGTTGAGACAAATAGGACTTTACTCTTGCCATTCCCCCAGGATAATCCTTATTATAAAATTTGCAAATGAAACGTTCTTTTAGATCATCCGCATATTCCCAAAATTTATCTTTTCTTCTTATAATTTTTTCTACAATAGTAACACATAATATTAATGAAAGAATCACCTTCATGTCAAAAGTGAGTAACACACTACCCTTTTGCAAAACTATTAAAATTTACAATTAAGAAATTAAAATAGTAAAGAATCTCATAGCTTCCATTGCATGATTTTATAAATAGTCCTTGATTGGTTGAATAAAACCAATCTTTTTATCAAACCCATAATTCAATTCTTGTAAGAATTTTAGAATTCATAACTCATAAATCAAATTAGTAAACAATAACTTTTGTACACAATTTTATAAACAATCCCTATTTATTTCATCAACAAAAAAAATTCAATGCTTACTAGTGTAAAACAAAATAACACATGCAGGACCCACTAATGTAAATCAAAATTGATAGAGAGAGAAAAAGAGACAACTTCTATTGGCACATTAAACTTTTACTTATAACACACAAGTAATTAAATTAAATATTACACACAACTAAATTAAATTAAATATTACACACGATGACACGACTAACATGAGCATTAACTCACGAACAAAAACATAGAGAGAGGGAGAGAGAGAAAGAGAGAGAGAGAGAGTACTCAAAATAATAAAATATTATTTTTAATGAAATATTTATTTAATTTGTTATCTCTACTCTTCTACCATTAATGCTATTGTGTATAATCTACCCACTTTCCTAATAACACATTTCCTCTCTTTTTAAATCATAAAGGGGATGCATGTGCCAACTCTATTTCAACAACATAATTAAGAAATATCTCATTGTTAACACCATAATCTTTTATTAACACGGGTAGGCATCTATGTCATTAAAAACAAGTAGCTTGAACCAACCCACATTTGAATTATTGACCAATACTACTATGATGATACAATACCAAACTCCATCAAAGAATCTCGTAGCATGATGTCCCAAAAAATTCGATAAAATTACACCACAAAAAGAAATATTTTTAAAATAGGCTCAACAGTCAGTCTTATAGTGCATGAATTCGTGACTTGAATTTGTTAAGTGACTCAACAAAACCGACTCGCATGTTCACCGACTAGGATAAATCATATTACATGAGTACTCTAGGATATGACAATGTAGCCTGCATGTGTACTCTCCACCATTAATGTTATTCTACATAATCATAACTCTTAAGCTTGTGACATGACAGTATAACATGCATGTGCATAACCATTAATGTAAAACAAAATAGAGAGAGAGAGAGAGAGAGAGAGAACACGGCACATTAAACTTTTATTTATAACAACTAATTAAATTAAATATTACATATGAGTACATAATTGACACGAGCATTAACTCACGCAGAGAGAGAGAGAGAGAGAGAGAGAGAGAGAGAGAGAGAAAGTTTTATTTTTTATTTTTAATTAAATACTTGTTTAATTTGTTATCTTCGCTTTCAACTTTCCACTCTCCACTCTCCACTGTCCACCATTAACACATAGAAGTGCAGAACCACCATTAACATACGGACAAACTACACGGAGGAGAGAGAGAGAGAGAGAGAGAGAGAGAGAGAGAAAAATTACCTGCAGTGAGAACACATAGATGACTGAGGATAGTTCTTGGTTACTCAGAATTTGACGAAGAAAATTTCACCGGACGGCCAACGAGTAAATTCCATGGTGGGGGCGATTTTCGATTTAAGGTTTTTTTTTCACTTCTTTTTTAAGTGAGAACAAGAAGGTAGATATACGTTTATATTTTTATAATATTATGTATTTTAAAAGAAAAGTTAAGGGATATACGAACAAGTCGTTGGGATTCAAAGATTTGTGAATTAATCCGAATCTTTGAATCCAACGACAATTTTGATCAGAAAATATAATATATGTCAGATTCGCATATAATTCACGAATTAATCGCGAATTTACTAACTATGGTAGAGATTCCAAAGTATACTTCTTCTCTTCATGCTTCATCTTTTTCTTATAGCTTTTCCAAGATTGAGGGAACTTTGAAATGATAGATCCCACTTGAAAATCTTTTGGAAGATCGATTCCGACAATCTTAGGACCCCAACGATTAATTGAAGTTCATGTACTTGGGACATAACTGGTTGTCGTTGGACATCTTAAATTCAAAATAATTACTAATAAGAAATTTTTGATTACTTGCCTCTTATTTTGTATTTGTTTTCCAGGGCTTTCTAAAGTTCTTTGGCTGAGTTGACCGTACGGTAGATATTGTAAATCGAATTGGAGAGAGCATTAAGAATATAGTTTTTGCATAGAAAATCATCCGCCTTTTATTTCTTATGCCTTTCTTTTAATTCCGTACTGTCTTCTAGAGTAGCATCGAAAATGAGTTCTAGATCATCTTCTACAACATATGTTATGTTCAATGTAGTAACGAAGACCAACACTTTTTATTTCCATCTGGTGAAGTATTGTCCATCAAATCAGTCAAGACGTGACATATTTTAATTCATCATTTGGAGAAAATGAAATGTCGAAGCCTCCATAGAATGAGAATATTTGTCTAAAATTGTTGGAAATTTTGACCTTTAAATCAGGAGTAACTCAATGAAGGAAGAAAAATAACTTTTAAGCTCGAATCTGATTCGATCTCTTTTAGAAAAATATTTCCCCTACTGGTTAAACCAAAGTACACAAGGGATCAACGAACAAATGCCTTCAGGATACAAAGAAGTTTACACTCTACTAAATCGATTTATGTACGGTCCGATTTAGTCTAGAACGCTCGAAAAAAAAAAGAAATTGATGATGTTTGGAGCTTAAGCTTAGAGAGAGGAGAACACAAAAATTTTTAGTGAGGAAATCTGAATTCTGGTTGGCTTTTTATAGCCATTTTTGTGTCTATTGACCAAGAATTATGATTTAATGTTTCTTGATTTAGTAGCCGTTAGATTGTATATAATCTGAGATCTAACGATCCAAATTACCTTATTAAAAGTATGTATCTTATGCCTTTTGATTAACACCTTTTAGTTGAATCTGTATGATTTAGTGGCTCTGATCGCGTCCGATTAGTTGCCATTTGATCTAACGGATCTGATCATTTTTGATCGAATACCAATCATGAATCAACACACCTGATCGATTCTGATCGGGTACAATCATGAATCAACACACTTGATCGATTCTGATCGGGTACAATCATGAATTAACCCACCTGATCGATTCTGATAGATACTAATTTTATCCAACGCATCGGATCATTCTCGATCTGGTATTATTTCGATCTATCGTATCTGATCAGGTACTAACTTGATCGTACAGTGCTGATCGCACCCGATTCATCATACGTGACAGATTAACCACAACCGTTGGATGATTTCGTATCCCAAAAAATTTAAGGCTCCCCAGCTCCTCGCGACAATGCGTACGTGCAAAGTGCAAAGTGCTCCTCAAAACGTCCTAAACGCCTAATCGCTCTTTTGTACGTCGCACGTGCGTATGCGCGGGTGGTGCTTCGCACCACCTCGAAGCACTGGATCAAAGCCTTAAAGGTGTGATACAAATATAACTATGTTGACTATTACTTACAAGGTACACCAATTTCTTACTTGTGAGCAATGTGAGACTAAACCTTATATACACAAAAATATTAAAAATCTAATTAAGAAAAACAAACCAATAAATCACAAAATTAATTTTATTTTGAAAATATTCAACATTAAGTTGTTAAAGCTGAGAGAGAATTATTATTATTGTTACTAAAGTAATTTGTTGAATTAAGTATTGCAGACACCCAAATTTGACCGAGCCCTCGATGCAAAATGCCCTAAAAATACATAAAAATTGGAATGGGCCTAAAACTCAAACCTTCAAAAATCCTTCTTTTTCTTTCAATAAATGGTTCAAGCCCTACCACGTGGCCCATGGACCTAAACTTACCCCACTACTGTACACTTCTCAACTTACCTCAACCCATCATCCATTACTATCCAATCCATTACCCAACTATCTTATCCAAGCCCAACCTACCACCTAAGCCCAATTCAATTCAACCCACTACCCACGTGGCCTACGGACTAAAGACCCCTTACCACCTAAGTCCGCTAATTTTCAATCTAACAACAATCCAATTCAACTCAATCCAAACCCATTCAATTTATCACCTAAGCCCACTAATTCTCAACCCAACCCAATTCAATTCAACCCAACTCTCAACCTAACCTAACATCACAACCAATCAACATGATCATCAATGTGGGACACATGTCACCACCTCAACTCACCTCCCTCATTTCATCACCTTTTCTCTGAACATTATCTACCCACACCTCCAACCTACACCTCCCCCTAACCTATCCTATCCATTCTTTCAAATCAAACACTTACAACCTACACCTCCCTTAACCTACCCTCATCATTTCCTATAAATCTTTATTTTCTCAAATCAAACACTTACAACCTACACCTCCTCTCTAACCTACCTTATATATTATCTCAAATCAAATACCTTATCCCCTCCCATCAACTCATCTAAACCTCTAATCTCCACACATCTTGACACATGTCACCATATCCCTCACCCTCCCAAAAATCAAATTAATTATCCTCTTACATAATCCATTCTCTTAAATCAAATACCACTCCCCTTTTACTTCACCAATTAATCACCTTTTTACACAATCCCATCCTTTCAATCACTCTCATTAAATCCCTTTCACCTAATACTCAACCTAAATGGATTGGAAGATCCAACCCATTTGGATTGTAAAACAACCCATTTAACCTTCTTACACAAATACCCTTCAATCCCCTTTAATTTACATATATCCATTTCTCAAATCCCTAACCATTTTACTCATTCTCATCAATCCATCCCATTTTACCCTTAAAAATACTTTCCAAATCTTATAAAACCCCCCTCATTCTTAACTCACAAAAAGCTAATGAAAAATTAAGAAAAATCCTCTCTCAACTCTCTTCTACTCCACTCTCAATCTTCTCACATTACTCTAAAAAATACATAGTCATATTTTTATTAAGGATTCAACTCAAGAAGACATAGAAGAAGGAAAGAAAGAAAAGAAAAGAAAACCTTGAAGCTTAAAGGTGGGTCAAAAGAATACTCACCCTCTCTCTACCTTCTCCATATCCCTCTTCTACTACCTCTTTCACCTCTCTTTAATTTTTATTTTAGATAGACCCTAAGATGTAATGTTCCCCCTCCCTTATCTCTAGTAGATCAAATTTCTGTTTGGTCGAAAGTATAAGGGTTGTAACCAACTTCTAAAAAAATAAAATCGATTTAACCCATCAAATCGTTTTGAATCAACTGGTTTTTGGGTCCTTCTCAACTCATGAGAATGGATCCATAATCATCGCCAACATTTAAAAAAAAAGTGTTATTCCCAAGGCTAAGGATCTATAAGGATCATCTCCTTCAATCGGATGATCGTATAATCAAGTCAAAAATAAATTCCTACTTAGGGTATAAGTTATCGACATGTGATACTTATTTTATTTTGCATTTTTTATCAAAAAATTGATCGAGTTGAGTTGAGGTTACCACCACTTGGTGGGGAGAAAAGGGTGTCTAACACCTTCCATTTTCTCCAATCGAACCGTTTATCCCAATCTCAAGTTGATTAATACCGTATCTGAACGAGAGTCACTAAACGCCAAAAATGACAATTTTTCAAAAATGTATATCGGGTGACCATTCACACCCTCTTACAAAATGAATGGTGGCGACTCCAATCCTTAGTAGATGTGGTACTCGTAATCGAGAATCATGTATCTACAAGTATATTATTTGATAACATATTGTCTAAATATACTTTTACTTTTACTATTTGGTAATCTATTGTTTATAATTTGTTGGATAAAATTAAAAAAGAGATTATTTATCTAATATAAGTAATAATATGTTAACAATAAGTATAAACATATATAATATTAAAAAATAAAAAATAAAAATCAATTTCATTTTTTCTGTACTGACATACTTAATGTTTATCAAATAAATAATAAATAATTAAATAAAATTTTACATCATCATGTATATATGGCATTATAAATTTGCTGAGCAATATCATTTCATACAACATTCATATCACCACTCAATTCATCATCAACTTCATTTGGTGTCGTATTAGACGCGCATCCTCTATCAATATCAACATTTTTATCATCATATTGTATAAATCAACTATCAGTAACTGATTATTGTCGGATGAAATTATGTAAGGCTATACACACACATACATTACGTGCATTAGTCACAAAAGGGTAATACACAAGAGGTTTTAGATGGTGACAAAAATAAAGAGAAATTATAAAAAAGGGTTTTAGACCTAAAAGACCTTATTGGCCATTGTGAAATGTTTCACAAAGCCAATTGACTATATTTTAAAGGGTAAACATTTCATAATGGCAATTGACTATATTTTAAAGGGTAAATAAGAAATTTTGCAATACGACTAAAATTAATTGGGATGGGTTGAAGAAGGTTGTGGGTTTCAAATCTGAGCTTTGAAGAAGTTTGGATCGATTTTATATGCACTAGGGTATTTTTTGGTAAGTTCTTGAGACCCAAAAAGGGTTCAACTTGACTATTTAATGGGTTCAAAACAGGAACTAACAAAAGAAAGAAAAAGATTAAGGAGAATAAGATGATAAACTTACCTAGGAATCACCCCAATACTTTCTGTGACATCACCGAGATGGGAAATCCAAGTTATAAACTGAAAAAATCTATAAATTTTTTTATTCATTAAAAATCTCCTTAAAATAATATTCATAAAATTTCTCAAAATTCATCAAAACAAAATTGAATTACACAATTAAAAAATTGAACAAAACCCAATTACAGAAATCCATTAATAACACCAACCCACTTACAGAAACATCACGAAACCCACACCAAAGAAACAATGGATTCTCCCTTTTCAAAAATCATCCTCCATCCTTAAATACTCCCCAATATCCGCTTGATGAAGTACCACAATCCCATTAGGGTCCAATTTCCTACAATCCTAAGTCGATTTCGCAGCGAGTCTAAACCCTAACGGCACATTCGAGATCGAAAACACAACCAACCCATCATCCGTCACAGTATTCTCTGTAATTCTCCCTAATCCACCATTCAAAACATGGTTACCGCACAAAAATGACATCTCTAAAGTGGGTTTCAACCAAATTTTTTGTTTAGCATTGTCTACTAAGAGATTGAGAGATTGGATTGTGAGATGAAAGCTACCTCTTTTGGTGAATTTGCCAATACAGGTGTCGAGTGAAACCAGTTTGTCTCGGCTGATATTGGTGGCTCGTTTCATAAGGGATTCACTTACGTAATAGACTTTGTTCTTTTGGAGACGAAAGTAGTAACATCCAAGGTTTTGATATGGACCTCGTGTGATGGTTTTTCTACTATGTTCTTGAGGTAGTTTCTTGTGAACTTGAAAAGCTTCTCGAACACTGATGTCATTTTATTTTCATCCAAAGGTTTCATTTTTTAGGGTTATGACAAGAGGAACAAATGATTAAAAATGGAATATGTTATGTGTCTTTTGTAGAGGCTTGTTGAAATGTTGGTGGTTGAAAGATTAGGCTGTTTTTCTAAAAGAATCGGCAACCAATAAGATTCCTTAAGGCTCCCAAACATATCAGTTCCAAAAAAGGAACATGCTCAACAAGTTTTGAGCCGTGCGAAGCCCAAAACAAATGGAAAGTTAGTGACCACCTGCACAAATTTATCCCAGGAATCAAGCCCTACCCTTACCCGTTCATTGACATAACCTTATGTTTAAAAATACAAACTTGAGCATTTGTTTCTATTTTAAGTTAAAATAATAATATCTTCCATGGAAAATCATATTTTTCATGTGTTTGATTATATATTATTCGTGGAAAACAAATTTCTAATTCCATTTGATAATCTCTTTTTGAAGAGAATTAAAAATATAACCATTTTCCCTAAGAAAATGAATAGGTAGCCTATAAAAGTCGATTTTGTGATAAATCGACCTTAATCACGATTTCACCATTAAATTTATAAAATAATAAAAAGAAGATGAAAAGATAGAGAAAATAATAATTTTTTATGTGGTTCAGCAAACATGCCTACGTTCATAGGCTTGAGGAGTCGTTTCACTATAAATCTTATGGTTACATGGCCTCCTCACCTCCCCTTCATTTTTTTTTCTTTTTCCCCCTACTTTCTTCCTCCCCTTTACAATGGCCTCAAGACCTTTAAATAGAAAAACCCTAAAAAAAGTCATAACCCTAATTAAGTTACAATTGACCATATTTCCTTTTATCCAAATTAATAATTACATAAAAAAATAACCCTCTTAAATTGAGATTATTTTTAAATAAGATATAATCCTCTTCAAATGATGTCATGTGCCTACCTCGGGATGCGTGTTGATAGTGCGGATGAACGATTCGAATGTGAGACTATTTTATCCCTCCACATAACCCCCTCTCGAAGGTGGAAATTTATGTATTGAAATCCACCTTCAAGAAATAGTTTTGACCTGAGTGAGCATCATCTTTGATTTTTGAACTAGTATAATTATTAATCCCCCAAGCTTATTTTTTGTAAATTTGATCTCCAACCTAGTTGAGCTTTCATAATAAGTAGACGCTTCAATAATATAATTTGTTGTAAGCTAGGCTTGGTTTCCTTAATGAGCTAAAATTTTGACAAATTACAAAAGAATCGACCGAAATCCTAGATCGGACTTGGATCTTAGAATAATCCAAGATTTTGATAAATAATAAATGAACTGACCTAAATCCTAGATCGAACTTGGATCTCAAAACTATCCAAGACTTAGATAAATAAAAGAATAACCGATCAAAGTCCTAAATCAGGCTTGAATCCCAAAACGATCCAATACTTTGATAAATAATATAAAAACCGACCGAAATCCTAGATTGAACTTGGATCCTAGAATGATCTAAGACCTAGATAAATAATATAATAACCAGTGCCTTTGTCTTGTCCTCGCTTCACTCATCTTAAAGTGAAGTTTGGCTCATGTAGAACCGACCTTCGACCTTCTTGCCTTATTGGGTTTTGCATCACTCACCTCATAGAGTGATACTCAGCTTTAAAGGGAACCAACCATCTTGGTTTACTGGGTTTTGCATCACTAATCTTATAAAGTGATGCTTGGTTCTAAGGAAAACCAACCTTCTTGCCTTATTGGGTTTTGCATTACTCACCTCATAAAGTGATACTCGATTTCAAGAGGAATCGACTTTCTTGCTTTATAAAGTTTTGCATCATTCACCTCATAGAGTGATGCTCGATTCTAATAGGAATCAATTTTCTTGCCTTATAAAAATTTGCAAAATCGACCTGAAAAACTTGAATAAATAGAAATCACAAAGTTTATAGAATATAATTTTTTTAATAACACAGATTCATATAATAATTATTTTCTTATAAAATTGGAAGGAATCAAGTACATTTTTCCTACCTTATTGAAAACTTCAAGGAAAATAATTTATAATACCACCCTTAATAATATATCTTTTATGTAATCCCGAGTCCAAGTCCTTAATTATGCTTGGACCGAGCCTTTAAGTATGAGTTAACCATTTTATTTTATTGATTAAGTTTGCACCGTGCCCCGTATACACCTTTTATCTCGGTAAGTTAGAATTATAAGCTGAACCTCTCACCTCAACAGAGTCCCTAAACTTAATTAAGTTTGGTACGAGATTAGCCCCCATACTACTTTTGAATCGAGCTACCTTAAGTAACAAATTGGGTAACATGGAACCTTTTTTGTGAACTCGAACTAAGCCCCCAAACATACAATAATGAATTATAAATTGAGTTACTTAACTCAGCGGAGTCTGTAGACTTGACCGAGTTAGGCATAAAATTAGTCCCTAAATTTTCCTTTTGTTGGGACAACCAAACAAAACAAATTGGATCACATGGGATCCATCTTACGGACGTGAATGGGGCCCCCACCTTATTTTTATGTTGACTTGACTCCAGTAATAAATTGTCACATGGCACTATTGTTTGTTTCAACAATTAATAAGATTTAAGAATTTTGAATTTAACATAAATACCTAGTTGTATCACTATATTTGTGATACGTCTCTTTGTTTGGAAGACTGTAATATTTCTGTCTCGGCACAAACCTTTTTAATTGAAATACTGTGGATTACCTTCCTTTTCCATAACACCTTGTAGACATAGGCTTTTCATAGTAGTACCCTGCAATTTTCATACTAGCCCCTTGTACCTCCATGTGAATTTTGTTATAGAAAATTAGACCTAGCAATATCATTCCCTACCATTGGTTGAATGCCACCTTCCACCGAATGATCCTTGACTTAAGCAAACTTATGGATTTTCCATATATTTGGATGTCGAACAAATAAGGAATGTAGTACTGGACAACACCATCATTGTCATTTAATATCAAAGGCACTTCAGCCCATATGCACTCCATTCTTTGAAAGATTCCCATAGATCACCTAACACAAAGTAAGGTTGGTATTCCACATCACAAGTCTTCAACCCTCTCATTCTTGTCGTGGAGAGATACTATGGAGGAACACATGGAATCATTGATTTGAGGAAACGATCAAGGTTACTCCAAGGAGCTGTTACATGTTCAGATGCTGGTACAATGATGGGTTTCGAAGGTTCTTCAAATCCAGCTCAATTTTTCGACACCATATCATCTGAAATTACATATTTACCATTTGTTGACGAAACCGACCCTACAAATCCATTATGACGAGCTTTTTGAATTTGTTGTTATTGATTTGATTGTTGATGATGATAATGACGATGATTCCTCTTCGCCTCCATAGAATCGTAGAACCAATCCTTTCCATTGCCAGGCCTGATGTAAAACCTCGAGTTTTTGATTCGTATCTCGAGGAAAAAATAAATAATTAAATTTTAAGAAAAATCCTGAAAATGGGACTTAGGGGTAAAATTTTATGATGTTTCTGATCATTTTTAATGGAATCTGACCTCACCATTGGATTCAAAATGATCGAAAAACATATTTTAGCATGTAAGCACGCTGAAATGCGAATTCGAATAGAAAAATTACAAAATCCTCGATTATTGAGTCGGACTAGGCTAAAATAGTGTCTTTTTACTAGAGTAAGAATTATTAAGATTCGATTATATCATTGGGTTCGTAACAAAAAATTACTGAACATGGACTATTTATTTGTCATTTTTGGAGATCAAGAAGTCGAATTATCGTCAAAAACGAAAATGACATCAATTTTAGGGGTCACTTGAGGCCAAAAATATAAATTTTTGTTAAAGATAGAATTTATATAAATTGACCACACTATTAGATTTGGAATGAAAAATTAGACTAAATAAAGTATTCAATTGTCAATTTTGGAGTCCGGATGGTCAAGTTATCGTCGATCAAATTAATAGGCAAAATACCGATTTCGTCACAAGAATTTATATAAATAAATTCTTAATTTTTTTCACTATTCATCTTCCCATTTCTTTAAAAACCAGCCATGTTTTTTTTTAAAAAAAATTTGTTTTTCTCCCAATCTTCCAACTCCGATTCGTCGCGAACCGTTCACCGTCGACGTCCGACGCAAAAGGAAAAAATGTTCGCAGTCCCGTTCTCTACAAAATCCACCCAGATTCCTTTCGTTTTCTCATATTTTTCACCCCGTATCATCAAAAAATAATCGTATGTATATACGGGGGTTTCGAACTTCGACCTTGGATTTTGCTTATTTCGGGGTCAAACTGTTTTCCGTCGCAGAAGGGAGAAATGACGACGGCATCGAGATCTTCAAAACCACTGGGTCAGATTAAAAAATCAACCTCTTTAAAATCTTATCCATCTCGATTTTCATGCCGTTCACCTCGATTTTTGCACACGTGCTTCGATCAACTCGCACAAAGATTGTAAGAAATTCTTAATTTCTATTAGTAATCGTAGATTGTGAAAATTGCATTTAGGATTTTATTAAAAATTTATGGTGTGTTTCCAAAAATATAGAATTCTTTTTGTTATTTCAAATTCACGTCAGAATTTATATGTTTGATGTGTTTAACTGTATTTTATAATAAAATATACGTGGATAGAATATTTCACTAGGTTATTTCCGTCAGTTGGGTCCTGTGCACCGCTCGGACCCGTTTTGATATAAGTGTTGTACTTTTTCAATATTATTGATGAAAATGAATTTTGTAATTAAAAAAAAGTGATTTAATATTTAATGAACTCAAATTGAGTTAATGAATATCAGAAAGTGGATATTTTGTTTGAAAGATTGAAAACGGTAAAATGTTAGAGTCACACCCGAGAGGTGATGTCTGCATTTTACATTGGTGTGTTATGTGTAGGTTGGTGAACGAATATCCAGGGATAATGTTACTGGTTGTTTGTTTATTTACTTCCTGTTAGTGCGAGGTGCTGTTTGCATTTTCGTTCCGTTATTTATTTTAGGCCGGCTGGCCACAGTTGCATGGCAGGAAACTGGATATCCATTCTCAACCTTATATTGTTAATTCTCTTTTGTTTTCAAATGAAAATAATATATATATATATATATATATATATATGTAGCTATTTTGTAAATTGTTAAAGAGTCTGTGAATGCTTGAAGGGATAGTGCGTTTTATCATCCGGAGTGTGTACTATCTTGGGATGTACGGTAAAGACTACCAAGCTCATACGTGGTATGGGACGCATATGAGAGTGGAGTCACAACTGGAATCCGGATTTATTCTTCTCTATCTTTACAGTGAACTTGTAATGTAAATGTGGTCGTATACGAATGATTTGTATATTTGGGAATCACATGCACGCCTGACAGGCATAGACGAAGATGATTAGTCAGTGATCACTAACAATCTATAGTAGTCAAGCGTTCTGACACATCGAAAAGAGACCCATTGCTTACGGTCACATCAAACGGCCAGCCTGAGTAGGATAAATGGTCCTGCAAGTGTGGTAAATAGCGACTAGCCACAAAATCAGGAACTAATACTTATTATGAAACATCATGTCTTGACTGGAAGCGATCCAGTCGTGAATCCTAACTCTCTAATTCTACTACTCCACCATTGTGTATTATGTACATGTTGCTTTATTTTGATATATAAACTGAAATGCATGTTTAATGTTTCCATTTGATCAATTAGATTTGTATAAGAAGAGAATGTTATAGTGAGTACTGCTGATCGATGTAATGTGGGTTTTAAAATGTTTAGTTGCTAATCTCTGATTATATATACCAGTTAATCATAGTTTTTTCTGTAAAATTTTGCATATTTTAAAATGATTCAGTATGTTTATTTGTTCATGTTAGGAGATGTTATTGGCAGAAATTGTTTGCTTCCCTACTGGATAACCAATATTACTCATTATTTCCTTCTCCATTTTTTTAGTTTCAGATCCGGAGCTTGGCGAGACAGGTGTAGAACACCAGTGAGGACTATCTGGTAGGTCAGATAGACGACCAGAAGTCCGTTATCTGGTAAGTATTGGGGTTATACCCCTTACTGGTGTCCGTTCATCCAGGTAGTCTTATGGATTTTATTCTGAGTATTAGGACTTTTGTTAGAGCAAGGAGTTTTGTATAATCTTGTATATTAATTCCTTCTTCCGCACTTTGATATATCGTACGTTATTAGATATATGTAGGCTTCCGCTAGTTATTATATTTTGTATGTATATATATGCAAGTTTGTATGTCGTTTATCAAGTGCAGGTGAACGTCTTGGAATGCTAACATAAACAGAGGAGACCATGCCGAAATTTCGAGGTGCCACCTAGTACCTCGAGATCTGACATGGGGATTTGTGTTAGCGTTTGGCGGGGCGCCACACTCGAACTATAATCTCGTCCCCCTAAATCTCTTCCATTTTTTCTCTGATAGTACGACAACCACTTTCAAAACGATCTCTTCAAAAGGTTCAGTTTGATTCTAACTCCTCTTCTATATCTGATCATGTGACAATCTCTTAAGGAGGTCGAGTACAATTCAAACTCTTTCTCTCTTTATTTTATTTTCCCATTTTAATTCAAAACTAGAGTTTTTATTCTTCTTCTTCCAATGAACAAGCTGTAATTTTTTTTTTGTCAACCTCCTTTTCGCAAAATCCATGACCATTGGATTTCTATCTTTTCCTTTTTTTCTTGACTATATTGCGATTTGTACCTTAACAAAATGCAATCTGAAACCCTAAATCTCTAAAGGTTGATATTAACGACATCCCCCAATTCTTGATTTGGAACATCGATTATACCACGTGGTTTCCCATGGATTTACCTCTTTGATCCCACAGATGACACCATTTATAGAGGTCAATTTTTTGATAAATTGACCTCAATCACTATTTCACCATTAAATCTACAAAATAATAGAAAGATAAAGAAGATGGATTTTTTACGTGATTTGGCAAACGTACCTATGTCCACGGGCTCGGGGAGCCGTTTACTTATAAATCTCACGGTTACATGGCCTCCTCACCTCCCCTCAGTTTTTCTCATTTTCCCTCTACCTTCTTCCTCCTCCTCCTTTTTACAATGGTCTCAAGGCTTTTAAATAGAAAAATCCTAAAAAATGTCATAACCCTAATTAAGTTACAATTGACCATATTACCCCTTATCAAAATTAATAATTACATAAATAAGGAAAATAACATTATTAAGTTGAAATTCTTCCTTAATAAAATAGAGTCATCTTCAAATGATGCCACGCGCCTGCCTCAGGGTATGTGTTGATAGTGCAGATGAACGATTCAGATGGAAGTGATTTTATCCTTTCACACCACCCTCATAAGAAATTGTTTAAAAAAATTAATAAATCAATTTCTCCCAGCCAACAAAATCCAAGAGAGTCTCCATCTTCAACAACAAAAGAGTCATCCTTACTAGGTTGAACTCTTTTTATTAATATTTTTTTCGATCACCAAATATAGAAACTTGATCACTAGGATACAAAATAATAAAATAATAAATACCCTTTAAATTGACTCACTTTGGTCGAATGGCATCAGAGTTAATTGTCACCAGGCCTTTAATCTTATCCTCTTTTAAGTCTTCTAAAAAATAATGGGGTGTTCTTTATACAAATAAGTTTTTTTATTGAAAGAATAAGAATAAAGATTGAGACAATAAACACCTCATTTTGCATCTGCCTGATATGACACCTGTCACTTGATTGCTGTGGATTTCTAATGATGAGCGTAAAATATATTCGAAGAGTCGAAAGTTTGTAAGAGCCCATCTCCTAAATTTTTTTTCCAATTCTTTATCAGTTTTATGAGTTCGCAGTATTCTCCATGATTCCATTTCTCGTATTCTTGGCACGTTCAACTTATAAGTTATGTATTCGTAGGAAACATCGTCATTTTTACACTCGATTTAGTAAGTGCGTAAACTTACGATCGCTATGCATTGCGAAAAACCTTGAGACCTCACAACACTAGGAAAATGGGATATTAGAACTTAGAAAAAAATCACATTGAAATCAAATGAAGTATCTCGCCAAAATTCACAAAAATTGAAAAATGACAAAAATACCCCTTATATTCGATTCACACATAGAAATCTCATTTTTCTATGAATACAAAATTTTGGGATATAAAATGGAAAAAACTTAGGATAAAGTTAAGCTTTTCAATAACATCCGTATAAATCGACTAAATCTAGAGACCTCTGACGTTAAGGAAAATTAAAATTCTCACATAAAATGATGAATTTTCACATTAAATAACGATTTTTACTCACTTGGAATGACATCCATTTTCACATAAAATGACGATTTTCATTCACTTATAATTACACATATTTTCACATGAAATGAAGATTTTCATTTACTTGGAATGACACTCATCGCCACATGAAATAACGATTTATATCTACTTGGAATGATATTTATCATCACAAAAAATAATAAATTTTATCACGTAGAATGACAATCATCGCCATATAAAATGATGAAATTTAAGTCACGATCAGAAAATTGAAACTCTAATTCGAGATTAAAATTAAAATTTTAACCAAAAAATTAATCCTAACATAAAATTTAAAATATTTAGTAAAATTCTTAAATCAATTAAACCTCAAATCATTTAATTGAACTAGTCAACAAATTTCAATTCAAACCAATTAATGAATTAAAGTCCTAATTGAACCTAAACCTCAAATCATTCAATTAAACCAATCGTGAATTTAAATACAAATTTATTGACTAAGCAATCCTTAAAATTCTTAAATATTAACCAATCAAAATTGCAGAGTGTGTAACATGATAAGTAAGATCTATAAGATCAAAATTATATGTGCTCAAATATACCCATGTTCTACTCTCTTAATTCGACCAAGAAGAAAAATTGAAAAAAAAAAAAAGAAGATTTCATACATTGAGTTTTCATAAGCATAGAAGTAAAATGTGATAAATTTGAAAACTTTATTAAAGACAAAAAAATATAGATTTAGTTAAGATATTTGGAAGTAAATCAATCAAGAGACTAATTCGTTGGGAAATAAGAAAAAACTTTGTTCATATAGTGGAGGGGCTATGGTTTATTTGAAAAGAAATCTATAAGAAGAAAGAAAAAGAAATTTAAGGAAAGAAAAGTTGTCAAAAACCTCTACCTTGGGAGGTTTTTAACAATCCTCGAGAGAAAATCCACAGATAAATGCGGGCGGATCCTGGTGTTTTGGAGTCGCCACTTAGTTTAGGTATAGGATCCATAAAATGAATTTGAATAGAATTCGGATCGATCTATAATAAAGATAATGGATAAGGGATAAAATTACGGGTTTAAAAGTTGTTAGGCACAAAACTCGCCCGAACGAGACGATTAGTTTTTATTACGATCCAATATTATCCTATGGTCAATAGGGGAAGAATAAAGTCAAAGTCAAAATATAAACTTCAAATTTAAAGATTCAAATAAAATTGAAGAAAACCTATTGAGTTAACTCGTAAATAAAATTAAAAAAATGAAGATTTTGTTGTGGTCAAGCCTAAAGTAACTTCTTAGGGTGCCTACGTACCTCATATATCTTTTGGGATTAAATCAAATGTAGCTTGACAAATACGAGATCTCATTAATTTTTGAAAAAATTATAGAATATTGAGTTGTCTCGACATAATTGAGATTTTATAAATATTGAATTATCCTATTTTTAAAAACATTGATTAAAAAAATCTTTGTAATATGAATCATTAATGAAAACCTAGTTAACTCAACGAGTTTTTAGAAAAAACATTTTTTTTATTATTTTGTTTTCATTTCGATTTCATTTTTGCACAGAATTGACTCGATTAAAAAAATAGAAATACTTTGGTCTGATTGTCGAGGTATCTTTTTAAAATCGTTGTTCGTTGTGTGAGTGTGAAAATAGAAATTGATGGGCTTAGATTGAATGGTGGGTTGCTTAACATGAGATTTCAATCTCAAATTTTACCACGACTTCTTAGATAAATCTATATTGAGAAGGATTATCATTTTCAAATTTTTGTTCTTGCTCATCTTCATCCTCATCAGGGATAGAGGCTGTGGTAAACTATAAGGACCTAAAGGATATTATAGTTTTTAGAATATGAATATTTTTATTCTTTACCTCCTGGCTCATCTGAGTCGTCATCCCATATGGCTTTTGCAACCATAGTATTTCCCTTATACTTAGGCCTTTGAAGACCTTTAGATTTTGGCTTAAAGAGATAAATGGTGGAATAATGACATTTTTCCACCACAATTATAGCACTGGATGTTTTTCTTAGATTTGGACTAGAATATTTTTTATTTTCGATCGTGGAATAATGACTTTTTTTCACCACAATTATAGCACTCGATGTCTTTCTTAGATTTGGACGAGAATTTTTTTTATTGTCGATCGTCTTTTCATAAATTGACTCTATTTACCGGTGTTATTTGAACATTTTCTCTTAAAGAATGTATGAAATCTTAAAGCAAGGTCACGTCCTCTTCTTTAAGGTCATTCTCGTCATCTTTTTTATTAGTAATTTTATTATTATCTTGGGAGGAGGATTCAATAGGATGAAGAGATGACTGTCTAGAGGAAGTCTTAGGTAAGGAGGTTTTACTAACCGATGTCTTCCCTTTAGAGGGAAGACCTTTGAGATGGAGCTAAAAAATGGTGAGGGAACTTATAAGTTCCTTTATTGTCATGGTCTCTGATGAGACTATCGTTGTTCTTCTCACCGGAGTTAATAATAATCTTACGTTTACCTTACTTGTGGGGCAAGTAGGGGATCGAACCCAAGAGAAAGGATGAATAGAGTTAAGCTAAGAAGATAAAATTCAAATTAACTAAAAGGAATTAAAACTGTTTTTCTTTGTATTTTTGAACTTATAAGAAAATGTAAAATTCCTAGAAAAGATACTAAAGTAAATGAAATTAAAAGCAAGTAAACTTATGAAATTAAAACACCATTAGAGGTGGATCTACCTAGAAGATGTTGATGAGCAATTCTTAGTTTCAAGCCTTTTTATAACTCAATCGTAAGGGCTTGGTGTTAGCTCCTTAGATCAGAAAGTTTTGCAAATGAAATGAAATAAGGGAACATAAACAAAATAGAATTCTTTGAAAATTCCTACTACCAATTATCTAGTTTAAGCATACTTTATCTTGATCTAATCTAAGCATAAAGTATCTATATTAAGAATAATAGGTGCAAGAAACTTAAAGAGAATTCATAAGCATTTTAAATAAAAGAAAGGCATGAAATTAAAAATAACACAAGAACTTGCTCTAGGCTTTTCCACTCTCCAATGGAGGGAAACTTAGCCTAATGTCATTTCAAGAGAGGGAAGATAAAAGATGAAAGAACTTTTCTTCATTTCATGGAGAAAATTACAACTTCTTTTCTTCTACTTCTTACAAGACTAATTAGCCAAAAGAAAATAACTAGAAAATGAAAATACAAAAAATAAGAGAATAGGCAAAGAGCCTTAGATTAAAGGAGTCTTGGATAAGAGAACCAAGATGGGACCCTTTCTTTATAAATGAAGGCTCTATTTATAGAGAAAAATGTGTGTAGAAGAGTCTAAAAGTAGCATCTTCTTTGCACAAAAAGACAAAAGAGGAGAATATGAGTTAAGGATTAGGGCATTCCAAAGTGTTAGGGCATTCCAAAGTGGGCCCAAATGCTTTTGCCTTGAGATTTTGATTCCAAATTGTTGATTTTCTGCACAAGAAACACATGTAATTAGATTTATCTAGTAAATGAATTTATTTATATATAATTAAGCCTAATTAACATGCAACGTGGTGGTTTGAGGCTTATCATGATTATTATCTTAATATAGAGAAATAGGTACAAAAATCAAGATAAATATCCGGAAAATGTGCGTATAATTGAGTGTTTGGAGACACTCATCAGTCTCCACATTTTGGTATTCCTTAATCGAGGTGATTTTAGAAGCGAATCTCTTGGGTAGGGATGTAAGGATTTTGACACAGATTCTACTTTATGGGATATACTCCCCTATAGAAAATATGGAATTGCATACGTCACTCAACCATGTATAGAATTCTTGGATAGGTTTATTCTCCTCCATTTTAATATTTTCAAATTGAGTTTTAAAGAGTTGGAGTTTAGACTTCTTCAGAATACTAGTTCACTGTGTACAACCTCTAAGATTTTTCAGGCTTGTTTGATTGACATACACATACATTTCCTTTGATATTCGTCATCGAAATTATTACTAGTTATGACATTAAGAGTTTTGAAGTTATTGCTAATATCAATTTTATCTTATTCAGATCAATTCTATGATGGCCTTGAAACCGTATTGGAAACACCATTTACTTATATGGTGTCAATCGGAGGCTCCCAACCATCTTCAATCATGTTCCACACATCCCTTTTTAAGAAATTAATGTATATCATCATTTTATTTTTTCAAAAGGTGTACTTGACACCAACGAACATGGGAGGGTGAGTGGAGTTCCACTTATTGGGTTTAGATATGATTCAATACCAATAATATCAATTCAAGGTTGTTAGACTTTTCTAGAGCAATCCGTTTTGATACCAATTGAAATTTTGAGTTTTGCACCGTGTCTAGACCTAGAATGGGGGTGAATAGGTAAAATTAAAAATCTTTTTAATTCTCCTAGATTATCTAAGCAAGTCAATTGATGAGATCAAGAAGCTAGATAAATACACCACCCAAGAAGCTAACCTAGGTCTCAAGATTATGCTAAAGCAAGTTAATACATAGAGATGCACAAGTTCAACTTAAGTCATTCATAGCAAAGTATACAACTCTAAAATATGATGTAGACATTTTAGCAAATATTTGATATGCAAGTCTTGGCATTCGTATCATTCATTCAAAATAAAGCATATAGTATAATCGTAAAAGAGACGCAAGATTTATAGTGATTCGGTAACTTGCCTACATCCACTGCTAAGTACCCTACTCTAAGGTATTGGGCTCCACTAATAAATTAGGTTTATGGTTCACCTCAAAGCCTTACAATTTTGATTTTTCTCTAGCTTAAATCCAAACCTATGGTTTGAGAAGAATGCTTCTTTTTCAAATATTGTGGATTTTGTCCCTAGGGAATCTACAACCTAGTTCACTTGAGTAGAATTTTCAACTCTTCTCAAGAGCTTGATTTTGATTAGGAACCAAGAACCTGTAGATAATGAAAGAAAACTAAACATACTTATAAGGACTTGACTCGACTTGATTGATCTTCCAACTAATTGCTTGACTTCTTCACGTCTTTGAGAATTTCTTCTTCATCACTTTGTACTCTTTGCTTCAAGATTGTACTCCAAGCTTCATTGATGTGTTCCAATATGTGTGCAAGACAAAAATAAAGGGATAAAGAGGGTCAAACAAGGAAGGACTTATGTTGAAGGTGGGTTCAACTAAGGTTTGGACCTTTCATGGCTAGATGAGACTTTCTAGATGATAAGGGATGGGAGCAAGTCTTCTCTAGTATTTGAGCTAACCCAATAATGAACTCAAGACTTGAGTTTTAAAGACATTTGGGAAATAAAATAAACCTACTAGTGGCATCGGTAGCTCCAACGACCATATTTTTGAAATTTTAGACCGTTAAAGTGACTCTACCGATAGCCTTGGTGGACACTTTGGTGGTCCTAGTAGACACCCCGATGGGCCTTGTGTAACATGGTGCTTGCTGTCGGGGGGCCTGGTAATTTTACCGAAGTGCTTGAGTGGCTTTACCGAAGTCTTCATACGTTTTCAAATACAAATTGATCTGGCATTTAACATAAGTCTCAGGATTGACAAAATGTGGAACTAACATATGTGACTGTTATGGGGTCTATTATGGGGTTATTGTTGGTACATGTGACTGTTGTTAAGAGGTACTAAATATGAAGTGAAGAGAAGTGTTTGGGATATTTAAATTGAATGTGAATATGGGGTATCCTAGAATGAAAACTGAAGCTAAAGGGTGGCTATTAATGGCTGAAGGTGTTGGTTTTTGGACTAGGGATGAAGAAGATGAAGTATAAAACAAGAAATGTATGATAAAGAAGGAGAAAGTTGGAAAAGAGGGAGATGTGATGAAGATGGTGACAATGGCTGGTGTGTAGAGAAGGTAAAGAAGAGGGATGGAGTGAGATGAAGGTTATTTTATGCGTCAATGGTGGGTGAACGTGGTGAATGGTGCAGTTGTGTTGGGAATGGAGGTGAGTAGTTCTTCCCCTTCCTTCTTATTTTACTTTTTTAAGTTTTTTCTCTAAGATTTTCTAGAATTTCGATCTTTCTTCGAGACATAAGGGGGTATTTTATAGAGAAAATAAAAGAATGAGTTAGAATTATTTCATAACTCTTTTTCTTTGGCCAAATGGTGCCAATGGGGTCTTGCTACTCAACAGATGAAGAGATGAGTCCCACATAAACTTTTTTTTATTATCGAATCACTTAGAATCCACATAGGGCTAAATTACATGGGATAACGATCCCATGCATCACACATGTATGCCAAATCAAAGCTTAACGCATAAGTGTAAAGGGAGAAACAAGATTTATAGTAGTTCGGTAGTTTGCCAGCATCCACTACCAAGTACCCTACTCTAGGGTCTTGGGTTCCACTAACAAATGAGGTTTATGGTTTACCTCAAAATCTTACAAATCAAATTTTTCTCTAGGATAAATCTAAATTATGGTTTGAGAAGAAAGCTTTTTTCTTAAACTTGTGAATTTTGTCCTTAGGGAATCCACAACCTTAATCTCTTGACTAAAGTCCTCAACTCTAGCAAGAACTTGGTTTTGACTAGGAGCCAGGAACCTTAGAGAATAAGAAGTAAAAATAAAATACACTTATAAGGACTCGACTCAATAGATATTCCAATATGGTTCTTGAGTTCTTTATGTCCTTGAGCTTCTCTTCTTGTATCACTTTGTTTACCCCTTTCTTCAAGGGAGTTTTCTTTTCTCTATTAGATTTCTTTAATGTGCATGCAATGAAATAATGGATGGATGAAGGGGGGATCAAACAAAGAGAGTGCTAGGTTGAAGGTGGGCTTAACTAGGGCAAAAATCTCCTATGAGTAGATAGTGCTCTGAAGGTGGTATAATAGGAAAGCAAGTGTTTTCCATGGACTGAGTTATAAAGGGTTTAGAGTGCTAACAACCACCTTGACATTATAAAGGGCCCTAGGTAGTTCTAATAGTCATAATTTTCAAATTTTAGACCGTTTGAGAGGCTTTATTAGTGCCCTTGGTGGATACGCCAGTGCCCCTAATAGAGAATGGGTGTTTGTTGTCAGGGTTCCTAGTAAAATGCTAAGGGCTCCCGAAAAAATGACCAAAATACCTTTTTGGGCCATTTTGAGCTCTTGGGAAGCTTGATGATCAAACAGTTCAGAGATTAAGTAGATTTTATCAATATAAGATCCCAAACTATCACCAAAAGATAGAAAATGAACTAAGGGGGTGAAATTACCTAAATTCCGTTTTAGCCATTTTTGCCTTCTAAAAGTTCCAATGATTGAATGGATTAGGGAAATTTTTTTTCTTACCACTATAAGTCAACCTAACAATCATCTAGGTGTTGAGAAATGGTCTAGGTAGTCTAATTACCTTTTGGGCTTTGTGCACACACATTTGGGATGTTTTGTTGAGGTGCTTGAGGTTGAACGACTTTATCAAAGTCTTCACATATCTTCAAATGCAAATCGGTACGACACACAACATAGTCTCAGGATTGAAAAAATATGGAATTAAAAATCTCCTCCCTTTTCAATTATGAGACAAGACCTAATCTAGATTAAGATACTGGGAAATATTCCCAGAACGATCAACACACTTACACTTGATAAAATCATACAAAAATGTTTAAATAAAAAAATTAAGATTCTAACTATTTTGCTCCCCTTGAATGATTTACTTGTAAAATGCAAATGGGATAATACACACGGGTGTAAGATATTCTCCCCCTTTTTTCAGTACTTGACAAAGGGTGTAATCAACCCAATGTCTAGACACATCTATACAACTAAGCACATAGGCAAAGAAATAGCATGCAAGCAAATAAGAAATATGACTATTAAAGCAATATGCATGGTAAAAGCAAACAAAGACAGGCCAATAATAATGATCTATGAAAAATAGGCATGGCATGATAAACGTTACATAAAAAAATAACTCAATGAATCGGTATTGAAACATGTAAACTTATGCAAACAAACATAGACTTTATGCAAATAATCAATCATAAGCACACGGGACAAATGCAAAATATCTTACTATAGAGGAACAAAACTGTTTGGATACAAAATGAGAGTACATGATACAAGGTAGTCTAACATTTATGTTGGGTCCACTATCATAGCAAATGATAAAGTACGTGACTTAAAAAAAAATAGACTACATATAACAACACTGAAACAACAACAACCTACGTCCTAAGATATACAAACGAAACCTAAACGCCATTGGAGTCACTCGAAGAAGTGGGGCTATGGTCAGGAGAGGGGGCCATAAGATCACATGACTGAATTAGATGATGAAGGTATTATTGAACTTCTTCATACGCGACTTGATTCGGACAGTAGATTATTCCAAGCGCTCTTAAGATTGAAAAATCAGGTGTTGCTGCTTGCCAAACACCTATTGTTGTTGTTGTCTAAGAGCCTACTATTGTCGCTCAAGACCTATCAAACGAACCTTAGCATCGAATGCCTGGCCAAAGTCATCAAGTAGAGGTATTAGAGCATTTAGAGAAGGTGGGGACTCATCATCTGAAGGTGAGGAAAGCGAATCTAAGGTGTTGAGTGCTTATTTGAGCATGTTTGACAGGTTTGATTCACCAAAGGTTTTGGTCAGAATCATACATAGAAGATCGACTTCAAGATGACACTCAAAAGTGAGACGAGAAATGAGATGAACATGCGTCGACAAGATGATGTACTGAAGAATGATCGTCGATAAGCACATCAGATAGACTTGAGCCACACAATACAATAAATTGAATTGGTATGATGCCAATTTAGTGTTATTTCCAACTCGAGGATATAAATTTTATAGAAAAATATCATGCAAAATCATAAATGGAGTGAGCATTCTTGTTGATTGTAGGCCGCCATCATTTGATTAATGAAGTCGGTTAGTAGGACCACCTAATACTTATTGTAGTTGGTTTTACCGAATTAAGGAATTAAACTCTAGCTTGAGAAATGGAACATCGATGGCAAGACCCCATATAATCTACTAATGGTATGAGAGGTTATCACTATATGGAGGGGTGGCCGAAGATGGAAGGCGGTGACAATGAGAGATGGAGGATTGAATTTGGATTTCGCCACACTAGTGTAGAAGTTGAGAACGCATATCAAGTACACATTACTACCAAAATGGATCATCTCTTCCCAACTCACATGACGAAACATATCATACACGCCGAATTTGTGAACGGTAGCTTTTCCAATTGGATCTCACATACAACTGTGCACCATTTGAGAGACGTGCACTGAAAAAGGTAATCATTATAACCCTCAGGTTGGTCTCTTTTGGATTTGGAGTCCTCATTAACCATTTGAGAAGGTAGAGGTGAGGGAAGGGATGGCGTAGTATGATGGGAAGAAAAGGCTATATCTTTGGATTTCTTGGCATGAGTGGAAGGGCAAGGGAGTGGATTTTGTGAAATTTGCCCTTTTTTGGCCATGAAACCCACAAATAAGGAGATGGAGAAGAAAACGAGGATGAAGAAGATGATGAACATGGTAATGGAAAGAAGGTGGTCGAAAAAATGGAGAATTTGGGAGAGAAAAAAAAATGAAAGGGAGGACGAGGAATGAGTGTGGGAAGCAAGAAAAAGATGAAATGAAGAAAAAATTCAAGTTTTATGAGTTGGGCACGTTGCTGTCGACGCCACCAGCCAAACCAAATTTGGGAATTTTTTTTTATTTTTATTATTTTTCATATTTTGGTGATGCCAAAAATGAAAAATTTTCATCTCAACTCTCTCTCAAAATTCCTTGGAAAAGTTTTAAAGATCGTTATTCCATCTACCTTACTTGCACATACATTGGTGAACCTCATGGAGCTCAAAGCACCCACTTGAAATAAGGAGCATCTTGGATTAAAGAAGAACTTCTTAAAGATATGGATAACTCGAGAAAGACATTGGTAAATCGATCTAGTTAAGTATTTCCTTGTAAGTATTTTTTTTTATTTCTTTCTTTAACAAAAAGTGGTTACTTGGTTCAGCCCTAAAAAACCAAACTCTTGTTTGAATTAAAGATTCATAACACGATTAGAGGTTCGTGGATTTTCAAGGAACAAAATTCACACATTTCAAGAGAATATCGTTCTCTTGATCTTCAAGATTAGAATTCATCCTAGGGTATAAAAATTCTATGTAAGATTTCGAGGTGAACCAAAAACCTCCATTTGATAGTGAAATCCAAGACACAAATGAAGGGTACTTGGTAGTGGATGTTAGCAAGTTGCCGAACTACTATAAATCTTGTGTCTACTTTCCGATTATATATTATACTTGACATAGATGCCATGACATGCACATCAAATATTTGATAAAATGCCTATCTTTATGATTGTATAATGTATGCTTTAACTTAAAAAAATTTAATCTTGTGCATCTTTATGTTGTATCCATTTTAGTATATTCGAGACACTCGTAACTTGGTGGGGTGATTCTAAGACTAAATTTTTAATTAACCTATTCACTCCCCTTTAGGTTTAGACATAGTTAAAACCCGTAATTTCAATTGGTATCAGAGCAGGTTGCACTAGAAAGGTGATGAGAACGCAAAATGTTAAAATTTTCTCCTTTACTATTTATTATTTTATACATATTTGGTGCCTAAATGTACTCATTATTCTTTTATTTTATTTTGGGATGCAAATAGAGGCTTTAAGTGCAAAACGAAGCTAATTGGACGATTTTGGATAATTTCGATATCACTTCGTAATCTGGGTCTAACTCTCTCATCTAAGCTCTAATCAAGATGATTCAAGATGCTATAGAATGCCAAAAAAAAGATCTACAACTTTCATGTTTTGAGTTTTGATAGATACTGACTACATCAAGGTTGAAATCGGGCTTGAAGGTGCTATACATGTACTATTGACATTCTAAAATATCCCTTAGCGTGCAATTCTAATATACGGATTGACATTCTAAAATATCCCTTAGCGTGTGAAAGCACCCTCGATCCGCGGGGTGCGCGGATTCGCTTTTGACCTTTGAGGTTTGGGAGTCACCACCTAGTTATTACGGTCTAGGAACCAAATTTTGACTCTAAAAGGCAAATATACTAATTTACGAAGAAAAACTGAATCCGGGGATCACATTACGGGGTTGGAAGGTGTTAGGCACCAACCCCGCCCGGCCAATGCCGGTCTCTACTTAACCCAAATAAGTCTCCATTGCTAACAAAAACCTAGATAGAAAAAGAAAGAAAATAAAATAAAATAAAATAAAATAAAATAAAAAAGACTTTACCTTTGAACGCAACGGTTATATTCCCTCAGATTCAATAAAATTGCTCCTTGTACCGTCTCCTTACTTCGTTCTGTCTCCGAATCTGATTTCGGATCTCCGAAGTAAGGTATCTCTTCTTTAGATCTGGATTCTTCAAATTTTGTTATCAATTTTGGGGTGTTTTTGAAGTGCTTTTAGGTATTTTTTAGGCTAAAATCGAAGAAGGGATGTTAGGTAAGGAGTTGGGACTCCAAAACTAGGGTTTATGGGAGGCTAGGGGGGCTTTTAGACCTACTTCTTTTAGGGATTATCATTTGATACGAAAATAGGGTGTGAGGACCTCTATTTATAGATTTTTTTTAGGGGTTGATTTAGATAGAGTTAGTGTTTAATTAGAGTTCTTTTAATTAGAGTTGTGTTTTAGTTAGAATTGTTTTAGGTAGAGTTGTGTTTTAATTAGAATTGTTTTAGGTAGAGTTGTATTTTAGTTAGAAATCTATTAAATAGAGTTATTATTTAATTAGAACTCTATTAGGATTTTGACTTTTGGTCTTATTTGATTGACTTTTAATATTTTGACTTTAGTCTTAATTGATTGACTTTTAATATCTTGACTTCAGTCTTGCTTAATTGACTTTAATTTTGACTTCAGTCTCACTTGATTGACTTTAATACCTTGACCTTAGTCTTGCTTGATTGACTTTAAATTTTTGAAGAACCTTCCTCTATTATATCTTTAATTCTTTGGACCCCCAAATGGAGGGGTCCTTAAATAAATATCTCACGAACCCTCAACAATTTTCCATGAAGCCCGATTGATCGATTTTTTTAGTTCAAAATTTTAAATTAATTTCATTAATGTTTCACTTTAATTATTTAATGTTTTATTATTAATTTCGAAAATTTTAATTATGAAAATTATGAAATTACCGTTTTATCCCCTAAGAGGACTTTTCACGTTTTAAGTCGGTTTTTAATGTTCTAGGATGTTTTAGAATCGATTTTTCGTAAGGAATTCACTGGAAATATTAGTTTGTGTTATTTATGAAATTTTGTGTGTGAAATGGTTGTGAACTTTATGAGGGGCATTTTCGTAATTTTGTTGAATTTTGTGAAAATTGGCGAAGTGATTTATTTGGTTTCGATTTGTTGTTTTATGTGTTCGAAAGGGTTTTCTTAAGCCTAATGTAAGCTCTAGGGTTGTTTTGATGTTAGGGGTATTTTGGTATTTTGGTAATTTGATCAATTTTTAGTGATTTTTATCGTGAAGCTTTTTTTTTGTTTGCAAGATAATGATTTATATGTTTCTGGGATCGTATTTTCCTAGCGTAGCGTGATTTCTAATGTTTTGTAGTTCGAGATACCTCATTCAGATTTCTGAAACATTTCTGGTAACAAAATAAAGCAATGGAAATAACATCCATCATTGGGAATCGTTGCGATCGGGTTGACGAGTTGATTAATCAGGCGGATGCAAAAATGGGGTGTCTACAGATGTCCCTCTTTGGCAGAGGGTTGAAGCAAACTAGATAGCAAATCTATTTGGTAGATAGTGCGATATCTGAATGTCAAAGCTAGTGACAGTTCATTTTGCAGCCTGATTTAGCAATTCGTCGAGGTGTTCGGATCCTTGAGGGTAAAACTTTCCCTGAAAAAATGTTGTAAGGTCCTCGAGCGTGAGCTCTCACTAACAGTGTCAGATCCTTGAATTTTAGAAAATTCTCCCTGACTAATGCAAAAGTGCACTGTGTGAAATAGTGTGATGCTGTGTGAAACTGAGTAAAAATGTGTCAGGTCCTAAAGATCTTCTCTCACTGACAATAATGATTCAAAATTGAAATGTACTGATGCAACGAAAGCTATCATGGCAGGGTTAAACAATGAGGTAATTGGAGTCATAATATTGTAGGAACTTCGTTAAATCCTATTTGAAATTCTTTTTTAGAGTTCGAAAAAGTATGCGTCTCGTTTATCGGACTCGGACCTATTGTAGCCACGCTTCTCGGGCTAAAGAACTTAAACAATCCCGTTAATTCAATATGATTCAAACAAAGCTGGAGTCTCGTTTCTTGGACTCTGACTAAGGTTTAGAGGAACTTAAACAATCCTATTAAACATGGAGTCTTGTTTCTCGGACTCGAACTAAGGTTTGTAGGCACTTCAAAAAGCCTATGATTCAAAATGTTGGAGTCTCGTTTCTCGGACTCGAACTTAGGTTTATGGGCACTTCAAAAAGCCTATTCATTATATGATTCAAAAAGTTGGAGTCTCGTTTCTCGGACTCGAACTTAAGTTTGTAGGCACTTCAAAAAGCCTATTCATTCTATGATTCAAAAAGTTGGAGTCTCATTTCTCGGACTCGAAGTTAGGTTTATAGGCACTTCAAAAAGCCTATTCATTCTATGATTCAAAAAATTGGAGTCTCGTTTCTCGGACTCGAACTTAGGTTTGTAGGCACTTCAAAGCCTATTCATTCTATGATTCAAAAAGTTGGAGTCTCGTTTCTCAGACTCGAACTTAGGTTTGTAGGTACTTCAAAAAGCTTATTCATTCTATGATTCAAAAAGTTGGAGTCTCGTTTCTCGGACTCGAACTTAGGTTTGTAGGCACTTCAAAAAGCTTATTCATTCTATGATTCAAAAAGTTGGAGTCTCGTTTCTCGGACTCGAACTTAGGTTTGTAGGCACTTCAAAAAGTCTATTCATTCTATGATTCAAAAAGTTGGAGTCTCGTTTCTCAGACTCAAACTTACTAAGCCACGTTTCTCGGACTTAGATTTAAAGGAACTTAAACAATCCTATTAATTCATTCTATGATTCAAAATCGAGCTCAAAGTTTGAAAGATTAGGTCTTTATTGGCTTATCATGCATCTGGATTCGTAATTATCATTGGATTTCGCCGGACTTTTAAGCTTTTGTATGATTTTCTTTTTATCATGTGATTAAGAACAAAAGTTTTGGAATTAAATGACCTTCAAAAATGCCCCTAGTTTCAAGGTTGGCTTTAACTGGGACTTGACTACGAGACTGATGGAATAGATTACGCTTGAAAAATATGGACTCTGATGTATGATAGATAGAAAAACTGACATTCTCTTAAATTTAAGACTCTTAAGATTATCATATGTGCAATAAAGAATTGATCATTATTTTTGAGAAATGCTTGAGCTGGACTTAAAAAATCTTGATAAATATTAGAATAAAAGATCTTTCTCTTCAAAGTGGTTGACGATTCTACATCTTCCATTAATGAATACTTGAACAAGTAAACATACTTTTGAAGATCCTACAATGTTCAAGATGATTTCTGATTGTGGCTTGAATGGTTCTGCATTTTCTAGTTTCTACATAAGCTTTCTATTGAATTTTTCTTCTTGGTGAGACCTTTCCTCCCGTTTGATGAAGTCCTAATTTTTGCCTAGATCGCATCTTCGGGTTTTCAATCTAGCGAGCCTTGTTTTTCTTTTTCTGATGATGCCTTGATTTTTGCCTAGGTCGCCTTTTCAGGTTTTCAACCTAGTAGGCTTTCTTTTTTATGGTTATGCCCTAAATTTTGCCTAAGTCGCCTTTTCGGATTTTCGACTTAGCGGGCTTCTTTTTTTTTTCTTGATGATCTTGTATAACCAACTCGACAACTTCTCAGTTTCTGCACCTTAACCGAGTCAATTAGCATTTAGGAGGACTTAATAGGTGGGCTTAGGATATAGTTTAGAAAGAAAAGATATAAGGCTCAACTTCCCAAAATGCCCCTAGTTTGATATTCTCTCTTTTCTGTCAATTATTTTGATTTTTTTTCTAAATGCCCCTAGTTTGGCATTCTTTTCTTTTTATCAATTCTTTTGATTTTTTTTCTAATGCTCCTAGTTTGACATTCTTTTCTTTTAAACCTTTTAATAGGGGATTTTCCTTTTAGATGACAAGAGAATACACATATTCTTTGCATGACCGGGCCTGAAGTAACTTCTCAGGTTGCCTACGTACCCCAAATATTTCTTTTCTCTTTTGGGATCAGGTCAAAACGTAGTTCATACAAAGATTCCTCCCAATGTTGGTCAGTGTGGTTTAGAAAGAAACATGCTATTTGATTTTTTTAGAGGCTGCAAGGGGCCAAAAAAGGTTTTCTTTTTCTTGGTAAGACAGGAAAATAGTTAGACCAAAGAAGGCCTCCTTTGGTGAAACACTACTTGATTTGGTCAAAGTTTAGGAAACTCAATGTCTTGATTGCTCTGTCGAGTAAAGTCTTCTTTTACGAAATTAAGAATGAGTAATCTTCAATCTTCTTCTGAGAATGAGTAATCTTCAGTCTTCTTTTGAGAATGAGCAATCTTTAGTCTTCTTTTTCAAAGTTGAGTGTGATTGGATTCTTTGTATTTGATATTGACTCGTTGAAACATTTCCAAACTTCGAATAAAATCTCATGTTCTTTTGTGAATGAGAACTCTTCTCCCTTTAGTGAAAAACATGAAGGATCCCTTCTTGTGGGTCTTAGCACCTTGATCAATGTTTCAACTGCATCATTCTTGATAATCTTTGAATTTGAAGTTTACCATCGATTTTATGCTTTGATCTATTTTGGTGCAATCTATCAATATATCATCATGAGACCATGCAAGAACATTGTTGAATTTCTTAAGTAAGTTTATTTTTCTCTCATGTTCCCCTAAGGATAATGTAGTACTAATTTACACTTTTTAAGTGTACTATTTAATTTCAATATTTATTAAGTTTGATTAGTGAGCTCTAAGTCAATCCTCATGTTAGATATTATGCTCAAATCATTATTACACGCATGATAATCAGAAGCTTCTACATTTTATTGGAATTGAAAAACATTGATTGACAAACTCGACTACTGGATTTAAAGACTGACAAAAACTGGATTGAAACTCAAAGAAAACTCAGGGACAATTATCTACAAAGAGAGAAGGACTATTGGTACTTTGACTAAACGACTCTTTTGACGGACCCAAAATGACACAGATGAGAGTTTAAAACATTTGGGGCCAATTATCACCTGATTGGAAGTGAACCAAAGTTAACCATTGACTCTAAAGGTTTAACTCTTAACCATATGATTAAAGTTTTGATATAGAATAGCCCAAGTTCGATGGAAAATATCGAATCCAAATGCACTATAAGTCTATGGTGACCAAGAAAGTGAGAAAGGTTAGGCACGGGTCTATCCCTGATTGGATTGAACCTTTGATCAGACAAATTAATTTGATCCTAAAATCAAATCATTCTATACAAAATGGTTTGGATCTTTAAAAGTGAAACCAATTAGTCCAACTGATTTGGTATTAATTAGTTTGATCCACTTGTCAATTGGGCCAACTGGTTTAAGTGGTTTAAATTAATCGGTACATTTCACCGATTGGGTCGGACCAATATTGCGGGTATTGTTTGATTATTGTGGATTGGTCCGCCCACTTACCTGTTGGTTGGATTGAATAAAGCAACCCGGGAACACCCATAGTCAGTTCGGGTCGTGACCTATAGGAAGGTTTCTAGACTCTAGGTTTACTACGTGCAATGCATTTTTATCTAGCCACCTTTGTCCAAGCATACCTATATACCTCTCGATACGTGGTGACTTGGTTTGATATACCGTATAGGTGATAATCTAAAATCTCAACTCACTTATCTGAAGCTAAAAACAGCCAGTTTGATCTCTAGTTGAGAGGTGGCGCACAATGCTAAGCAAGGGCCCACTTAAATTCCTCTCGTCTAGAATAGACGTAATCTATCCCCTTTGTATAGTAGAGTACATCGGGGCAAGATCTTGCTTAGGCACCGATTTTGACCAAGAAGTGCAATTGATATACTTGGATTATCTTTTATATACCTACGGGTACGAGTCAAGAGTTGTAGCTTTCATAAATGGTTTGGCATCCCACGAGGGGACCGACCACGTACTAGTACTACGTTGGCAATCGAGACATGTGACTGTGTGGCTCACAATAGGTAAAAGGCTCAGGTCGCTCCAGCCTGGGTGCATCAATATATCTCTCAGAATCACCTGATCAGACGGTATTGATGTCCTAGTTTGATATACCCTAAGGTACGTGACTGGAGTTGTGGTTTTAATGAATGACGTCGCATCTCCAAAGAGATCGGGCCACGCATTAGTGCCACGTTGGCTATATAGGACGTGTAAGTGTGCAAAACAGTAAACGTGCATGTGGTGTGTGCAAAACAGGGTGGGGTGTGCCCGGGGCCTTTTTCAAACACATGGGCCAAATTATGTCATCACATATGGATATCAAATGAATATTGATCAAGAAAATAATACAAAACCCATCACATCGAAGTTAAGATGAAAGCAAACACATCACAAATATATCTGTAGAGATTATGGCACATTATATGGGCATATAACACAAATAATAATTAATCTTACCTAACATTAAAAAGGCCCACAAATTTGTTGTCTATGGTCCAATCAAGGGTTACTTTTGGGTGATCCAAAATAAATCGAGATTCCAATCGATGTTACATTGATGATAGAATGACAATGGTTGAGATGAGCTCACTCTCAGGAACATTAATTGTGCTAACATTAGATAAATTCGAATTTTCTGTGAATTAGGAAAATACAATCCGAACTTGCATCGATGATATCTAAGGCTCCCGATAACGAAATCGAATGAACTTAAGTTCTAAATTAATTTACTCGATGAGATCTACATTTTATTAATAGGTGCCCAGACTTAGTTCTCACTAGAATGTTCTGTAAAAATGTTTTAACATTGCTGTCCCAACCTTCATTCAGAAACAATTCCAGATTTACAGATTGAACTTGCATCGATGATATCTAAGGCTTCCAATAACGAAATTGAGTGAACTCAGGTTTTAAATTAATCTACGTTTTATTAACAGGTTCCTAGACTTAATTCTCACTAGAATATTCTGTAAAAACGTTTTAACGTTGCTGTCCTAACCTTCATTCAGAAATAATTTCAGATTTACAGATTGAACTTCCATCGATGATATCTAAGGCTTCCGATAATGAAATTGAGTGAACTCAAGTTCTAAATTAATCTACTCGATGAGATCTACGTTTTATTAATAGGTTCCTAGACTTAATTCTCACTAAAATATTCTGCAAAAACGTTTTAACGTTGCTGTCCCAACCTTCATTCAGAAATAATTCCAGATTTACAGATTGAATTTGCATCGATGATATCTAAGGCTTCCGATAACGAAATTGAGTGAAATCAAGTTCTAAATTAATCTACTCGATGAGATCTACGTTTTATTAATAGGTTTCCAGACTTAATTCTCAATAAAATATTTTGTAAAAACGTTTTAACATTACTATCCCAACCTTCATCATTCCATCATTTCCATATGTTAATTTGAATCTTTCATTATTTATGGGTCATCAAAAAGTGATCCTTAATTGGAAAAGAAAAAAAAATGCAATACTCAAAATCGTTTACAATCAAGTCACAAAAATAAATAAACAAAAAAAATAAATAAAATAAATCGAACTAAATAATAAAAAAAATTAGGTCATCTTGGCAATGCTCCCATACTTGGGATTTTTCAAATTTGATCCTCAATAGTCCCCAGTGGAGTCGTCACTGAAATCGCCCTCGATCTGCGGGGTGCGCGGATCCACTTTTGACCTTTGAGGTTTGAGAATCGCCACCTAGTTATTACGGTCTAGGAACCGAATTTTGACTCTAAAAGGCAAATATACTAATCTACGAAGAAAAACTGAATCCGGGGATCACATTACGGGGTTGGAAGGTGTTAGGCACCAACCCCGCCCGGCCAATGCCGGTCTCTACTTAACCAAAATAAGTCTACATTACTAACAAAAACCTAGATAGAAAAAGAAAGGAAATAAAATAAAATAAAATAAAAAAGACTTTACCTTTGAACGCAACGGTTATATTCCCTCAGATTCAATAAAACTGCTCCTTGTACCGTTCTTCTTACTTCGTTCTGTCTCCGGATCCGATTTCGGATCTCCGAAGTAAGGTATCTCTTCTTTAGATCTGGATTCTTCGAATTTTGTTATCGATTTTAGGGTATTTTTGAAGGGCTTTTAGGTATTTTTTAGGCTAAAATCGAAGAAGGGATGTCATATAAGGAGTTGGGGCTCCAAAACTAGGGTTTATGGGAGGCTAGGGGGACTTTTAGACTTACTTCTCTTAGGATTTATCATTTGATACGAAAATAGGGTGTGAGGACCTCTATTTATAGATTTTTTTAGGGGTTGATTTAGATAGAGTTAGTGTTTAATTAGAGTTCTTTTTATTAGAGTTGTGTTTTAGTTAGAATTGTTTTAGGTAGAGTTGTGTTTTAATTAGAATTGTTTTAGGTAGAGTTGTATTTTAGTTAGAACTCTATTAAATAGAGTTATTATTTAATTAGAACTCTATTAGGATTTTGACTTTTGGCCTTATTTGATTGATTTTTAATATTTTGACTTTAGTCTTAATTGATTGACTTTAATATCTTGACTTCAGTCTTGCTTAATTGACTTTAATTTTGACTTCAGTCTCACTTGATTGACTTTAATATCTTGACCTTAGTCTTGCTTGATTGACTTTAAATTTTTGGAGAACCTCCTCTATTATATCTTTAATTCTTTGGACCCCCAAATGGAGGGGTCCTTAAATAAATATCTCACGAACCCTCAACAATTTTCCATGAGAGCCCGATTGATCGATTTTTTTAGTTCAAAATTTTAAATTAATTTCATTAATGTTTCACTTTAATTATTTAATATTTTATTATTAATTTCAAAATTTTTAATTATGAAAATTGTGAAATTATCGTTTTACCCCTGAGAGGACTTTTCACGTTTTAAGTCGATTTTTAATATTCTAGGATGTTTTAGAATCGATTTTTCGTAAGGAATTCAATGAAAATATTAGTTTGTGTTATTTATGAAATTTTGTATGTGAAATGGTTGTGAACTTTATGAGAGGCATTTTCTTAATTTTGTTGAATTTTGTGAAAATTGACGAAGTGATTTATTTGGTTTCGATTTATTGTTTTATGTGTTCGAAAGGATTTTCTTAAGCGTAATGTAGGCTCTAGGGTTATTTTGATGTTAGGGGTATTTTGGTAATTTGGTAATTTGGTCAATTTTTAGTGATTTTTATCGTGATGCTTTTTTTTTTGTTTGCAAGATAATGATTTCTATGTTTCTGGGATCGTATTTTCCTAGAGTAGCGTGATTTCTAATGTTTTGTAGTTCGAGATACCTCATACAGATTTCTGAAACATTTCTGGTAACAAAATAAAGCAATGGAAATAACATCCATCATTGGGAATCGTTGCGATCGGGTTGACGAGTTGATTAATCAGGCGGATGCAAAAATGGGGTGTCTACAGCGTGCAATTCTAATATGCGGATTTTACATGATTTAATTTCAGAAGTCTCCAGATCTGGTACATGAAAATTTCAGTTGAAAACACTACTTTCCTAATTATATTAAGACTTTATTTTATTTTTAATATTTTTTTCTTAATTAGTCAGATTTGGATATTGTTATTTTAGGATAAGATTTAGAATATTTTTAGGAGATTTTGTAGGATTCTAAGAAGGAAAAATAACGTGTAGAAGAAAGAAAAATAAAGTGACTTGAAGAAAATGTCTCTCTCCCCTTTTTTCTAACTTCTCCTTTGAATTTTCATCATGGCCTTGCGTGGCTAAACTTTTATAATTGGTTGAAGGAAACAGAAGCCTGTGAATCAATAAAATTGTAAGATCTAATTGATTTTTACTGTTCAATTTATACTTTGAGTATTGGATGTTCTTTTGTGCCTATTTTCATGATTGTTTCGTTTAATTACTAGGAGGCTTACTAGCTTATTATTCATTGCAATCTACTGCTAGGTTAGATATCAAATCCGTAATTGTTTGATTCATTTAATTTGTTAAGCAAGTAAGATTTAATAATTTACTACATAAAAAATTATTAAATCATAGGAAGAACGCTCGACTAAATTAAATGCAACCGCTTGTGCTTGTATTGTTTAGCTTCATCGATTTCTTTAATTTTTAAGACTACTACTAGATTAAACCTTTAGCGTTTTGTCTTAGATTGTTTAGTAGTTAGGGTTAATTAGTTTACCTATTTTCTATTTAACTACGACTAAGGAGAGATAGAAAAGTAGTTTGAACGGTGAATATTCAAACTATGAATTGATATATACTTGCATCTATAATTAGTTGTAAATTTCCTATGGTGGATGTTAACTTAGACCAATGTTTATTCTTTTGATTGATTTCGATACTTCAATTTGAATTGTTCCTTAGTCGTTTTTTTTAAAATTATTTTCGTTATACTCGAACCCCCCTCTTTGTTCCTGTAGCATAAAACTAGGTTAGATATTCTTCGTAGGAACGATCCTTACTTGTACCACTACATGTATTTTTAAGAGTATAGGTTTTATTTTTGGTTGCTTGCGACAACACACCAAATTTTAACGCCATTGTTAGGAAGTGATTCTAGTTTATTTTCGTGCTTTTTATGATTCTTATTTCGTTCTTGAAATTTTTGAAAAAAAAATACCTTAATTGTTTGGGTTTTAGCGTATAATTTTTATTTTTTTTCATTACTCTAGATTTTTCCTGATTTGTTTTTCATGGTTTATTAGAGTTTCCTTGATTGTTTATGACTGTAACTTTATCTGCTAATCAAGGTGATTTGCAATGTGATCTAGAAATAGAGAGAACTTTGCGTAGGTTAAGGAGGGAAGGTTGAAGAAATTCTAAAATGACCGGTCTAACTTTTGATTCCCTATTTGCTAGAGATTTTGATTTAGAAGAGGAGAAAGTCATGGCTGGAAATCGAACTTTGAAAGATCTTACCATCCCTGATTTGAATCAACAACCTTATGCATAACGTTCCCTACTTTAGATGTTACTACTACTTTTGAATGAAAATCTGGACTAATACATCTCTTACCCACTTTTCATGACCTTGTATGTAAAGATCCTCACAAACATCTAAAAGAGTTTCATATGGTATGCACGAGTATGAAACCCACGGGGATGACTGAAGAGTAAATTAAATTAAGAGCCTTTCCGTTTTCTTTGAAGGATTCGGCTAAGGATTAACTCTATTATCTATCTTCCGGGAGTATTATCATATGGAACGAGATGAAGAGATTATTTTTGGAGAAATATTTCTCAACTTCAAGGGCGGCCAACATTCTAAAATAAATTTGTGGTGTAAGGCAGCATAATGGAGAATCCCTACACAAATACTGGGAACGTTTCAAGAAATTATGTGCAAGTTGCCCCCATCATCAAATTAGTAAGAAGCTACTTATCTAGTATTTCTATGAGGGCCTTCTACCCATTGATAGGAGCATGATTGATGCTACTAGTGAAGGATCTTTGGTGGATAAAACTCCCGAGGCCACAAGAAATTTGATTACAAATATGGTGACCAATTATCAACAATTTGACACTAGGCTTGACCTTCCATTTAAACATGTTAATAAGGTAAATATTTCCTCTCTTGAACAACGAATTGCGAGTCTAACTTCTCTTGTTTGTCAAGGGCTGTAGGTAATATGCAAACGGCGAAGGCTTGTGGGATTTGTTTGGTAGTAGGACATCCAACCGATATGTGCCAAATTCTTTAAGAGGAGCCCATTGAGCAAGTGAATGCGGCGGGTGATTTTCCTGGACAACTGCAAAAGAAGTATGATCCCTATTCGAGCACGTATAACCCGGGATGGAGGGATCACCCTAATCTTAGCTATGAGAATCCACAAGTAAAGCTGCCCGCGACTCAAAACCGTCCAAGTTGTCAGCAATATAAACAGCCATACCCCCTTAGACAACAACTGTGGGGTGGTATGTCTTTAGAAGATATTGTTAAATCTCTTGCCACTAACAACTTGCAATTTCAACAGGAGATGAAACAATTTCAACAAAAGGCAAGAGTCAGTATTCAAAGTTTGGACAATCAGATGGGCTAGATGGCAGCCACAATTAGGTTGTTAGAGACACAAAATTCGAGGAAATTACCCTCTCAAACAGTAGTAAATCCAAGAGAAAATGCAAGTGCAATCGTTTTGAGAAGTGGTAAAGAAGTTGAGATTCCAGTAAAGGCAGCCCCTAGATCGTCAAAGTAAGAGAAGGGGAAAAATATTGTTGTAAATAGGAATGTTCCCAATGACGATGACGTACCTAAGTATAATTTTTCATCTTTTTCTAATTATAAATCAGTACTTTCTTTTCCTTAGGCTTTAGTAGAATTTAGAAAAGATGAGCAAAATAAAGATTTATATGAGACTTTTCATAAATGCGATGTAAATATTCCACTTTTAGATGTTATTAAATAAGTACCTCGTTATGCTAAATTCCTGAAAGAACTGTGTATAATTAAGAGGACACAGAAACTTAAAGGATGTGAGAAGGTGAGAGTATGGGAGAAATTTTCTGTAGTTATTCAAAGAAAACTCCCTACGAAGTGCATAGATCTAGGTATGTTTATTATCCCTTATACGATAGGTAACACTAGATTTGAGAAGGCCATGCTAGATTTAAGAGCTTCTATCAATGTCATGGCATATTCTATATATGCTTTTTTGAAATTTGGACCTTTAAATAAAATTGGTATTGTGATTCAATTGGCTGATAGATCTAATGCCTATCCTAAAGGTGTAGTTGAAGATGTTCTTGTGCAAGTTAATGATTTGATTTTTCCTGTTGATTTTTATGTGCTTGATATGGAGAATGATGATCAAACTACTCCTATTTTGTTAGGAAGACCATTCTTAAAGACATCCAAGACTAAAATAAATATTCATAATGGCACACTTACCATGAAATTTGATGGTGAAATTGTTAAGTTTAATATATATAAAGCCATGAAATATCATGATGATGATAATCTTGTTTATTCTATTGATGTAATCGATTCTTTAGCACAAGAAATTTTTGAACTTGATGGAAAAGATGGATTGGAAGTTACCATTAGTAAGCATCTTGAGAAAGAGAATAAGGAGTTAGCCTTGAGTATTGATTTGCAAGAAACTGTTACAGTGTTGAATGATTTTCCAAAGTTATAGCAGTCAGGTAACATTCATTATATTACATTACCAATTTTTAACAAGAAACCTTTACCCTCTGTTTTGCAGGCCCCTATTCTGGATTTGAAGCCTCTTCCTAGTCACCTCAATTACGTGTTCCTTAGAGATGGAGGAACGTTACCAGTGATCATCTCCAGTAAATTTAGTACACTACAAGAAGAAAAACTTGTACAGGTCCTTAAGGAGCATAAGATGACTATTGGTTGGACAATTACGGATATTAAAGGAATTAGCCCATCTACATGCATGCATCGTATCTTACTTGAAAAGGAACAAAACCTTCCTGTCAACTGTAAAAAAGATTGAACACGCCTATGATGGATGTAGTAAAGAAGAAGATCTTCAAATTTCATAAAGTTGGAGTGATATTTTGGATAGTAATTGGGTTAGCCTGATTCAAGGGATTCTTAAAAAGACTGGAATAACTGTTGTGAAAAATCAGAATGATGAGTTAGTTACTACCCGTGTTCAGAATGGGTGGCGGGTTTGAATAGATTATATAAAATTAAATGCTATAACTCCCAAGGACCACTTTCCTTTATCTTTTATTAATCAAATGCTTGAAAGGTTAGCTGGTTATTCTTACTATTATTTCCTTGATGGTTATTCAGGTTATTTTCAAATTGCAATTGCTTTGGAGGATTAAGAAAAGATGACTTTTACATGCCCAGTCGGGACTTTTGCATGCCTAGTCAGGGCTTTTGCATATCGTCGCATGCCCTTTGCAATGTCCCAGTCACTTTTCAAAGGTGTATGGTTAACATATTTTCAGATTATATTGAGCATATCATAGAAGTCTTTATGGATGATTTCACAGTTTATGGAGACTCCTTTGATAATTGTTTGCATAACGTTACACTTGTTCTTCAAAGATGCATAGAAACTAACCTTGTGTTAAATTCTGAAAAATGTCATTTTATAGTTGAACAAGGTATAGTTTTGGGTCATGTTGTTTCATCTAGGAGAATTGAAGTAGATAAAGCTAAAGTTGATATTATTCAATCTTTACTTTATCCCACTAGTATGCGGGAAGTTCGTTCTTTTCTTAGACATACAGGTTTTTATCGAAGATTCATCAAGGACTTCTCCAAACTAACATTACCCCTATGCAAGTTGCTACAAAAGAATGTGGCTTTTGAGTTCAATGAGGCGTGTACAAATGTGCTTGATAATTGAAGGACTGTTGACTTCTACCCCAGTTATCTAGTCTCCTAACTGGAACATTCCTTTTGAGATAATGTGTGACGCAAGTGATTATGCAGTAGGCGTTGTTTTGGGTCAAAGAATTGGAAAAGCGTTCCATGCTATTTATTATGCTTCAAGGACTTTGAATAATGACCAGAGTAATTATTTTACTACTGAAAAAGAACTTTTAGTTGTTGTTTTTACTTTAGAAAAGTTTCGATCTTATTTGCTTGGTACTAAAGTCATTGTTTACTCTAATCATGCAACTCTTCGTTATTTGATGACGAATAAAGAGGAAAAACCAAGATTAATAAGATGGATACTTCTCTTGAGTGAATTTGATTTGGAGATCAAAGATAAAAGATGGACAAAAAATCGTATCGTAGATCATTTGAGTCATTTAGTTCATGTGGAGGATGAACTTCATTTGTAGGAAACATTCCCTGACGAGCAATTGTTGCGAGTGTGACATTACCTTGGTATGCGAATATTATAAATTATTTGATTATTAATATGTTACCTCCTGGTTTGTCTAAGGCTCAAAGAGATAAGATCAAGAGTGATGCCAAATACTATGTGTGGGATAACCCATACTTATGGAAGCATTGTGCAGATCAAGTGATAAGAAGGTGCGTTCTTGAAAATGAAATTAATTATATTATCACATTTTGTCGTTTTTATGCTTGTGAAGGTTACTTTGGAACTAAGAGAATAATGAGAAAAGTACTACAATGTGATTTCTATTGGCCGTCTTTATTCTGAGATTCATATTCTTGTTGTAAGTTATGCGATCATTGTCAAAAGACAGGTAATATATCTCAAAGGAATGAGATGCCACAAACCTCCATACTATTTTACGAAATTTTTGATGTTTGGGGCATCGATTTCATGGGATCGTTCCCTGAATCTTTCAATTATGTTTATATTTTGCTTGTTGTTGATTATGTCTCGAAATGGGTGGAAGCTAAAGCTAGCAGGACTGATGATTCTAAAGTTGTTATAGATTTTATCAAGTCTAATATATTCTCCAGGTTAGGAATTCCAAAAGCTCTAATAAGTGATTGAGGCACTCACTTTTGCAATCGAACTGTAGAGACTTTGTTGAGAAAGTACCATGTGACCCATAAGGTGTCAACTGCCTATCATCCACAAACTAGTGGACAAGCGGAAGTGTCAAATCGAGAGATCAAGTTCATCATTGAAAAGACAATCAATCAAAAAAGATTGGAGTTTGTACTTGGATAATGCATTGTGGGCGTATAAGACTGCATATAAGACGCCTATTGGTATGTCACCTTATCGATTAGTGTTTGGGAAATTATGCCACCTTCCAGTTGAGTTAGAACACAAGGCTTATTGGGCTACCAAGAGTTTCAATATGAAGATGGATGAGAGTGGAGAACATAAAAAGTTGCAACTACAAGAGTTAGAGGAAATTCGCAATGATGCCTATGAGAATGCAAATATTTACAATGAAAAAACGAAGGCTTTTCATGACAAGATGATCTCTAGGAAGGAGTTTAATGTTGGTTAAAAAGTCCTTCTATACCATTCACGGCTTTGTTTATTCCCTGGTAAATGTGTTCTTATTGGATTGGACCTTTTGTTGTTACTAATGTTTTTCCTCATGGTGCAGTTGAAATTCAAAGTTTAGCAACTTCCAAAGTGTTCAAGGTGAATGGCCATAGACTTAAGCCTTTTTATGAAGGTTTCCAAGTAAAGAATGTGGCAAAATTGGACCTTGAGGATCCGATTTATATTGATTAAAGAAGAAAGCATTGAGTTGAGCCAACGTCAATAAACAAAGCCACTGCTTGGGAGGCAACCTAAGGGGAGTTCGTTCTTCTTTATTTTCACATTTATATTTTGGTAATTTTTACTTTTTCTTTGCATTTCACCTTACATTGGGGACAATGTAAGTTTTAAGTGTGGGTTTAGGTTATGTTTTAATTTTGTATTTTTGAAAAAAAAAAGTTTTACTTTTTATTTTTGTGGTTTTCAATGATTTTTGGTTGTATATGTCATGAACAAGATTCATTTACGCTTGAAAAATTCTTAACATGATTGAATAAGTAATCTTCTAACTTAGAATCAATTAGTCTAGTTATTTTCCTTGAGAATGGTAGTGACTAAATTTAGTAGATAAAAGCTGGTAAGATTTTGAGCATTTAGATTGATACATCCATATCAGTTTCTCTATTTTCTTTTATGGATTTGTTTCTTTAAAACTTGTCTTGATTCTCTTCGAGGTCATATTGACACATGCATAGTTGCAAAAAAAAATTACAATATAATCATAAAAAATTTAGAATCACAATTTCGTTCTTCATTTTACTTTATTATAAATCATCAAAATAAAAAAATAATCTAAATGTTCAAAATTAAGAAATATCATTCTTCATTCGTCAATCGTGATCAAAGACCGTCATAAATGATCACAATTGCTATTGGAAAGTCTAATTATGTGAAGAAGATCATGAATGAAAAAAGGGTATTTCAAAGACATTATAAACACGAGATGAGGTCAAGGGAGTATTAAGAAACGAAAAATTTATTAATTAGACTATTGAAAAATCACCCAAAGCTTAGAGACTATTTAGAAAAAAGTCTTTCCACCCAGGTCCTTGTCCCAATGGAGAGACATGAATAAGAGGGGTTACATCAGGTGGTAACATGGATTCAAAAATCTAGACTCATCCCTCTTGATATTTTGTCTATTAAATAATAAAATGCTGAAATCACATTACAATTGACATCAATTCTCACATTGTTGACATGGTGTATGTATTGAGTATAGATGATTTTCACTCGATACATGTGAAAATCATCTATGGCTGCGTGTCCATCCACACAAGAAAATTGCAAATTTGTAACAAGACTTTAAAATGGCCGTAAACCCTTCCTAAATAAACACGGTTGAGGTTTTAAACCATTTGTAGTATGCAGAACCGTTTCAAATTGAGTTTAGCATCAGAGAACAGGTCGGGAGAAACACAAATTCAAATAGGAACAAGAAAGGGAACAAACCTAAAGCTCCAGAATCTTCACCTCTCATCTTCTTCATCTTCGATCACAACACCATCCTCACAAAACCCTAAAGCTCATTTATACCATCTTCACAAAACCTCTTTTCTCCCATCTTCGATCTTCTCGATTTCGATCACAGACCTAAATCTCACTCTTGACGTTTCTCGTTGAAACCCTTGTTTTTCATCTTAGTTTCTCTCTTCTTCATCTCGATTTCTCTCATTCTTCATCTTGATTTCGATTTCAACATCAATTGATAAAGTTCTAGTCAAAAAGAAGTTCGAGATCATGGAGCTTTCGATCTACGATTCTTGTAAATCACATATTGGTGAAGAGGACATAAGCCTTTTTTTGCATTTTTCTTCTATCTGTTCTGTCGAAATTTGTAGTTCAGGTTTCACTTATAGAATCACTAGCGAATCTCAGGTGTGTTTTTAGAAGATCCAGCTTGCACGGTAGACTGATCAATGTAAGAGATCAACTCATCAAGAGGTACCTAAAATACCTAGATTTTGATTTTTGATTTTGGAAATTTGCCTTTTTTTCTCACATTTTGGATATTTTGATGAAGGAGATCAGCCAAAAAGTTGGAAGTTTTGACTATAATTTACAAGGCAAGTGGTTTTAATTATCAGATGAGAGGTGGTCCTAATTATCAGATGGGTCTCGCAAAAATGCGCAATCTTGGAGAGGAAATTGGCATTCCTCTTGAGGTAAAAACAAAATATAGAAATCCTAAATTCTCGATAGTTTTACACCAATATTTTAAAAATCAAACCGATGATTAGATAAAAATTTGTCAAACCATGGTCGGACCTTAGTTCAATTTGGTCGGACCAATTTACATTTGTTAAAGAGCTCTAAAAAATGTGGATTTTTTCACTAAACTAAATTTTATTTTCATAAAAAAGACTATTATATATTATTAAGATTTGATTGTTAAAGGGTTAGCAAAGAAGGTTTGTTAGTTGTTACCATGGACAAAAAATCCCTCTAAAAAAGTACATTTATATTTTTTTGAATTTTTAAATTGATCAGAAAACCAATGGTTCACTTGGTTCGAAATTCTAGAACACCCTATAATTTTTTACTCATTAGTAGTACTTATGTTCCTTTTTTTTCACATTTTGGAAATTTTGACTGTAAATGGCTCTGATTGCTTGAATTCAAAACCCTTACATTGTAGAATTCAAAGAAACATGAGTGGAGAAGGTAAGAATGTTGCTTAAAGTCATCATTCGTCAAAAGTATAGATTTTCTTTCATATCTATCATTCATTCCTGAATTAGAGATTGTAAAATTAAATATTTAGGGTTGCTATGTTTGCATTGTAACCGTATACTGCGAAGGTGGAAACATGTGAGTCCCATTCAACCATTTGAATATTTTTATTATTGAATGTAACAAAAATCATAATTTTCAGAAGAGGTATGGTGATTGGCTGACTTGTTTTAATTCTTCAATTTGAGTTGTAACTAAGTCTATTTTTTTCTACATCGAGACCTAAGATTGTAAATATTGGTGAAACACATTTTAATATAGAGGTTTTTTTTTTTTGATAAATATAAATTATATTTATATTAGAGAAGAAAAAAAGGGGAGGCTGAGGTAGCCCCCTTACAACAAAAACAAAGACAACAAATAAAACAGGAAAAAGAGAACAAAAATACACTCCCAATAGGAATCTACTAGTTACAAATGGTGTCCCAATTAAAAATAAAATCTTGAAACCCCACTCCCTCAAAGTCCTTACTCAACTTTGACCAGAAGAATAGAAGACCCAAAATCTCTAAAATCACTGAGTAAGGCAAGTTCTCCTTGCTATGGAATACCCTGTTGTTGCGTTCTCTCCAAAGACCCCAAGCAATGGCGGAAGGTAGGATAGTCCAGAGATGCCTCTTCCTAGAAAAGAAGATATTAAAACTCCAACCCGCTAGAAGTTCAAAGAGAGAAGACGGAAAGACCCAATCCACTTGAAAACGAGATAAGAAAAACATCCAAATAATCCGAGAAAAAGGACAATGAATAAGAATATGGTTGACAGACTCCCCATCTTGAGAACAGAGAAAGCAAAAATTTGGAGTAATCCACCCCCGATAGATCAAGTTATCCAAGGTGAGGATTCTACCCAAAGACGCAAGCCAAAGAAAGAAGGAAACCTTAGATGGAACAAGAGCAGACCAAATAACAGAAGGAGAGAAAGAAGCCTCACCCGACGGCAGCTGACAATAATAAAAAGACTTGACAGAAAATTGCTTATCCTTAGCCTTGAACCATTCCCTTCTGTCCTGCTCGTTTTCTCTGAGTTGGATAGAATTAAGAAGATCTAGAAGAGATGTAACCTCCGTCAATTCCCAATCATTGAAATTCCTCCTAAATCCCAGATCCCAAGAGTTCGTGTTCCCACCCCCCGAATCAGACATTGCCTTACTGTGTTAATTTTTTCAAAGAGCAAGCGTACAAGGATGGAGGTTTGGTGCTCCACTTCCAACATCTTTCTCACCAAGGACTAGGATGTCCACCTTGGTAGGTGTATGTTTTCCTTGGTAGGTGTATGCTTATATTTTGCACAAGCTAAAACAGAGTTTTCTTTGTAATCTACTCATTGATTTTTATTATGTGATCCTTAATTTTTTGATAAAGGCAGATGATCTGGCTTCTTTTGTATGTTCATTCCTGTGCTTATAATTTACTTATATTCATTCGATGATAGTTTGTGGGGACAGTTTAAGTGTCAGTCTCACAAAGCATTGTTTAAATGGCATGAAGACTTCAAATCAAGTGTGCCTTTTGTTCTCAAAGGGGAAATGACCACATACATGACCACATAATTATCACTTACATGACCACATATAAAGGCTCTACCAGTTATTGGTATGCTTATAATTTTTTTACGAGACATTATTTGACGAATTTTTTCTATCTCATATCTTTGGATGGTGGGGTAAGGCTATACTTATTCATATTCAGTCTCTTCTGTGGGTGTTGTCAATTTGTTTCGAGTTGATGGAGGTAGGCTTTTGAAGCTAATTATGCACTATCAGTTAAAAAATTTTGGGATGCGTGGGGGCATGTCTTTTTCATATAATAGTAGTTAAATGTAACGCCTTCATTCTAATATTTAAAATTTGCTGCTCACATTTGTCATAGGTTACCGAACTTCATTGAGTGCTGAAGAGACAATATTATTCTGCTACAACTGCTTTGGTGAGAATTTTGAATCTGTTTACTTGGTTCATTCTTCAGTGATTTGTATGATATCTCATAATGCAAAAAAATTTATACTATAATGCTTCTTTATCTACCTAAAACATTTCTAGCATGCACTAGTAGCATCTCATAAATATCTCATAACTATTGGGCTCTAGTTAGTAAAGTATCTCTGGTGTGTTTGTTTCTATTTCCTAATTAGTCTAGTGTGTTTGTTTTAAGAAACGCTTGTGCTCTTTGAGTCTTTATTCAACTGAAATTTTAAATTGAATTTTTTTTTTTTTTTGGAATACCAAAATAAATCCTCATTAGACCAAATTGGGTTCAATAAACTAAGGCCTTGATTATTACACTGTACATTGGCACAAATCAGTGTAACAAAATTTTGCTAGGTGCTTGGTTTCCCTCCTCTGACTACACACTTAAAGTTTTCCATGCCTTATGATTTCTCTTAACGAATGGTGCAAAACATTACAGCGTAAAATTCTAAATTTAGAGCATTTTGTGGGCGTACCAAGCAGGGTCTAATTTCAAACCGATAGCATGTAAGTATAAGAAACCTAGTTTATAGCTTGTGCAACTACTTTATTAACATCCAACAACTTATTTATTATTTTATTCTTTCTTCTTTCTTTTTCACTTTTATTCTCAATGGCATGTTGTGCTAGAGCATCCAGCAAGTCTAGATTTATCGAGAAATTTGTATGTGTGCTACTTTTTTTTTATGTCCTAACTATTCAAAAGGATTACAAATTCTTTCTATAAGATGGTTTCTATTTTCATAATCTGTTAACCAGGTAGATATAATAAGATTTCGATATTAAATTGTCAACAATGTGTCTATCAAGCATTCCATGGATGTTGAAATACAAATGACAAAACAACATGACGGAATTTCTAGGATTTGTAATTGAAACACTTTGAACACGTTAAATTGCATATATACCTTAAGAAGTTTTATTCTCATTCTTATTCCTTACATTTAGTTGCACTAATTTGGTTGGATTCTCAATAATATTGTTGTTTCTAATTCTGTTTATTGTATTCCATCTAGGTAAAGAAGAAAATAAAACCATGACTTGGTTGAGAAAGCTTGGTCTAACTTTGTTGGACTAAAGAATTCTACCCAAGCAGAAAATGAGTATACCTGCTTAGTTATACAACCATCAGAACTTGAGGAAGCTGACATGTGGAGTAACCTTACTCAAAAAATTGTTGTAATTGGGCTGGAATTCATGAATCAAGAATGCTTAACCAATGGTAGAACCAACTTATGTCCCCCAACTTATGCTCTTGAGATAAGTGCTTCAGCTAGTAGTTTCCCAAGTCCAGCATGGTGCCCCCAAAGATGGAGTACAAGGGATTCTTTTCCTTCTCCTTTTTTGGTTTGTCAAGAACTTGAGGTTTGTTTACCCCCAGAAATCCCAGTTGTAGACATGCTTATAGGCTTCTCATCCCAAGCTTCACAAGAAAAAACTTTTTCTTGCTCTGAACTCTCTCCAATTCATAGTCTTGGCTTGAAATCCTAATGTTCAAGTAGCTGCATCTCCATTGCATCACAGCCAAATTTTGTTAATCAAACTATAGTTAAACCAGAGGTATCACCAATGACAAACCAATGGAAAAAGGGTAAGCTTATTAGATGTAGTACATTTGGAAGTGTTTATGTTGCCACCAACCGGTATACAAGTACTCTGTAGTTTTTCTGCTACAATGACACTCATATGATTTTTTTCTAATAGGGAAACTGGATCTCTATGTGCAATTAAAGAAAACAATCTAATTCCTGATGACCCTAAATCCGCCGAATGTATAAAGCAATTGGAACAGGTTAATTACATTGGTATTTTGTGTTCTAGATCTAGAATATCAGTTTTTTTTGTCTAGATCAAGTGGAAAGCATACGTTAGCTAACAAAATAGTACAAAATACTGAAATAGGATAATAGATCACGTTATGACAATACACTGATTGTAAAAAAGCATTTCTGACCATGGGACATGTTAAGGATCTTGGGGAGGTAGAAATCACCAATTAGGATATGTAGTTCTTAGGCTCACCAAGAGAAGGACCAAATTACCATGGATCTATGGGCCCACTTAGAAAATATAGTGCCATGTTGTTTGAAAAATATGAGATTTTTAGGGAGTGTTTTTTGGACCCGAGAAGTGATTTTCTGATTCAAATTATTGCTTGCTTGGACTTGTTACAATAATATCTAAATGGAAAATTATTATATGTAATGAGGACTTCAAATTATTGTTTATGTATGTAATTGACACTATAAATCTTACATTGTATTCTTTAGATAATTTTATTAAACCAAATGTTCGTGTCAGAGCTTTTTTTCTACCATATTTTATTATCTTGGATCTTTCTGTTCTCTTTAGGCATGGAAGGAATTATTGCTTAAGGAGCATTCATAGAGGCTAAAGAGTAAAACTGAAAATAAAATCTTGGACAGTCTTTGTCCTACTAATGAGTAAAAAATTATTGGGTGTTCTATAATTTAGAAAGTTTGCTAGGATCATTTACAAAGGTGTCAATGAAGATACTGATTCAATGGGCAAGGGAGGTATATTGCCCGACACTATCGTACGAGGTCACAATTCACCCAACACGATCATCCGGGGTGAACAAGAATTGGGGATCGGATGCGGGCGAAATCCCCGCCAATGGCTGAGATGTTCAGTCGCTGCCATAACCTTTTGTTCTGCCATTACTACCAACAGCCACCACTGCCTCTATAATCTTCGTCACTGCCCCAAAGTCCTCTTAGTATTCTTTATTATTCTCCACGAGCCCGTAATCAATAATAAGCTAATGCTGCTGTGTTGAAAGTTGAGATGTGATAAAATATTACATTGTGAGCTTGTATTGTTGATCCCTTTTGTCTCTTTTAGTCTAAACTATATCGTTGAATAAATATATCTATGGAAGCTTTATTCTTTTGAAATCTTTGTCTATAAAAACTAATGTTATCAATGGGCCGGATTTTGGTCCGGCTCACCATGGACCGGGTTTGGCTTCAGTACTTTAGTTCATTTAGTTTTCGGGCTAAGCCTATTTTATTATAGGGCCTGGTTTGGGTTTTGAATTTGGGCCTGACCCGCTATACTATATTAAAATATATTAAATAATAATTTTTGTATAAATTAATAATGACGTCCATGAAATATTATTGTATAGAATGCAATTAATTTTGTCAAATCTAAAAACAAAATATTATTTTAAACAATTTATTGTTATTTGGTATGCTTTTGATACGATAAAAATAGTTAAAAATGGGTTTGGCCCGGCCCTGCCTGCAAATGGCCCAAATATAGTTGGACAGGTTGTCGGTGAATCGGGCTTGACCTAAGGTTTTATTTCTTAAGCCTGGTTTGATATTTAAATGGATTGGGTTCGGGCCAAGTTTTTTGCCCTTAAAAGCCCAGCCCATTTAAAGCCTGGTCCATTGGTAGCCCTGGCTCACTAGCTATGGCATTTTAGTGGATGAGTGGGTGAAGGATATAATATATGCTTGAGGGGATCCCATAAATAAAATTAGAAAAAGAAATATTTTATTAAAGTATTGGTTGTTTGACAGAGAAGAATACAGGTCTAAAACCACTAGAATGTAAATATAATAAATAAATAAAAAGGCCAAAAGAAATCGATATTATGTTTTTTTTTCTTTTCTTTTATAGAAAAGTTGGTAAATGAAAAAGAATAATAAGATATTAAAAATTTAAGAGAGGGAGAGGAGGTGGGGAGAAAGAATAAGAAAAATACTTTCCTAACGACTTGTGGCATTCAAAAATGTGATCTGATTCCATAGTTGTAGAGGACAAAATTCTAAGAACTAAAAAAAAAATAAAAAGAAAATAATTAAATTATAAGTTATTTTTTTCAGTCCAAGGTTTTTCCATGAAATCTAGAAGGCTGTGGGTAGGGGTGTCAATGGATAGTCGAAAATTCAAATTCGAATTCAAAAAATCAGATATTATTTGAATTTTCGGATATCGGATTCGAATTCGGATACTTTTATATATTCGAATCCTTATCGGATACGGATTTGGATATTAACATTTCGAATCCGATAATATCCGATTCAAAATAATATATAATATATAATATTTTATTTGATTTATTTTTTATATAAATAATATAATATATATTACTTTATTTGATTTATTTATTAAATAAATAGTATAATATATAATAGGTTTTTTTAAATAATAAAAAATCAATTGGATAAGGAAAAATTATGTTTTTTTTAATATACAAATTATTCGAATTCTAATCGGATATTATCTGATAGGGTAATCGGATTCGAATTAGGATAGAGTTTTAGAACATTCGTCGAATTCAAATTCGAATTCCTATATTAGTTAAAATTTTCGGATTCGAATATTACTGTACCGATAAGCATTGATTAATAGCCCTAGCTGTCAGGTTGGATTTTCAATGTGTGCCCAACGACCCTTACTAAAGATTTGAAATCTTATAGCTTGTTGAAGGAATAAGAATGAGTAGGTCTAATCTTACTAACTTAGTAAGATTTCAATTAAAAAAATTGAATTAAGCTGATGCCACAGGGACTTAGAGGACAAATTTTAAGAGCTTTAAAAAGGAATTTTAAAATTTTTAATTTTAATTTTAATTTTAATTTTTACTGTTGAATTTTAATTTTAAATTTAGGCAAGTTTATCAAAATATGCACCACATTTCGACTATTTATCAAAATGATAAACTGTAACAATTAATTCCGAAAATGGCAGTTTTACTATTTTCGGAATTAATAGTTTTTACCAAAACGGTAAAAATAGTAAAATGTAAATCATTTTTACTGAAAATACCCTATTTTTATTTTTTGACTAAAATTATGAAAAAAATCCTCTCCTCTTTCATATTTCTATTTAGTGGTGGGAAGATTAAAAAGAAGAGAAAGATTTAGTTGGATTTTAATTTATTTCTAAAGTTAAAATGGTAAATACATATGTAAAATAAAAAATGGTATTTTCGGTGAAAAAAAATTTACATTTTACTGTTTTTACCATTTTGGTAAAAAAATATTAATTCTGAAAATGTTAAAATTACTATTTTCGGAATTAATTGCTATAGTTTACCTTTTTGATAATTAATTATGGTAAAATTACCGTTTTGGTAAATTTCTCTTTAAGGGTTCTCTTGAAGTTCAGTAATTACCCATTATCAAAACCTTGAATTAAGTCTAAAGAAATTATTTTTTGGTATCTAACTTTATTCCATGAAATCCAGAAGGCTGTGGTGTTGGATGGCCAAAATGGTAATCCATTTGAGCTCAACAAACGATCCTTGGTAAGATTTGAAATCCTACTAAATTAGTAAGGAAAGTGTTTCTCATAAGAATTTGTATAAATTATAATAAAAGAGACAACACAAGCAAGCAAGAGAATTGTGTCGATTGTGATGTCGTTGTTGTGCAGCCGGCAGGCAGGGACTGATTACCAATCAATGGGACCCACACATAGGGTAATACGAGCCCACTGTCTCATGATCACCATCGTGAAGAAGAGGGAATCTTTACAAACTGCAAAGATCCCTACCCATAACGACACTCGTAATAGTTGAAAAAATAGACAACGAGACTTTTGATAAATAGGGGTCTCCCTCATAGTGGAAAAACAAGTTACCAATTTTACAGGAAAAGTTTACTTTATTGTGTTTTTAAATGATAATGATAGACCAACTTTGTCTACAAAGAATTTGGAAAAATTAATTTCTTTCTTGAGATATATAAAACAACATGGCAAGTAATTGTAATTGTAATTGATTAAGATGGTGCATGATATAAACCTCACTTCCTTTGCTTTTGAGTGTCTTTTTCAAGGAAATATATAATAGCGGGAACATTTGAATAAGTTTGATTCTTTATCAGATCATAAAAGTTCACTTTCCGAATCTCTTCCTTCTCTTGGAGATCGAACATCAATTGCAACGATTCGATAAATGACTCATTGAGATAGATGTAGAAAACAATGCCCTCCCTAGAGTGTTTTTAAAGAATATAGTGTTATTTTATTTAACTTTTTTTTGCTAATCAAGCAAAGAATGTATAAAGAAAAAGAGGAAAAAAAAAAAAGGAGATTTACAAATCTGAGGTGAGAAAGGGCTAGAAGGTCCCCAACAAAATCTTGTTTTACAGCAATATGAAACTCATCAAAGTCGCTGAAGAAAATAGAAATTCTTGTCTCCACTCCATATTGTGCAAGTGCATCATCAGCAATTGAATTGCCTTTTCTCCAAACATGAGAGATGTTGCTAATTATATCCGAGAGAGATGATTGTAGACACCCCAAATTGTCTGGTCCAACCTGAGAGCATCAGAAACTTGCAAGATAGCTGGATTGGCCCACAAATCCATCAACATGTCAAGAACAAGCCCAATCCTACAAAGCCTCAAAGATATGGGGCCCAAGCTTGACCAGGTTTGTCACAAAGGCATGAACCAGGCTAGGAAAAACCTGATTTCTAGGGCATGGGCTGGAGCTAACTTTGCCTAGTCCGTTCCCTAGGTAAGACTAGTGCAATTTTGACTTGGGAAGGGACCAATTCAAATTCAATTATATTTTCTTTAGAAATCCTCCTCTCCTTGTGCTTACAGATTTGTTAAGGTGTTTTTACAATGTAACTTAACCCCACTTGATTACCTCATTACTGTCTTGATCTTGAAATAATTAAGCTAAGTTGTCTTCTTTACCCTTCTAATAAATTTCATTGTTAAGGTAATTAAGCTACCATCAAGGTATTCTTTTAATCGTTGAAGTTCTCAAGGGTTGAAATCCATATGTTATTAAGGCATCTCTAGAGACTTGAAGGGCTAATTACCGTTTTATTGTATAATGCCATGGACCCGTACCATTTGGTGTCTAAAATAGACACAATTTTAATCAAAAGAGGGAATACAAGCAAGAAGAATGAAGAAAAGCACAAATTCATAGGGAAAAAAAATATATAGTTTTTTCAACCATTCACTTGATTCTGTATAGATCCTTTTGGCACTATATAAAATATATTCTGATCTCATGTTAGAAAACTCCTTCTGACATTGTACAAAATATATTCTAACTTTGTGTTAGAAGACTCTTTCTGACATTGTATAAAATACATTTTGATCTCATGTTAGAATGATCCTTCCGACAAAAAGAATTTTTTCGATAGTAAAAATATAAAAATTACTGTTTTTCCCGTTTTAATAAATAAGATATATAATACTCTGTTTTGGTAAATAATCAATATGTCATGCATGTTTTGATAAATCTTCCTTAATTATAACCTATTGATAAGACTGTTCATCTTGGTTGAACAACTCAATTTTGAGGCCTACAAATGAATGGAATGCAATATTTGCAATGAAAGTAGTATAGGATAGCCTTGGAATATCCTCAAGAGTACTAGCAACTACTTCTATAATATTACACATGATAGCCTCATCGAGTTGGTGATGATAAAGATAAGGATATATAAGGCTAATCATGAGGGTGATCTGGTCAAACACAAACATGAGTCTGATTATGCCGCTCATCTCGCTGTCTTACGTGGTATTGCAAGAGGTTTAAATAAAGGAGTAAGATTCAAGCCTTATTGGACTACTAATTCTCAAGCCTTGTACATTGATTCTCTAAAACATATCACTCTTTATAAATTTGTTTAAAATTTTAAGGAAAACTCATGTAATCTCGATTACAAATAAATCTTTCTTTGATGAATCCACCTGGTTTGAGTGGATCCTTTCTTGATCATCTCATTGTCTCGCTTCACTTATCAAGCATTTCAAGTTTTTTTTAATTAATCATTCTTTGTAGGAAAATTTTGTTTGGAACTATTGAATGTCAATTGGAATTCAGCAATGATATGAAAAGTTTTTGCGATGCAATACTTTATTTTTTGATACTTATCGTGCCACTTCATTTCAAGCAATGTGTCATTTAATTGATATTAGAAAATTTTTTCTTTTCTATGATGGAAATTAAAATTTAAAAATATTTGGAAGAAATTCTTTTGATTTTTCAATTTGTTGATGTTATGGACCCTATGTTTCGATTAAGAGGATTAAACATTTTAATAAAATTTATGAACGCTAATCACTTTTTCAAGAATATCTTACTAAAAAAGTAATAGTGCAAGGTCCATTAGTGAAGTTGGCACCGACTCGTCACAAAAGCATTAGAGCATGAAGAAGAAGAATCAATCTCCATGACAGTCAACTCTCATAATCAACACAAAGATATGACATCAAAATCAAATCACATGATTTGGCCAAGAAATATGATATGATCAAGTAACAAAGTCGTACATCTAAGACATTCAAAGACTTATTTATGAAAAAAGCATCCAAAATTATAAGTCGAGCATCTAGTAAAGGTACGAAATATCTCATAAATAAAACCTGAACTTTGCCAATTTATACATTTAGTTGATCATCATGTAAGAGACATGGAAGGATGGTATATGATAAGGAGATTGTGAAACCATTTAGAACACTCACATTATTGCAGTTGTTTCTCTTACTTTAATTTCGAAGTTGCTTTATAATTGAATAACTAATCCAATAAGAGTTGTCATTAATCTCATTAATATATTCAGATATATGGGCAAAGACAAATATTTCTTTATCTCAAAAAGGTCCAACAATATGACCAAAGTAAACAAGTCAAAAGGTGTGTGAGAAACCCCATAAAGAGTGAGAAAAATTTACTAACTAATTCCATTTCCAATTCTTCTGCGTATGGTGCACCTCGTTGTTAGTGCCCACGTCACCACGACCTCCTACCTCGACTTGCGTGTAGATTTCGTACTTGGTTGGTATTCAGGAGACAAGGACACTCCCAAATTGCTTTTTATTGAGTGATTTAGAAGTAGGCCTTCAAATTAATATTATTAGAGGTATCCCTGAGCTTTCAAATTGATGATAATTGACATGTCGTCCTTCCAGGGGAATGAAATTGGTAGATCTGGGTCGGATATAAGTACATCCACATTTATACTTGCATAATAATAATAATAATAAAACAGTATCTAGATTCAGATTCGATTCAGATCATATTCGAACTCATTAGACTAGGTTACATTTTTCTTTATTGATAGGTTATAGGGTTAGTGATTAACATATGAAGTAAGATCCAAAAGGATTTGAATCTAGAATGTGGGAACAATAATTCACACATTTCACGATTTAGTCAAGTAGGTATTTCATTTAAGTTACATTTTACATTAAGAACAGCCCTCTATTGGAGGACATATATTCTGGCTAGTCGGATAATGTTGGATCACTTGGACTTTGAGTCAAGTCTTGACTCATTTTAATCCATTCAATCTCACCTTCACTCCTTTATATTTGATGCATGTTTGTAAAAAACCTCTAGAATTTTTTATTTTTTTTACTTAGAGCAATTAGTCTAGTTCACCAAAATCCTAGTTTATTTTTGTGATTTAATGGTTGAAAGAGGTAAAATCTTAGGATTGAAGACTCGTTTTATTATCTTAGAAAATTTTCATTTTCAATCTATTGACATCTAAGGTAGACTATTTTTAACCTAGCCAATTAATGTTATATTTGATCTACCATGTTCAATATCTAATAGAAATCTTTAAATTTTCTATAAAAAAAATCCAAATTTTCTACTTTTTGAAAATTATATATACAAGGGTGAAGCTAGCAAACTGCCAGGGCAGTTGCCTCCACTCAAATTTTGGGTGACTATAGATACCCTTCCATTTTGGTGTTAATTTGAGATATCTCTATGTTTTCAATTGATTATTACATGGCCTCTTTGACCATGATGCCAGCCTTCCTCACCTGCCCTCCAATTTTTGACCTTTTTTAGACTAACAAAAAATGATCTAAATACCCTCATTTACAGTTTGTAAATTAAAATTTTTTTTTCTTCCTAATTAAATCATTCATCTTCAAACACTTCAAACACTTCAAACTCCATATAAAATTAATTTTAATCTATTTAACTTCGTCTTCTATTCATCATTTGGAACGATTGCCTTAATCCCTTATATAAAATCCTATAATTTTCTATCAAAAATTTCATCCTCTTTTACTTAAAAAATCTTATCTTATTATTTAGATTTGAAGGTTGAGGTAGACTAAACTTAAGGTCAAATATTAGGGTAAAATCTTTTACCAAAGATATTGAAGATGATAGGTTTCTGAAATAGATCGAATTCAAAGAATGTTTTTTGGTTTCAGGTTGACGAAAATAATGAAGGTGCTAACATAACTAGGTTAGTTAGGCACATGGAGTGTTGATCCCATGACTAGGTTCAAAACTTGTTGAACCTACTTTCATGCTTATCACTAATCCCCTAGCTTGCCTAGCCAAAAGAAATTTTTTTTTAAAGAGTAATGAGATCATTTACACATGTTTATTGGATAAGATTGAAGTCAGGGGCACATATTGGCGTTTTGGTAGATTTTTGAGATGGTTTATGCTTTATAATTGATTATATTGCCCCTTGATTTTTCCTTTTCTCATACACTAATGAACAATGACCTAAATACCCTTTTCTTCAAAATCTAGCCCCCCAAAAGAATTCTAACTCTGCTCTTGTACATATAGTTATTAAAGTTTAGAAGTTGAAGAAGTAGTTAGAATCTTAAGCATGAAAACATGGTCAAAATAGGTGTTGTGAGGACATCAAGGGATTTTTTTGTAAAGGCTTAAGTTGAGGGCATTTAGTCCATTTATGTTAGTCTCATAGAAGAAGATGTAAGTCAATGGAGCATCTCATCAGTTTGAAAACATGGGGATTTCTCTAATATTGATAAAAACGTGAAGTGAGATGTCTAAATCATCAACATGGTCAAAATAGGTGTTGTGAGGACATCAAGGGATTTCTTTTGTAAAGGCTTAAGATGAGGGCATTTAGTCCATTTCTGTTAGTCTCATAGAGGAAGATGTAAGTCAATGGAGCATCTCATCAATTTTAAAACATGGGGATTCCTCTAATATTGATAAAAACGTGGAGTGAGATGTCTAAATCATCATTTTTCATGATGTAGAATAATGACAATTATAATGGGGTAATGTCTAATTTTTTGGTTCTCCATTCTTAATGGTTAGAAACGTGTCTTTTGTGGGTATTGCATGTATTCAAAGGGATTTCGGCGAGATATGGTGTTCTAAGAGGTCAGTTGTTTCACCTACTAGTTGGATCTATTGGTCTAGAATCCCTATTATAATAAAAAATGCTCATTATTATTTATTTACTTATTTTGAAAATATTACTAAATTTTAGAACTATATTTTGCACATCCAGCTTCTTGGGATTCCAGGAATCCAAATACATTCAAAACATAAGTTTCAATTTTACAATCCTATCCTCATTAAATTTCAGTAAGAGTTGTGACAAGGGAGTCAGTTTTTGCCAGTCCCTTTATCATTAGTCTTTCAATAATTATGATTACATCTTTATTAAATATCAATACTACGGACTATACCCTTCTTAAATTCAATAACTAAGATTATACCCTTAAATAATAAAGCTTTATTTTTATACATTCTATTTATATTATTTTATCAGTTAAGCTCACAAAAATTAGTTTAGAATTTAGTATTTTCCTTGGGAAGATAAAAAATATCAAATACTAGTTCATTTTGCTTATAAGGGTTTTCTGATCATTTTGATAAAATAAAACAACTGAAATTATTTTTACAAAAGAATAATCCCCACTTTTGCATATACTCAAATACTTCTCCAACATGGTTATCAATAAAAAGTTGGGTGTTATAGAACCACCTTATCATAAGTGGACAGCTTTCCACCTTATCACCTATATATGGTTCAACTATTTTAAATTACAGCCATTAGATCATGCATAATCAATGATCTAACCATTGTGATCTCACCATCCTATTAATAACTACCCAATAATATACCTGATCTACAATCCTCCGGTTGAAATAACCTTATCTCATCTTGGTCCTATGGCTGAAATTAACCTATCTCATCTTGATACCTATCAATCGATACTTGACATTATAGATTTCCTCACATGCATACAAGATGCACTATGCACATGGTAGTAAGGATTCTATGTATTAATAGTTTTAAGAGATATTTACGAAAACGTAGCCAACTTTTGATAAAATTACGACTCTGGCTCATTGTTCATTTTAATTACCAATGCGTGACTGGTAACGGTATTAGACATTTTAAAGCGACAATTTCACAGGTTTAAAGGGACAATCTTGCAAGTATCAAGCACTACAAGAAATGATTTGTTACGACTCTTAACAGTGGCCTGCCCTTATAGGTCCCCACTTTCACTTTTATACGGTTGTTCTCATAATCTTCATTTCTCTCTCTTTCTCATTTTTAATTGAAATAGAGCTTCTCCTCCTAAAATGACAAAATTTCACTTAGACTAGATAACACATTTCACTCTCCCTCTTTGCAATTCCTCTTTTTTTATTTTTTTTTTCTCTCAATTAAATTTTTTGAAATTTTCTGAAACTTTAAAATCTCCATTATTAATCCTCCTTCCCCTATTTCTCGAATTTCTCATAAAATATTAATGTTTCATGCTCTCCATTCTTTTTGTAGATTTATGGAATCCTATTTCGAGTTCTTCTCTCCCTTGTTTTCAACAATTATGTTCGACGATTGCTGAAGGCAAGATTAATCTGCCAGAGGATCTCTTCTCCTTAAAAGTGATCTCAAAACCTGGTCTACCAAAGGTCACTACTAAAATGGACTGATATAGGGGCGTTTTTTCAATAATGATTTCAACAAATGCCTCAAATTCCATACCAACAGGGGTGGTACTTAAAGAACGCCGCATAAAGCTAATTAATAAGGGTATTTTTTCTTTTTTTTTTTCATAGAAACGCCGCACAATCCATATCAACAATTTTTGGCGTCAAAATTTTCGTGGGAATTTTGCAAAAGCTTTAAAACTCCCTCACTTTCTCTGTTTCATTTTCTCTTCTCCTCTTCTCATTCTCCATCTCTCTCTCTCTCTGAAAGCAAGCTAGAGCATCTCCGTGTGACTTCACGATACCATTGCATTTTTACTTGTGAGTCTCTGTCTCTCTTTCTCTTTGTCTATCTTTCTCTCTATGAATATATATCCCTGTGTGTGGTTGAGTTACCACATCCTCTCCTCATTAATGACGGATTGGTGAGGAATGAGAGTTGAATAGTTTGATTTTACTTTTCATGTATGAAAAATCATTGAGTTTTAGTTGATTTTCTTTAGATTACAAGTTTGTAATGATAGATATTCTTACAAGTTCAAGAAATTAGTTTGTTTAGGGTTTGGGTTTGAAGTTAAAGCCCATTTTTCCTTATATTTTTATTGGCTATTATTATCTATTAGATTTGATTTTGTGAATTTGTAGTTCAGATTTTATTTTAATAAGTTCCATTAGATGAATGATACTCTTCTGAATTAATTTCAAGGAACATAACCTAATTTTAGAACACATTGATAAGTTATGAAGAATTAGAGAATTAAAACTTTTTTAAGTTGGGTGTTTCTGTAGACACCCCATTTTTACATTCGCCTGATTAATCAACTCGTCAACCTGATTGCAACGGTTCCCAATGATGGATGATTATTCCATTGTTATATTTTGGTGTTAGATATGTTTCAAAAATTTGGATGAGGTATCTTAAATTAACAAAACTATAAAAACCGCTCTACGTTAGGAAAATATAACTCAAAAAACATAGAAATCATCATCTTCCAGACAAAAAGAAGTTTTAAGATAAAAATCACTAAAAAATGATCAAATTACCAAAATACCCCTAACCTCAAAACATCCGTAGAGCCTACATTACGCTTAGGAAAACCCTTGCAAACATAAAAAAAAAACAAATAAACCATTTCGTCAATTTTCACAAAATTTGATAAAATTATGAAAATACTCCTTATAAAGTTCAAGACCATTTCACACAAAAAAATTTAGAAATGACACAAACCAATATTTTCATTGAATTCCTTACAAAAAATCGATTTCAAAACATCCTGGAATATTGAAAAATGACTTAAAACGCAAAAGGTTCTCTCTGAGGGCAAAATGGTTATTTTATAATTTTAATAATTAAAAATTTCAAAATTAATAATTCAAATATTAATTAATGTAAAGTGAAATTCTAATTAAAATTCAATTCAATCAAATAAGAGTTAAGTCAAAATCCTAAAGTCAAGTCAATCAAGTAAGACTTAAGTCAAAATCGTAAAGTCAAGTCAATCAAGTAAGACTTAAGTCAAAATCTTAAAGTCAAGTCAATTAAGTGAGACTTAAGTCAAAACTCTAAATCAATCTAATAAGATCAAAGTGAAAATTCTAATAAAATTCTAATTAAACTCTAAAACTATCTAAAAGAAACCTAATTAAACTCTAAAACTATCTAAAAGAAACCTAATTAAATTCTAAAACTATTTAATAGAATTCTAATTAAACTATAAAACTATCTAATGTAATTCTAATTAAATACTAACTCTGTTTAAAAATAATTCTAATTAAACATTAACTCTATCTAAAAAGTACTTTAAAAAATCTATAAATAAGGGTCCCTACAACCTATTTTTGTATCAAAAATAAATCCTAAGAAAAGTAGGTCAAAAAACTTCCTTAGCCTCCCATAAACCCTAATTTTGAAGTCCTAAATCCTTACCTAACATCCATACCCCAACTTTAGCTCAAAAAATACTTAGAAACCCCTCAAAAACATCCATAAATCCATAAACAAATCAGAAATATTCAAATCTAAGAAGGAAGTACTTCGTCTTGGAGATCTGAAACAAATCTGGTGACAGAACAATGCGAGGAGTACTATATGAGGAGCTGTTATATCAGATCTGAGGGAATAAAACTATTGCGTTGCAAAGGTAAATTTTTTATTTTTATTTTTTATTATTATTTAGGTCTTTTTAGCAATGTAATCATTTTTGAGAATTAGTAGAGACCGGCGTTTGCCAGGCGGGGTTGGTGCCTAACACCTTTCAACCTCGTAATGTGATCTCCGGACTCAGTATTTCTTTAATAGATTAGTTGTTTGTTTATCTGTTTTGAGTCAATGTTTAGTTCCTAGACCATAATAACTAGGTGGTGACTCCCAAACCTCAAAAATCAAAAGCAGATCCGTGCACCCAGCGAATCGAGGGCGCTTTCAGTGGCGACTCTACTAGAAAAGTTTTTGAGGATCAAACTTGAAAAATCCCAAATATTCATGGATTGCCCAAATAGATTTATTTTTGTTTTGTTTTGTTTATTTGTTTATTTATTCATTTTTATTTTATTTTTAGTTTTTTTTGGCATCATTCGATTGGATTTTGAATATATTATTTTCTGTGGTGCAATCGGGGTCACCGTGGGTGATCCATAATAATTTTAAATTTCTAAAATTTGAGGATGAAATGATGATTTGATTGTCTAATTGGCATTAAAGTTTGGGTATTCTTTGTGGCCCTGATCAAAGGACACTTTTGAAGACCCCAAAACAATCTTTTGAAAGAAAATAATGAGGTAAGAGGGAATAGTGCTGTTAGATATACAATTTGTGAATCTGTAGGTGCTGTTAAAATAAGAAAAATATATAAAAAAAAGGTAAAAAGAAATTTTGGAATTCACAAGGTTTCCCTTTTCATTTTATTTTATATTATTATTTTTTTCTTATTCTTATCAATTTTTATTGGTCTGTCTCCAAAGAATTTCAATTTAAACTTTAGAAATCAGTGGCAGCGGAAAAAATGGCTTTTCACACTCTTATCTGCGGCCTTCCTCTCTTTACTGTTCTTCCTCTCTTCAATCTCTGGATTAATAACTTCTTCGTCTTTCACTACCAATCGTTCATTCCCTTCTCTCATCCGTTAAGATTCCTTGTACCCCCTACCTTCGTTTACTACTTATCTAGTGGTAGAGGCGATAAAGATCAGATTATACGATTGTTGCTTGCAATCCACCATCCTCGAAATTGTTATGTTCTACATCTTGGATCCGATACTTTTGATGAAGAACAGACCCGATTGGCTGTAGCGGTATATTCCATTCCCGTTATCTATTATTATGGTAATGTTGATGTTTTGGGAAATCGGATCCTGTTACTTATGTGGGATTTTCGAATATTGCTGCCATACTTCATGCAGCTTCGATCCTTTTGAGGGTTGATGATGGTTGGGATTGGTTTATTACTTTGAATGCTGTGGATTATCCCCTCATTACTCAGGATGATTTGTTGCATGTGTTCTCTTCTGTGGGGAGGAACCTCAATTTCATTGATTACACAAATGACCTCGGGTGGAAAGAGTGTCAGATAGTCCAACCAATTGTAGTTGACCCAAGGCTTTCAGCTTTCTCATGGGCTTTACATTGGAACAGTTACATTATGCTATTTTGTTTCAGTTCTTGTCCTGTCAGTGAAATCTTGTTTTTTTTATTGCAAATTCTGAAATTGAGGTTGGGGCTTCAACTTCCTCAGCAAGGCAGAAGCTCCATTTGAAGAAACCATGGGGAATGCTCATTCTGTTATTATTTTTACTAGTATTTGCATTTGGCCATATTGTGGTTGCTTATCAAATGAGCTGCATAGCACGGAAAAAGTTCATTTTTCATTAGACTGACCCAGAAGCGGTTTTTTTCTGCATGGGTATATTTTCTACTTACCAGAAGGTCCCACAATCTCTCACTCCTTTTGCTGGGAGAACCCTTAAAAGTGAAATATGAACATACTGTTGGGGGCAACAACATCATTTTTTGGACTTACTAGCAACCCCTTATTTGTTACATCGGTGTTAAGGAGAGATTTTTATTATTATTTCTTTTTATTTATCACACCAACTTTTTCCTATGGCGCACCATAATTGGATGTGTATTAATTTTGTTTTGATTGTAAAAGTATAAGTTAGTGTGGCAATAGAATTTTATTGGGTAGTTTCTTTAGGTTTCTTTAATAGTTAGTAGTAGTTTTTTTTTCTAAAAAAAAAATCGATTTGTTTAATTTGGTTTAGTAATAGTTAATAATAGGTTTCTTCAATTTCTTTTCTTTTATAAATTTTTTTTTCTTAAAATTTTTTTTTCTTTAAAATCAATTTGTTTAAAAAAAGAAAAAAAGAAAAAGAAAAAAGAGTCATCTCCCCATTTTAACAAATATCATCTTATTCTTGATTCAATATTCATTAAAGTGTTGATTTATTTTGGATCACCCAAAAGCGATCCTTGATTGGACCATGGATAATATATATATATATATATAATATATATATATATATATATATATATATATATTATATATATATATATATATATATATATATATATATATATATGCCTGTTTCAATGTTGGATATGATTGATTATTTTTGATATCCTGATTGATTGCCTATCTACTATGCCATGATCTTTACATATATATTTTTGATGTGTTTGCTTTGATCTTAATTTCGATGTGATGGGATTTGTATTGTTTTGATTAATATATGTGATATCCTTGTTTGTATAGTTTGATATGGCCCACGAACCCATTTATTTGAAAAAAGGCCCTGGGCACACCCCACCCTGTTTTGCACACACCACTGGCACGTTTATTGTTTTTCACTCTTGCATGTCCCATATAGCCAACGTGGCACTAGTGCGTGGCCCGATCTTTTCGGAGATGCGACGTCATTCATGAAAATCACAACTCCAGTCACGTACCTTAGAGTATATAAAACTAGGACATCAGTACCATTTGATCAAGTGACTCTAAAAGGTATATTGATGCACCCAGGCTGGAGCGACCTGAGCCTTTGACCTATTGTAAATCGCACAGTCACATGTCCTGATTGCCAACGTAATACTACTACGTACCGTCTGATTGAGTACGGTCGAGAGGTATATAGGTGCACTTGGGCAAGGGTGGCCAGATAATTGCATTGCACGTAGTAAACCTAGAGTCTAGAAGCCTTCCTATAGGTCATGACCTGAACTGACTATTGGTGTTCCTGGGTTACTCTATTTAATCCAACCAACATGTAAGTGGGTGGACTGATCCAGACTGTTCAAACTAAACCAACTATATTGATCCAACCCAATCGGTGAAATATACCGATTAATTTGAACCAATTAAACCAGTTAGCCCAATTGATAAATGGATCAAACTGATCAATACCAAATCAGTTGGACTAATTGGTTTCACTTTTAAAGATCTAGACCACTTTATATAAAAAGATTCGATCTTAAGATCAAATTAATTGTCTGATCAAAGGTTCAATCCCAATCAGGGGTAGACCCGCGTCTAATCTTTTTCACTTTCTTGGTCAGTATAGATTTATAGTGCATTTGGATTCGATATTTCCCACCGGACTTGGGCTAATCTATATCGAAACTTTAATCATGTGGTTAAGAGTCAAATCTTTAGAGTCAACGGTTAACCTTGGTTTACTTTCAATCAGGTAATAATTGCTCTTAAACGTTCTAAACCACCATCTATACCACTTTGGGTCTGTGAAAAAAGTCGTATTTCCAGAGTATCATTATCAAGTCCAAGTAGTCAACCCTCACCACAAAAAGAAACAAGTACAATGGATGAAGCAATGCTCTGTCAAATTTTAGAATCTTTTCAAGAAAAAATTATCACTTCTATCCAGACACAAATTGAAGCCCTGAAGACTGAAAAGGAAAAAGATAAAGCTATAGAACCTCAAGATATGTTTGACCTCATCGAAAACTAAGAAGTTAATCAATTACACGTCGATCCTGTCTTACTTCATCGAATAACTCAGGTTGAAACTGCTTTGAAGAACATCAAAGATCTCGATGATCTTACTTTTGGATTAGGGGCAATGACGTTATTTCCCATGGTCCATCTGCCAGAGAAGTTCACGATGCCAGACATGGAGAAGTTTGATGGGATTGGATGCCCTACGACTCACTTAAAAGTATATGTTGACATAATACAATCTCAGGATTTGAGTGAGGAACAGATGACACAATTGTTTCAAAGAACCTTTACAGGTCCTGTCCTACGCTGGCTAATGTCATTGGATTCATCTCGGGTAAGAACACGACATGAATTGGTGAAGGAGTTTATTGGTCAATATTCATTCAACACGGATATTGAACTCACAAGAAGAGACCTAGAAACTACTAAATAGAAGTCCGAAGAAACTTTCACTGAGTTCATTGCTTGATAGAGAGCTAAAGTCGCTCAATTGTGGGATCAACTTCAAGAGAAGGAATAAGTCAAGATCATCCTTAGGAATCTCACTCGAAGTTATGCCAAGTACTTGATGCCTCAGTACCTTCCCACTTTTCAATCCTTCCTTGAGGCTGAAAATCAAGTTGAGAATGCCTACTCTTCGAGACTTTTTGATAACCTATCTGAGTCAAAACTTAAACATTTCAAACCTAATGTCAATTCCTTACAAGTGGTCAACACCTCTTTCGCACTATCTCCTCAAGTTACTTAGCCCTCAAAAGCCAAGTCTAGGAAATAATTTGTCAATCTTGGAATGTCCCTTAGTGTTGCTTGTCAAAAATTGATGAAAAGAGGATTGCTGACACCATTACAACCTAAGCCTTTGCCTAATCATTTTTCTCCAAACATGGATAATGGGCAATTCTATGAATTCTATCAGATGCTTGGTCATGTTCTTGACAGGTGTATTACTCTCCGTCATGTTATACAAGACTTGATTGAATAAGAAAATGTCACCATACCCGCTCCTACCACACCAAATGTTAAAACTAATCATTTACCTACCTTTCAAAATCAACCTCCCCCTACTTTGAACCTGATATCCCTATTCAAATCCGAGTCGATTGACCCAATTTCCTTCATTTATTCAGTCGATCCTAACAGTGTACCCCTACCATGCCGAGATGATCATAGAGAGATTATTGAAGCAACGGGTTGTCCAGCATATGACAGGCTTGATCAGAATATGAAAATATAGTAAAAGTAGGCAAGTTTAAGCATCCATCGAAGATAACTGAAGTGGCATAGACCCTAAAATTGTGTCCCTTCATTCAGAATGATGTCGTCTTTTTAAGTTTTTTTAGCTTCAGTTGCGTCAGTCTTTGAGTTTAGATAGTCATTTTTAATTTTGGGCTTTAGTCAGGTTTGTCAGTCTATGTTCTTTTTTATTCTAATAAATAAAGAAGCTTTTGATTATCATGTGTGCAATAATGATGTGAATATTAAATCTAGCATGAGAAATGACTTAAAGCTCACTAATCAAATTTGATAAATAGTAGAATTAAAGAGTACACTCAAAAAAAGTAAATGGGTATTATAGTATCCTCAGGAAAACATGAGAGAATAATAAACTTACTTGAGAAATTCAATAACTCCTACATGATCTCAAGAGGATAGATTGTACCAAAATAGATCAAGGTATAAAGTCGAGGGTGAACTTCAAGATCAAAGATTATTGATCAAGAATGATGTAGTTGAAACCATTACAAATGTGCCAAAACCCATAAGAAGGGATCCATCATTTTTTTCACTCAAAGAAAAGAGTTATCATTCACAAAATAACATAAGATTTTCTTCGAAGTTTGGAAATGGTTGAATGAGTCAATGTCAAATATAAAGAACTTAATCTCACTCAACTTCGTAAAAAAAGACTAAAGATTACTCCTTCTTAAAAGAAAACTAAAGATTGCTCCTTCTCAGAAAAAGACTGAAGATTAACCCTTCTCAGAAGAAGATTGAAGATTATTTTTTCTCAAAAGAAGACCTTCCTCGATAAAGCAATTAAGATATCGAGTTCCTAGAACCTTGACTAAATCAATTAACATTTTACCAAAGGAGACCTCCTTTGGTCAAACCATTTTCTTGTCTTACCAAGAAGAAGATAACCTTCTTTAGCCCCTCGTAGCCTTTAAAAAAAATCAATAGCTTCTTCTTTCTAAATCATACCAACCAACCTTGAGAGGGAACCTTAGTATGAACTACGTTTTGACCTGATCTCAAAAGAAAAAAAGAAATATTTGGGGTACGTAGGCAACCTGAGAAGTTACTTCAGGCTCGATCACGCAAAGAATAAGTGTATTCTCTTAAGAAAAGTGTCATCAAAATGAAAAATCCCCTATTGAAAGATTTAAAAGCAAAGAACGCCAAACTAGGGGCATTAGAAAAAAGAATCAAAAGAATTGATAAAAAGAAAATAATGCCAAACTAGGGGCATTAGAAAAAAAGTGAAAAGAATTTACAGAAAAGAATGAGAAAAAAAGATAATATTAGACTAGGGGCATTTTGAAAAGTCGAGCATTTTACCCTTTCTTTCTAAACCAAGTCCTAAGCCCACCTATTAAGTCATCCTAAATGTTAATTGACTCGGTTAAGGTGTAGGGAACCAAGAAGCTGTCGAATTGAATTTTCAAGATTATCGAGAAAAAAAGAGAAGTCCATTAAGTCGAAAATATAAAAAGATGACTTAGGCAAAAGTTATGGTATAACCATAAAAAAGAAAGCCTGCTAGATTGAAAGTTGGAAAGGCGACCTGGACAAAAATCAAGGCATTTTTAGAAAAAGTAAAGAAAAATCCGCTAGGTTGAAAACTTGGAAAGGCAACCTAAGCAAATATTAGGACATCATGAAATGGGAAGAAAGGTCCCATCAAGAAGAAAAATTAAGAATGAAGCTTGTGTAGAAACTATGAAATGTAGAACCATTCAAGCCACAACATTTGTTTTTCAGTCAAGAGCTCACATCCAATGAAGAGAATGTTGATGTCGAAAAAATCAGAAGTCATCTTGAACATTGTAAGATCTTCAAGAGTATGTTTACTTGTTCAAGTGTTTGCTAGTGGAAGATATAGAATCATCAACTATTTTGAAGAGAAAGATCTTCTATTCTAATATTTATTAAGATTTTTTAAGTCCAACTCAAGCATTTTTCAAAAGAAATTCGAAAGAAAATGATCAATCCCTTATTTCACATATGATAATTTTAAGAGTCTTAAATTTAAGGGAATGTCAATTCTTCTATCTGTCATACATCAGAGTCTATATTTTTTAAGCGTAATCCATTTCATCAGTCTCGTAGTCAAGTTCCAGTTAAAGCTAACCTTGAAACTAGTGGCATTTTTTAAAGTCATTTAATTTCAAAGTTTTGTTCTTAATTACATGATAAAAAGGAAAATCTTACTTAAAAGTCCGATGAAGTCCAATGATAATTAGGAATCCAGATGCATGATAAGCCAATAAAGATCCAATCTCCCGATCTTTGAGCTCGATAATACCAAGTCTTTAATTAATCCAAGCTCGAGAAACGTGGCTTAGTAAGTTCGAGTCCGAGAAATGGGACTCCAAATTTTTTTGAATCATAGAATGAATTAACAGGATTGTTTAAGTTCCTGTAAGCCTTAGCCTGAGAAGCATGACTTAGTAAGTTCGAGTCTGAGAAACGAGACTCCAACTTTTTTGAATCATAGAAAGAATTAATAGGATTGTTTAAGTTCCTATAAATCTAAGCCCAAGAAACGTGGCTTAGTAAGTTCAAGTTTGAGAAACGAGACTCCAACTTTTTTTGAATCATAGAATGAATTAACAGGATTATTTAAAATTCCTGTAAATCTTAGCCCAAGAAACGTGACTTAGTAAGTTCAAGTCTGAGAAACGAGACTCCAACTTTTTTTGAATCATAGAATGAATTAACATGATTGTTTAAGTTCCTGTAAATCTTAGCCCAAGAAATGAGACTCCAACTTTTTTTGAATCATAAAATGAATTAACAAGATTGTTTAAGTTCCTGTAAATCTTAGCCCATGAAACGTGACTTAGTAAGTTCGAGTCCGAGAAATGAGACTCTAATTTTTTTTTAATCATAGAATGAATTAACAGGATTATTTAAGTTCCTGTAAATCTTAGTCCGAGAAACGAGACTCCAACTTTTTTTGAATCATAGAATAAATTAACATGATTGTTTAAGTTCCTGTAAATCTTAGCCCAAGAAATGAGACTCCAACTTTTTTTGAATCATAAAATGAATTAACAAGATTATTTAAGTTCCTGTAAATCTTAGCCCAAGAAACGTGACTTAGTAAGTTCAAGTCTGAGAAACGAGACTTTAATTTTTTTTTAATCATAGAATGAATTAACAGGATTATTTAAGTTCCTGTAAATCTTAGTCCGAGAAATGAGACTCCAACTTTTTTTGAATCATAGAATGAATTAACATGATTGTTTAAATTCCTGTAAACCTTAACCTGAGAAGCGTGGCTCTAATAAGTCAAGTTCGAGAGACGAGACTCCAACTTTTTTGATTCATAGAAAGGATTAACAGGATTGTTTAAGTTCCTTAGCCCGAGAAGCGTGGCTACAATAGGCTCGAGTCCGATAAACGAGACTCAAACTTTTTCGAACTTTAAAAAAAATTTCAAATAGGATTTAACGAAGTTCCTACAATGTTATAACTCCAATTATCTCATTGTTCAACCTTGCCATGATTATTTTCGTTGCATAAGCACATTTCAATTTTGAATCATTATTGTCACTGAGAGAAAATCTCTAAGACCTGACACATTTTTACTCAATAAGCATCACACCATTACACACACGTGCACTTATACATTAGTTAGGGATAATTTTCTAAAATTTGAGGATCTGACATCGTCAGTGAGAGTTCAAGCTCGAGGATATGATAGCCTTTTAGTTCGGGAAGAGTTTTACCCTCAAGGATCCGAACGCCCCGACGAATTGCTAAATATAGCTGTAAAATGAATTGTCATTAGCTTTGACATTCGGATATCGCACTATCTACCAAATAGATTTATTATCTAGTTTGCTTCAATCCTCTACCAAAGAGGGGCATCTGTAGACACCCCATTTTTGTATTCGCCTGATTAATCAACTCGTCAACCTGATTGCAATGGTTCCCAATGATGGATGATTGTTCTATTGCTATATTTTGTTGTTAAATATGTTTCAAAAATTCGGATGAGGTATCTCAAATTAACAAAATCATAGAAATCGCGGTACGCTAGGAAAATATAACTCCAAAAATATAGAAATCATCACCTTGCAGACAAAAAGAAATTTTACGATAAAAATCACTAAAAAATGATCAAATTATCAAAATACCCCTAACGTCAAAACATCCCTAATGCCTACATTACATATAGGAAAACCCTTTCAAATATAAAAAGTGACAAATCGAAATCAAATAAATTATTTCGCCAATTTTCATAAAATTTGATATAATTACGAAAATACCCCTCATAAAGTTCACGACCATTACACACAATTTTTTTTTATAAATGATACAAACTAATATTTTTATTAAATTTCTTACGAAAAATCGATTCCAAAACATCTTGGAACATTGAAAAACGACTTAAAACTTAAAAAGTCCTTTCCGAGGGTAAAACGATAATTTTACAATTTTAATAATTAAAAATTTTGAAATTAATAATTCAAACATTAATTAATGTAAAGTGAAATCCTAATTAAAAGTCAAGTCAATCAAGTAAGACTTAAGTAAAAATCTTAAAATCAAGTCAATTAAGCAAGACTTTAGTCAAAACTCTAAATTCAAGTAAATCAAGTAAGACTTAAGTCAAAATCCTAAATCAATCTAATAAGACCAAAGTCAAAACCCTAATAGAATTCTAATTAAACTAAAAAACTATCTAAAAGAATTCTAATTAAACTCTAAAACTATATAAAAGAAACCTAATTAAACTCTAAAACTATTTAAAAGAAACCTAATTAAATTATAAAACTACTTAATAGAATTCTAATTAAACTATAAAACTATCTAATGTAATTATAATTAAATACTAACTCTATTTAAAAATAATTATAATTAAATACTAACTCTATTTAAAGTAATTCTAATTAAATACTAACTCTATCTAAAGAACACTTTAAAAAATCTATAAATATGGGTCCCTACAATTTATTTTTGTATCAAAAAATAAACCCTAAGAAAAGTAGGTCAAAAAGCTTCCCTAGCCTCCCATAAATCCTAATTTTGAAGTCCTAACTCCTTACCTAACATCCATACCCCAACTTTAGCTCACAAAACACTTAGAAACCCCTAAAAAACACTCAGAAATTCATAAAAAAATAAAAAATATTCAAATATAAGAAGGAGGTAGAACGAAACGAATCCGGTGACTGAACAAAGCGAGGAATACTATACGGAGAGCTGTTCTATCAGATCTGAGGGAACAAAATCGTTGCGTTACAAAGGTAAATATTTTTATTTTATTATTATTATTATTATTATTTAGATCTTTTTAGCAATGTAATCATTTTTAAAAATTAGTAAAGACCAGCGTTTGTCGGGCGAGGTTGGTGCCTAACACCTTCTAACCTCGTAGTGTGATCTTCAGACTCAGTATTTCTTTAGTAGATTAGTTGTTTGTTTATCAGTTTCGAGTCAATGTTCGGTTCCTAAATCGTAATAACTAGGTGGCGACTCCCAAACCTCAAAAATCAAAAGCGGATCTGTGTACCCAACGAATCGAGGGCGCTTTCAATTTTAAGCATATAATGTTAAAAATTAATTACTTGGTGAATACATAATAAACATAACATGGAGATTTTCAATTTTTACAAAGAGGAAATGAGATTGAGAGATTGCAACTCTAGTTTTCATAAAATATAATAATAAAAATAGCAGAAGGATATCATAATCGCTCATTGACGTAAGCAATATTGCCCAAACCACATAAATTCTGCATAGTTCTCTCTTTATTTTTATTTTTATTTTTAATTGTTATCATTGCCTTACTCCCATTTCTACACTGGTGAAGTTATTAAGGCCTCTCTTTGATGTTGGTTACTTATCATCTTTGTTATCCATCAATGTTTAAAATTGTAAGGGTTGAAATATTGTATAACTCTATGTCAGTTTTAATTTAAATATTTTTCCTCAACTTTCTAGGTGAAAATCAAGTAAGTTCATTGGGATTCTTGTGCATTCTATCTCTCTTGTACTTGCAAGTATCCTTTAGACTTTAATTGAGATATGTTCAAATTCTTGATTATGTTATATTATTTATTGATCTTGATTGTGCCACTTATGGAGATTTTCATTCTCATTTATTAATTTTTTTGGAGACAGTAAAAATATGATCTTGTACATTATATCCACTTTCCAAATCTTTTTTCATGCTTGTATCTACATGTGCCTTTCTAGCTTTAGTTGAGATATGTGGTACTCTTGCAAATTGCCGTTTCAGTGTTTAAAATGTTTGTTAGTAGTGTATTTATTTGACTCATAGTTCACATGTATATAAGTAAAATGTGCTTAAGCTATTCTTTACTTTTGGGTTTGCGCACAAAATTGCCACATTGGAGAAAGTTGCTAGTTTTCAGGTCACACATCTACACTCTGAAGTTTCATTGTGAAAATTCTTGAAATAAAATCTAATCATTTTTCGTAATGTTATGGCATGACACATTTTTTGTTTGGCAGGCACTAATCCAATTGAGTGATTATGATTTTATGGAGAATGTTTCTTTTCACCGTACTTTATTTTATTTATTTTTTACTTTATATCCACTTTTTCAAAATGTAGATATTCATTAATGACTTTTTTTTTTCATTTTATTTTCTTCGTTCAAAATTGAAATTCCTTTATTACTTATTTTTGCGATTTCATTTATGTCCCCTATTTTTCTTTATTCTGTTGGTTGTTTACTGATTTCTATGCACCATTTGTATTATCTGGACTCACCATGCTCTGTTTTCATAATTACTAAAGAAGGGAAAGATGATCTTTTCATACATTACTAAAGAAAGATAAGTGAACCATCTCTCTCACCATTTGAATTAATTTGATTTTTGTGTACCATTTATTCTTTTCATTTTCATATACTTTTGGTGCTTTTGTTCTTTTCTTTGGAAAGATGTTGATAACATCCATTTTCATCCAAATTTTCTATATAGTGAGTTTATAATCATTATATCACCTTAATGGCCATTTTCTAAGCCTTACTATGCTCCAAGTTTCATAATTTTTTTTTTAAAATCGCTATATGGGGATTTCACATATCGCTATGTAGAAATCGTTATGTGTAATATTTGTGCAATTGTTATATAGTGATTCTCGCTATGCTTTCTATTTTATACCCACGTTTCTTTACTTATATTGGTGTCTTTGTTATCATGATCTTTTAACGTATATCTCATTCTCCATTTTGTTTTTCTCTTATCATTTTATGACTCTATTTGGTGAATGATCGAGTAACACCCTACATTATATTTTGGAAAAATATTATCATGCGAGTGATGTACAATATGCGACTATTTTGATTACAATTCATTTATTTTAATGACTTACTCGAAATATTTGGATTATTGATTTAATTTTTTTTCATATGTCATGTTGCAGTTTTGACTAAATATTTTATCTATTTTCAAAATCTTAATGACTAGAATGTATTCTTTTTTACCGAAATATAGAAATTTTTTTCAAATTTCCAGCATGTATGATATATATTTTTTTTCAAATTCTAAGGCAATGCTCGAGTATATGACTATCTAGTAGAATTAATTAGTGAGATTGCTAACGCAAAAACTAACAGAGCAGCCGAATAAGGATGGGTTACGGATGTTCTTAGAGACATGATTTGAAAATGGATAATAGAAGAAAGGAATAAGGAATAAAGGAAAAGACGTCGCACAAATAAGAGATCATGCTTCTACTTCTAAGGTACTAATTACCGATAAAAGAATTGATGATGATATTCTAGAGGAAGATAGAGCTTTGAAAGCACAGTTGGTCATAGAAAGAGAATGGGAATCTTTTGAACTTCCGAAATATCAGGAATATTCAATTGAAAGGCAACTTCAAAATGGTTTTTCTTTAAACAATATGGTTGATTTTAGAAATGTGGTGCAAATTATGATGAAATCGTAGTAAGTTTAGAGAAATAAGAAGGAAAGAATCACCAAAGGGTGTTTCGAAGAGAAATCCTTCTACATCCCTTTCTGAAGAAGTTTATTTCTCCAATTTTTCCTCAACACAACAAATCCATTGCTTCTAATGGACACCGAGGGGTGTTTCGACAAAGGGATTGGGATGGAAAGAGATGATCTGAGTTGGATGAAGAGAGAATGAAAGAAAATCAATGAAAATTGATATTAGATTTTGGGAGATTGACATACCCTTCTATAATTCGATCGTGGATTGTTCGGTGTTATTTCTAGATGAACAATTGGAGAGCATAGAACAGAAGAAGATAGATTGGAGATGTATCTATTTTCGATGTATAAATGTTACAACAAAATAACAATTTGAGTCTTCTCTTGCGATGAGAAGGATTTGACTGAAACGAAAATCTAGAAAGAGAAAAGTTCACTATCAGCCTTTATAACAAGGGATTTTTCCATGCCTATGGATACGGTGGTTTTTTTGGTTCTAGGTTGACTAACTAGGATGACGGCTTGACTAGTGACTTTTCCTTCTTTGATCATCTGGAAGATGACGCTAGTGGCTTTGCGAATAGGTGCTTGATCCAGTATTCCTTTGAAAAGAGTTGAGGATTTAGGAATAAGTTCAAGCTGAGTCCATGTATGTGAAAGTGAGCTTTTATGTGCTCTATTCGGGTTAGATCTCAAGTCTTTGAGAGTTTTAGCTCCGTCATTGTTCTTTGTTACAGCTTATTTCAGTAGAGAGGGAGAGAGACTGTCAAGTTTTTTGGTTTTCTCCCCAAAGTCATCATCATCATTATCATCATCATCATCATCATCTATCATTTGGACTTGAAAGGAATCGCCCTGATCATCATCTAATGGTATATTGCATCTAGTATTGCACCAATGAAATGTCCTACCTAGGAAATCCAATGGTCATTCCAAACATAGTCTTGGTTGTAGATGATGGCTCGAGACTACTAGTTGGGTTGATACATGTTCCTACTATGGGAATGGGCAAAGATGGCAAGATCCATCCATCATAACATCAATAACCCTAATTCCAAATAAAAATCAAACCTATTTGGTAAGATTAATCTGTTTTAGAAACTTTTGTGGACTCTTTCGATAAACTCCAACGTATCGAAGAGTCGCATCAACAACATCGTTTCGATTGGTTTGAAGGCGCAGAAATTGGAGGAGATGCCATTAATAGACTTGTAGAAACTTTTTTTTTTTTGATTCTTTGAGTTGGAGGGACCCTAGAGGTGTCACCAAAATGTAGAGGGCATAAATGGAGGACAAGGTCTTTAAGTGATGTGAATGGAGATGATCATAATCATAGGGAAGATGGTGGCTCCTCAGATTAAAGGGGAAGCCCTTGAGCAAGAGGAAAAGTTTTCTTCAAGAGAAAACATATGATAGAGAGTCCCAAATTATGATTCCAACTCTTTCTTTGTTGTCCTAGACTCTTATTTATAGGAAAAACCCCTTGACTGTAATATTTTGTTATAAATTAATTAAGATCACTTAAATGCTCTCAAGATTTATTTTGCACCGTCTACAATGTGTTACATGCGTATGTGAATGTTTTTGCCCGAAATTACGATGAGATGCCTAGATTACCATTAGACATTGCAATGCATAAATTAGCAATTTATCCTCACTTCAGACTAGACAAGCAAGTGCACTAGAAGTTCAGACACAAGTTGGAAATATAAATTTATTAAAATAATTATTTTTATAATTTTTTAATATAAATTTAGTATATATATATATATAGTGTAATTATATATTTGTTAAGATATTCTGCTATCTTTTTGTGCATTATAGGTGCATTATCAATATTAAGGGTATTATGATCATTTTATAAGAATCCAGCAATAAAAAGCTGTCAAATGAACATCAATTTCTGACTTATGTACTTCTGTAACGAACAAGCTTCTGTTGGATATGGCTTTTCAGGATTTGGGCTTTTACTTCTTCTAGAAGCCAGCTTCTGGAGCTGGAGCTGGCTTCTGTAAAGAACAGGCCCTTAGTTTTATGGATGATTACAATGGCTACAACAAAATAAAGATGACACCAAATATGTAGTGAATACAACTTTCAGACCTCTTATGGGAGTATATTTTTATACAGTGAGGCTTTTTGGGTTAAAGAATACTGAGACTACATATCAACAATCTATGACAGTAAAATTGTGATATGTTACACAGTACGGTAGAAGACTATGTAGATGACATTGTCGTGCAATTAGAAGCTTGCCCGGATCATGTAACAATTCTAAAGCGAGTACTAGAAAGATGTCGTGAAAATATTTGAAATGAATCCATTGAAATGTGCTTTTATAATAACTATTGAAAAATTCTAGGATAATGGTTGAATACAAGAGAATAGAAACTGGCCCAACAAAGCTCAAAGACATCCAAGAAATGCCTCAATGACTTCTGTTAAGCAAATAAAAATCATCATTGGGAAAATCTCATATATCCGTCGATTCATATCTAACTTCTCTAACAAGGATTTGCCTATAATTCATATTTTAAAGAAAGATACAACTTTTACATGGAATGGCGGTTGTCAAGGGGAGTTAGATTGAATTAAGGAAGAATTTCTAAAATCACTAACTCTGACGTCTCCCATGGAAGGAAAACCTCTGTTATTGTATTTGTCTTCCAGTAATAATGCAATGGGTGTTTTGCTAGCTCAAGAGGATAATGTGATCAACAAACCAATTTATTATCTTAGCAAAGTACTTCTCGTAGCAAAAAAGAGATTCACATTGTGGACATGAGATTTTCATTTTCGAAGATCTTTTCTACTTGGATTTGGAGTCACCACCATTCTTTGTTTGGAAAAAGGGTGTGAATGGGCACCCGAAAAGTAATTTGTTAAAAATAATTTTGTTAGTGACTCTCGTACGGATAAGATCCATTGGTCTATCTTAGATCTATGTAAAGGGGTCCATATTAGAGTGTGGGGAAGGTATTAGGCACCCTATTCCCTCCACCATTAGTGCAAAACTTGGATTCGATTGATTTGAAAAATAAAAATGAAAAGTAAAAAAATATTCGATTTGTTCCTTCGAGTGTGAGTGACTTTCATTTCGATTTAAACCATTGAAGGTTTCCTTATATAAGTAAGGGGTCCTTCTATTGTTCAAACCTTCGGGTAATTTTTAAAAGTGTAGACTTTTTAATGAAGGGCCCATTTCCATAGGTAAAGGGCCCAAGGCCTTAGTTTCAAACCTTTTGTGATATGTGCATAAGTGTAGGGAGAATGGGAAAAGTAGAAGAGAGGAAATTAGATGAGAGGGATATTATTTATTTCTTTTTAGTCCAATCCTACCTTGTTATTTTTTCTCTTTGAATTTCTTTTGGGCCTTCAAGTGATGAGCTACTTTGCCTAAATCTTCAATATATAATATTTGATAGATAATTGAGAGAAGGTGATGTTTGACTTGAGAGTGAGTTGAAAAAGAAATGAGAGTTAAGAGAGTAATTTTTTAAATCAAGTCTTGGGGATTCAAGTATGGGGGAGATTGTGTTGAGAATGAGAGGTATATGATTTTAAAATTTACTTTTAAGGGTAGAATGGGGTGAAACGATGAAAAAATGATAGAATGATTTGAAGTTTATGATAGGGGTGTGTGTAATTAAGGGTGGTGGAAGGGTATTTATGGAATTGGGTGTAAGTAGGTCATTTGTGACCTAAATAGGTTGGATCCTTCAACCCATTTGGGTTGAGTACTAGGTAGGTGAAAGGGAGTGGTGTTTGGTTGAGAGAATGAGTTATGTAAGGGATTAGGTAGTTAGGTTTTGAGAGGGTGAATGATGTGGTGACATGTGTCTAAAAGGTGTGGAGATGGAGTATTTAGATGAGTTGATTGGGGAGAAGGGGTGTGAGTATGACTTGTGAGGATGGGTCTAAAGAGAATGATGAGAAAAAAGTATGGGTTGTGATATGGATAGGTGGTTTTGTTTAGAGAAAGGTGATCGGGGATAGGTAGTTGAATGAAATAAGTAGGTTGAGGTGGTGACATGTTGTAGACACCCCATTTTTGCATTCACTTGATTAATCAACTCGTCAACCCGATCGTAATGATTCCCAATGATAGATGTTTATTCTAATGCTTTATTTTGTTACTAGATATGTTTCAGAAATCTGGATGAGGTATCTCGAACTGACAAAACTGTAGAAATCACGCTACGCTAGGAAAATATAACCCTAGAAAATTATAAATCATCATTTTTCAGACAAAAATAAGTTTCATGATAAAATTCACTAAAAAATGATCAAATTACCAAAATACCCCTAACCTAAAAACATCTCTAGAGCCCACATTATGCTTAGGAAAATCTTTTCAAACAAATAAAACAATAAATCGAAATCAAATAATTCATTTCGTCAATTTTTACAGAATTCAACAAAATTACAAAAATGCCCCTCATAAAGTTCACGACTATTTCGCACAAAAACTTCATAAATGACAAAATTCAACATTCCCATTGAATTCCTTACGAAAAACCAATTTCAAAACATCTTGGAACATTGAAAAAAGACTTAAAACGCAAAAAGTCTTCTCTGAGGGCAAAACAATAATTTTACAATTTTTATAATTAAAAATTTCTCAATTAATAAATAAAATATTAAATAATTAAAGTGAAACATTAATAAAATTAATTTAAAAATTTAAACTAAAAAAATAGATCAATTAGGCTCTGGCAAAATTGTTGAGGGTTGCCAAAATATTTCTTCAAGGACTCCTCCATTTGAGGGTCCAAAGAATTAAAGATATAATAGAGGGGGATTCTCCAAAAAATTAAAGTCAATCAAGCAAGACTAAAGTCAAGGTATTAAAGTCAATCAAGTAAGACTAAAGTCAAAATTAAAGTCAATTAAGTAAGACTAAAGTCAAGATATTAAAGTCAATCAATTAAGACTAAAGTCAAAATCTTAAAGTCAATCAAATAAGACCAAAAGTCAAAACCCTAATAGAGTTCTAAATTAAATAATAACTCTATTTAATAGAATTCTAACTAAAATATAACTCTACCTAAAAGAATTCTAGTTAAAATACAACTCTAACTAAAAGAATTATAATTAAACACTAATTCTATCTAAATCAACCTTTAAAAAAATCTATAAATAGGGGTCCTCACACCTTATTTTTGTATCAAATGATAAACCCTAAGAGAAGTAGGTCAAAAAGCTTTCCTAGTCTCTCATAAACCCTAATTTTGAAGTCCCAACTCCTTACTTAACACCCATATTTCAATTTTAGCTTGAAAAACACATAGAAGCCCGTCAAAAACACCTTGAAATTCTTAAAAAATTAGAAACTCATAGATCTAAGAAGGAGATACCTGAACTTGGAGATCTGAAGCGAATCCGGTAACAGAACGAAGCAAGGAGTACTGTACGAGGAGCAGTTTTATCAGATCTGAAGGAATAGAATCTTTGCGTTCGAAGGTAAAATTTCTTTTATTTTTTTTTATCTAGGTCTTTTTGTTAGCAATGTAGTCTTATTTGGGATAAGTAGAGATCGACATTGGTCGGGCGGGATTGGTGCCTAACAACTTCCAACCCCGTAATATGATCTTCGGACTCAATATATTTTAGTAGATTAATTGATTTATCCGTTCTGAGTCATTGATCAGTTCCTAGACCGTAATAACTAGGTGGCGACTCCCAAATCTCAAAGGTCAAAAATGGATCCGCGTACCCTGCGGATCGAGGGCACTTTCAGTGACGACTCCACTGGGGATTATTGAGGATCAAACTTGAAAAACCCCAAGTGTGGGAGCATCGCTAAAATGACCTAGAAGTTTTTTTTTTCTTTGTTTATTTGCTTATTCATTATTATATTTGCATATTTGTTTTTTGTTATTTTTTGTTCGACTATTGAGCATAAAGACTTTAAATATTTGGCTTCGGCATATTATTTTGTGAGTTAATCAAGGGTCGACTAAGGTGATCCTAAATAATGAAGGGTTTCAGAATGGTTGGTTTTATTGAAGATAGTATGATGATTGGTGGACCGTGATGTTTGATTTTTTTATTTTTTACGTGTGTAGATTTTTTGTATTTTACTTTATTTATTTATTTATTTTTAAGATGTATGCGACTGATCATTGGATAGCGTTTTGTTTTTTTAGTTTTTTTTTTTTAAATTTAAAGAAAAAAAAAGTGTGTGTAATTCGTTTTTTTTAAAAATAAAATAAAATTTTTCTTAGGAAAGTAGTGTTGTCTATTGGCAGCAAGAAAAAAAAGGGAAAAAAAATTGTTTTGAGGTTCTGTCAACAGCAAGTTTGGGTTGGTGTGTCATGAGTAATGACGTTGGTTTTCGGTTTACACACCAACTTAACAGCAACGTTTGAGAGTGTGATTGGTGCGTCATTAATAAAATCTGTCTTTTTTATTCCCATACCATCTTCTCCAATGGTTTAAAACATGAGTTCATCGTCATCATCTTCAACAAGAAGCCGAGATGTCTCTCTGTTCGACCAGCTGAAATCTCAGCCCAATTGGTTTGTAATTCTTAATCAAAATCACTGATTTTTCTTGATTCAGAGTTTGGAACCAATAGTTCCTTTCGAAACTGACTTTTAATTGTTCAAACCTTTTTTAAATCAATTTTTATTTGATTACTTCATCTCTCCAAAATGGTTCTATCATCTCCAATAGAGATTTGAGAAGTCTCAGCCGATCGATTTACACCCCTAAATCTGATCGGTTTTTATTACTTTGAGTGGAAAGTTAAAAGATCAATCGAAAAAAATCAGTTTTGGTTTGTTTCGGGCTCTTAGTGAAAATCTGATTGTGAGTTTTGAAGATGGGAGATCTTGAAATCGATAATAGAGATTGAACGAAAACTGTGGGTTCCTTTGTGTTTTCTGCGTCGTTTTGAGTTTTAACAAATCGTTAATGGCAGCGGTTTATTGTATTTTTCTTTGATCCGGGTTTTAAATGACAAGAGATCGGTGATAAATGAGGAGTTTTAAATCGATTGAACTGACCTCAACCGATTGGATTAAGAGGCTAGATCAGTTTCTGTAAATAAAAAAAAAATAAACATGGCTGAAAACAGATTAAGAAGATGGTGTGAGGGTTAAATAAAATTTTCATTCTATTAAGGACACACCCCCTTGTATTGAACACGATGGATAGTTGCTATTGCTAACAACACCTTACCAAATTGCCTTTTATTTTAATTTTTTTTTAAGTTTTTTTTTCCTACTGTTTCTTACTTGCTGTCCTTTTAATAGTTTTTTGAAAAAAAAAAAGAAAATGTGTTCTTTTAAGTTTGTTTATAAAAAATAAAAAAAATCGATTTGTTTTCTAAAATGTTTTTTTTTATTCTTTTTCTCTCTTTCAATTTGTTTAAAGATCATTATAACCTCTCATCCCAACGATTGTCACTTCATTCTTAATCCAATATTCTCAAAAATATCAATTTGGTTAGGGTCACCCCAAAATAACCCTTGATTTATAAAAATTATAAAAATTGTGCCTATTGCAATGATCGGATCTAATTGATTATCATATGCCATATTCATTGATTAATTTACCATGATTGATGTAAGAAGGTGATGTGCATGTTTAAATCTTAAATAGGACCATATGAATATGTTTCTGATCGATGTATGTCTTTACCTGTATGGTTTAATACGTGTGCTTGTACGGTTTAATTAAGCCCTTGGACCCATGTGTTTGAAAAAGGCCCCGGGCACACCCCACCCTGTTTTGCACACACCACATGCACATTTACTGTTTTGCACACTTACACATCCTACATAGCCAACGTGGCACTAGTGCATGGCCCGGTCTCTTCGGAGATGCGACGTCATTCATAAAATCACAACTCCAGTCATGTAGTATATCAAACTGGGACATCACTACCGTATGATCAAGTGACTCTGAAAAGTATATTGATGCACTCAGGCTAGAGCGACCTGAGCCTTTGACCTATTGTGAGTCACACAGTCACATGCCCCGATTGCCAACGTAGTACTAGTACGTGGTCGGTCCCCTCGTGAGATACCAAACCATTTATGAAAGCTCCAGCTCTTGACTAGTACTCGTAGGTATATAAAAGATAATTCAAGTATATCAATTGTACTTTTTGGTCAAAATCGGTGCCTAAGCAAGATCCTGCCCTGCTGTACCCCTACTGTACGAGGGGGATAGACTACGTCTATTCTAGACGAGAGGTATTTAAGTGGGCCCTTGCTCAGTATTGTGCGCCACCTCTCAATTGGGGATCAAACTGGCTGTTTTTGACTTTAGAGAAGTGAGTTGAGGTTTTAGATTATCACCTATACGGTATATCAAACCAAGTCACCACGTATTAAGAGGTATATAGGTGTATTTGGGCAAGGGTGGCCAAATTAAATGTATTGCACGTAGTAAGCTTAGAGTCTAGAAACCTTCCCTGTAGGTCACGACTCGAACTTATCGTGAGTGTTCCCGGGTTGTTTATTGAATGGAACCTTTTGATTGATGAGTATTTGTGAATGATGTGAATGATGAGATCAGAGTGTATGATTGTCCTCAAGGATCAAAAATATTGTTTTTGGAAATCAAAATGGGTGCACCAACCCAATAAAGAATCCATTTCTTGCAAAAATTCAATAATGACCCAGTCCATCTTGATCCAACAATCATGATGGACCGGTCTATTTGAATCAAAATAGAAATCAAAATTTCAAAGAAGAAAAATGGTTTACGAAGGGAAAGTATTTTCCAGAAAAAATGTTTTCGAAAAGAAGTATTCTTTAAAAAATATTTTCTAGAAAAAATGTTTTTCTCTAGAAAAAAATATTTTCTAGAAAATATTTTCATAAGAACAAGACTTTCCAAAAGAAAATAAAAAATTGATATTTTACATGGACCTTGGAAGAGTACTAAAATACTCTTTTATGTCAAACCAAGATGCTAGTCGCAGGCGATAACCCAATCGATCAGTTAGTCAAAACAACTGTTATAGGGATGCACTCTGTAGAGAAGATCAATTTTGGGATATTCATGTTGAAGAGTGCTCTCTACTTCCATGAATTTGAGATAGACTGGAACCTCTTACGTGCTATGGCTAAGCGATGGAACCCCTATCTCCATATATTCCATATTGGGCATATGCACTTGTGCCCCACTCACGAGGATTATTGTGGCATCATGGGGATATCCACTTCTGGACCTCTAGTCAGGCCCTCATTGAAGACCGGATATTCTGGTGACCTCGCCACAGGACTGAACATTTTCAAGGAAGAAGTCAATGCCTTAGTCCATAACGGGAGATTGGACTTAGTACCTTTACTGGGCCCATATCGCTCCCACAGTCACCCTATCAATGTAAAACCAGAAGCCTGACGAGCTACTAGAGACTATCGATTGTGTCTACGAATCATAGCCCAATACATACTGACCTCTAATAGTGATGGCCGAACTATCCCTAAGTCCTTCATAGATATAGCCTCTCAACTCTCAAGGAAAGCCAACCCAGTACCTGTCATCCTAGCTGAAATTTTCTCAAGTTTAGATGCCATAAAAAATGGTGAGCGAGAAAGCTTCAGAGGAAGTCCCTACTTATTCTATATGTGGCTTTGTGAATGTCTAAAAATTATAGATGTTCTTTCAAACCTCGAGTATGGGCCAGAACACTTTTCCAAAAGAAACCTGTTAGTGCGTCACAACTCAATCAAGGCTTGGAGCAAATGGTTAGACTCTCGCCTTGCCCGTCATATCGGTTTAAGATGTCCTTAGTGGATGACTGGTCCTCTTGTTCTAAGAACCAAAAGATCCTACTATGTCCATCTGATCGATTTAGAAGAAACATTTTTTTACCATCCTAATTTGATCGCAGAATAGTACGACGTACCCAGAGAGTTATTTTTACCTCAGCACAAAGTTTTCTTCTCCCCAAGCCTTTGACTGAAAAATTAGTGCGTCTTATTGAGAAGACTTGGAATAACACACGTTAGGGTATCCAGACAGACCAGCAAAATTTGAAAAGCCAGTTGTTAGAGCTAAGAGGATCAAGCTTGACACCAATCCTGATGACCATTAAGACAGAGCCAAGCGTCCATGTAAAAATAGTTCAAGTCAAATTTGTTGAAAGATGTTTTTAATAAGAATATTTCTTTGTCAATTATTTTCAATAAAGTTATTTTTTCTTTCAAATAAATATTTATTTCTTTTTTGAATATTCATTGTGTGAATGGATTAATTAATGGATTGGTGCACAAACCTCAATAAAATGATTCCTTAAAATTTATCAAGGGGGGTAATACTGAAATTGACTAAATCTACCTTTGATGGGGTCATATAGGATTATCATTGCGTCCAAACTCAAGTGTCCACCTCCTAGTTGGAGTCGTAAGTCCAGTCGGTTAGAACTAGCCATAGTACCAAGTCAACAAGTAGAGATGGCTTCAGAATCTGAGCTCACGGATATCCATAAGATCTTGGCAGCCTTTGCCAATGATATCAACAGTATAAAAGGTAAAGTAGAAGTGTTAGAACAGACCTCGGAATCAACGGGTAATCCCCTAGATGACCCAAAGGAAAAAAAAGTAAAAGAGAAACGTTCATGTGAAGTCTTCGAACTCGACGGAGACGAAGAATATGTTGATGAAAATCTGGCGTTATCTAACAGAATGTCTTAATTGAAGTCAGCTATGAAGAGTATAAAGGGTATCGATGAAATTGCAGGAGGCATTGAAGCTCTGAACCGCATCCCTAGAATCCATTTGCTAGAGAAGTTTGTGATGCCTGAAATGGACAAGTTTAGTGGGACAGGATGTGCGGAAACACATTTTAAGGTGTATGTTACCAACATGCGCATTATGGGGCTCAGCGACGAACAGATGACGTTATTGTTTCAAAGAACTTTATCAGGATCGGTACTACGTTGGCTAATGTATCAAGATCTAGTTACTGTGGGTACATGGGAGAACATGTCAAAGGCCTTCTAGCATCAGTATAAGTACAGTACCGCTATTGAGACTTCAAGAAGGGATTTTGAAGTAACTAAACAGAAAAATGGGAAGACATTCATTGATTTCATTGGTCGCTGGAGGGCCAAGGCTACTCAAATGTGGGATAAACCTTTGAAAAGGGAACAAGTAGCGATTACCTTAAAGAACCTCTCACAAGGATATGCTTAGCACCTAGTGGCCCAATATCTTCTTACTTTTGAGTCCTTATTGCAAGTCAGAAGCCAACTCGAGGATGCATTTGCCTTTGGGTTCTTTCTAACCCCTCAGATAACAAGCCTAAGAGACCCTATGTTCCCAAACCTAGTACCAACAATGTCTACATAGCCAACACGTCAGCTACCCCAGCTCAACCCCCAGCCCGGATTAATAATCAGGTTCACCCAAGTCAACCTCGAACTCCACGTCAATTTATCAATCTAGGCATGAGTCTCACTGTAGCACTTCACAAATTGATGAAAAAATGGCTTCTTACACCTATTCAACCCCGACCTTTGCCTAATCCCTTGCCAGCTGGACACAATTCTAAGTTGTTCTGCGAGTTTCATCAAAATTCTGACCATCACACGGATTGATGTATCACCTTGTGCCATGCCATTCAAAACCTTATTGACAGCAAAAAGATCACAGTCCCTTGCCCACCAAATGTCACCACTAATCCACTACTTACCTATCAACCTTTACTAACCCTGAACATGGTTTCTCACACCCCTTTGCCATTCGACCCCGTCTCTTTTATCCATCCAATCCAAGTCAAACCGCCTAGTTACCCCATTACCGGGATAGCTTTCACTGATGAGATTTTCACTATGAACTATGAACCATTTGATCTAACCTTGGATGATACATATTGTTTATCCCCGCCACGCTACAGTAGTCCCGCATTCACTAGTTACCTGTTGGCTCAAATGAACCTGAAAAACCCTGTACCTTTGATAGATAAAGATCCATACTTATTGACTGAAGAAGATGAGCCTTTCTCCCTCTCCTATGATGAAGTTAGACATATGATTCGAGGAGAAAGAGTTTTTAAGCCACAAGAACTCTATGTTGATAATCCTGCAGCCCTGACAAGAAAAGGAGGAGAAGATCCCATCAAAGAAAGCATCGAAGAAGATAACTCTATGATAAAGCAGTTGAAGAAATCAAGAGCCAATATCTTAGTATGGACTTTACTCATGGCTTCCACGGCTCATAGGGAGGCTATTCTCAAAGCACTAAACACAACCTAAGTCTCCCTTAATACTTCTCCAGATCAGCTGGCCAGTATAGTAGGGGCAACTTACGTGGAGAATATCTTATCCTTCTCAGACTCAGATCTCCCAAAAGAAGGGGTAAGCCACACTAAGCCGTTGCACATTACAGTTGACTGTAACGGGATGAGGGTACCTCTGGTTTTGATTGATAACGGGAGTGCACTGAATGTCTGCCCTTTGAAGACGACTACTTGTCTCGGGTTTAAGACTGAAGATCTCAAATCTACTAATCAAAGCGTTAGGGCCTATGATAACACCAAGAGGGATGTACTGGGAATTTTGCACCTTCGATTGTCCACAGGCATAGTAGAATTTCCTATGAAATTTCAAGTCATTGATATCCAGTTTTTTTCAATTTATTGTTAGGGAGACCATGGTTACACCAGATCAAAGCCATCCCTTCTACGCTACACTAGAAGGTCAAGTTTATCAATGATGGGCTAGTAATTACTCTTTATGGAAATGCTGAAATTATAGGAATCGTAAACAATACTGAGGCCAAGAATGAGTCACTGCTTGAAATCCAGCCAGAACAACAGGGAATAGAATATAGTGGGTTCAAATTCGAGAAGATCTGCTCAGTTCAATGGGATCACTCGGTGAAAGAATATTTTTCTATTGAGAAGACCTTTAACTGTTATATGGCCAATATGTTCAAAAAAATGAGATTTTTCCCGCGTATGTTCCTAGGTCACAAACAACAAGATATCAAAGAGACACCAGTGATTAAAGAAGTCGTTGGCACATTCGGGCTAGGATATAAACCTACTAAGGAAGATTGGGCCCAATACTGGAAGACAAAGCAGGACAAGGTAATTGCAAAAAGGTAAAGGTGCACCACGGATCTCATTAAAATGAAGTCCTATCAAAAGACCCTCAATGGCTATTTTGTGAAAGAATGAGAATACTTCCATTATTGTGGGTTCCCAGAGCCGTTCATTGATCACATCACAGATACTCGTCTGTCGGGATTTGAAATCTTCTTTGGCATGGAATGGCCTGAAAAGGAAGCAAGAACAGAAGTTAAAAAGAAGAAAGTTGAAGACTGGCAGCTCGATCTGGACTTCCTCAGTATTGATCAGCTATTCATTGAAGATCACAGTGTCCTAGTGTTGTCAGTTGAGAACGGAATCCCAAATCCTCAGTCTGTAATCAAATCCGTTGTTGGGTATTTCTCTAACTATCATGTAATTAGTAAGGCTGGGTTTGTCAGATCCGTTAGTCCTGTTCAGTCTGACATACCAGTGGAGTCGAATAAGTTAGTTGTCTCTGTTGAGTCTATTATTTATAGTGAGTCTATTTTCCCTGCTAAGTCAAGTGAGTCTGTCAAGTCTGCAATGAGTCCTGTTATCCCATCTCTTTTCAATGAAATGAAATAAATTTTTGATTACCCCGAGCACAACAATAATTTAACTAATAATCTGACTTCAGAGGGAGAATCTTCTGACGAAGAACCTCCTCCTGAAATAATCAAATTACTTGAATAAGAAAATGAACATTGGGCTCAACTTCTAATAGAGGAAGTAGAGGTTATCAACCTCGGAACAAAAGAAAGTCCTCAAGAAATTCGGATTTTATCTTTCGATGAACGTAAAGGGATAGTAGACTTGCTCAAAAAGTTCAAGGACGTGTTCGCGTGGTCTTACGAGGATATGCTAGGGGGTAAGTACAGACATTGTTCAACATCAGATTTCGTTGTATACTGATGCTCGACCAATCAAACAGAAATTTCGACGTATGAAGCTGGAATGGACTCTAAAAATTAAAGAAGAAGTTACGAAGCATATTAACGCTGGAATATTGGAAGTAGTAGAATACCCTGAGTGGATTGCTAATGTCGTCCTAGTACCGAAAAAGGATGAAAAAGTTAGAATGTGTGTGGATTTCAGAGACCTAAACAAAGTAAGCCCAAAAGACAGTTTTCCTTTACCACACATAGATGTTCTAGTAGATAGTATGATAGGGCACGCTTTGTTATCCTTCATGGATGATTTTTCGGGGTACAATCAAATAAAAATGAATCCTAGAGATATAGACGTTCATCACACAGTGGAGAACCTTTTGCTACAAGGTTATGTCTTTAGGTCTGAACAATGCCAGAGCCACCTATCAAAGAGCAGTCACGACTTTACTACATGACATGATACACAAGGTAGTCGAAGTCTATGTAGATGATATGATAGTCAAATCAAAAGAACAACTGTGGCATGTTGCTGCGTTAGAAAATTTTCTCACAAGGATTCAAAAGTACCAACTCCGCCTCAACCCACATAAATACATATTTGGAATAACTTCTGAGAATTGTTGGGATTTGTGGTCAGTCAAAGAGGGATCGAAGTAGACCCTGTGAAGATTAAAGTTATCCAAGAGATGCCGCCGCCTGAGACTGAAAAGTAGATTCGAGGTTTTCTAGGCAGAATCCAGTATGTTAGCAGATTCATCGCTCAACTCACCAAAGTCAGCAAATCCATTTTCAAGCTTCTCAAAAAGAATGAACCAACAGTTTGGAGCGAGCAATGTTAAAAGGCTTTCAACTAAGTCAAGGAGTATCTCTTAAACCTACCCATTTTGATTCCACCTATACTAGGTGAACCACTTCTTCTTTATCTGTCATTCACAGAAGAAGCTATGGGATGCATGCTTGCACAGTATGACAAAGATACTAGCAAATAGAGGGCTATATACTACATCAGCAAAAAGATGTTAGAGTATGAATGAAAGTATTCGACCTCGAAAAAACTTGCTTAGCACTGGTATGGGCTACTTAGAGACTTCGGCACTATATGTTGTCTCATTCAATTATCCTGTTATCTCGGATGGATCATCTTAAGTATCTTTTCGAGAAGTCGACGTTGACAGGGAGAACTGCACGATAGTTATTGTTGTTATCTGAGTTTGACATCACGCATGTTACACAGAAATCTATCAAGGGGAGAGCTGTAGCAGAATACTTGACAGATCACCCTGTAATAGAAGGAATAAGACTTGTTGATCAATTCCCAGATGAGAACATCTTGTATGTTAAATCGCAGAACCAAACATGGCAATTGTACTTTGATGGAGCCGCCAATCAAAATGGGTATGGAGTAGGGGTAGTTCTATTTTCTCCAGAAGGATGCCACATTCCTATCACTATTAAATTAGCCTTTTCGAACCCCAAAAACATAGCTGAATATGAGGCATGCATTGCCAGGATTGAAGCCGCTTTGAACCTGGGCATTACAGAAATTAAAGTTTTTGGGGATTCAGCCTTGGTCATACATCAATCATTGGAAGAATAGAAGACTAGGGACGAAAAGTTGAAGCCTTATCATGACTATCTGTCAAACTTAGTAAGTAAGTTTAAAACTATCTTGTTCCAACACTTGTCAAGGAAAGATAACAGATTTGTTGACTTTTTAGCCACCCTATCTTCCATGATCCATTTATCCCCTAGCATGGAATTGAGGCCGATCACTATCGAAGTCAAAGACAAACCTGCATACTGCCATCAGATCAACATTGCTACTCGACTACCTGGTGGAAAGCCATGGTACACAGATATAAAGAGAGTGTTGGAAAAACAAGAATTCCCAAAAGAAGCATCGAGGAAGGAACGACAAACCCTACTAAGATTAGCATCTTAATTCATCCTGTGCGCATGAAGTTTATACAAAAGGTCTTATGATGTGATTCATTTGTTGTGTGTTGATGAAGATCAAGCTGAACAGATAATGGTTGAACTACATTCAAGAGAATGTGGCCCTCACATGAGTGGGGAAATGTTAGCTAAGAAAATTATGAAACAAGGGTACTACTGGCCCACGATGGAAACAGATTGTCACCACATGGTCAAAACCTGCCACAAATACCAAATACATGCAAATCTCATACATGTGCCATCATCTCAATTAGTTGGTCTTACTTCACCGTGACCATTCTCGATTTGGGAAATTGACATTACTGGTAAAATATCGTCTAAGGCATCAAATGGGCATGAATACATTTTAGTTGCTATCGATTATTTTACTAAGTGGGTTGAAGCAACCTCTTATGCTGTCCTCACTGCATCTCGAGCTGCAAAGTTTATCCGAACAAACATCATCAATCGATACGGGGTACCTTCGAAGTTGATTTCTGATAATGGATTACACTTCAAAGCTGAGGTTATTACATTGTGTTCAAAATCTCACACCACAAATCATCCCCTTACTGCCCTCAGACTAATGGAGCAGTCGAAGTAGCTAACAAGAATCTTAAGACTATCATCAGAAAAATGTGTCAATCACATTGAGATTGAACAGAAAAACTGTCATTTGCACTATGGGCATATCGAACTTCAATTCGATCCTCTACTAGAGCTACTCCCTACTCTTTAGTGTTTGGCATGGAAGTAGTCTTGCCAGTTGAAATGGAAATTCCATCTCTCGGGTCTTGTTGGAAAGTTAGTTGTCAGAAGTAGATTGGGTTTGTCAACTGTATGAAGAATTAAATTTGATCGAAGAAAAATGACTAAGAGCTTTGTACTACGTGCAAGCTTATCAAAGAAGAGTCACTCGTGCGTTTGACAAAAAGATCAAGGCTCGTCACTTGCAAGTCGGGGATTTAGTACTCAAAGAGAATCGAATACCTATCTTTAACCCTAGAGGGAAGTTCTAACCAAATTGGGGGGGTCCGTTTATCGTCAAGAAAATATTACCCGAAAAAGCTGTCAGGCTTCCAGATCATGATGGAATTGAATTACCAGAACCAACCAACCTTGACCAAATCAAACGGTACTACATTTAGGAGGCCGTCTTTGGCCGAATCAATCCTCATATTACCCAGTTACCCAGTTCAATATATCCTTTCTCAACCCCTTGCAGCCTTTTCAAAAAGAAAAATGCCTTTTTCTTTCTCAGCCCAATCACCTAACCTAGTGGAGGGAAGATTCAAACTACGTTTTGATTTGATCCCAAAATTCTGGGGTATGTAGGCAACTTGAGAAGTTACTTCAAGCTCGACCACATAAAAAAAAAATCTATTTTCCCAAACAAAAAAGATTTAGAAAAGAATTCAAAAGAAGAAAAAGAAATATCTTTAAAATGGGGATAAAATTCAAGGCAAAATAATAGAAATGCCACACAAGGGGCATTCGGGTTTTGGAGCCTCAAAACCTATTTCTTTTTATACCCAGTCTTAAGCGTACTTGTAAAAGTCCTCCTATGTACTGTACGAAAAGTCAGGGAAGATACAAAGCATAATCAAACAATAATTTCATAAAAAAAGGAAAAAAGTCTACTAGGTTGAAAACCCGAAAAGGACGACTTAGGCAAAAATTAAGGCAAGCTCGCAAGGTTGAAAATTCGAAAGGACAACTTTGACAACAATTAGAGTAAAGAAAAAAAAAAGGAAAAAGCCTGTTAGGTTGAAAATTCGAAAAAGACGATCTAGGCAAAAGTTAGAGAAATAAAGAAAAATAGAAGAAGATCTTCGGGGAGTTAAAATGCTAAAAGCGGTCCGAGAAGTCTGAATGATCAAGTTCAATACTTAGCTTAAACCAGGCAAAGACTCAGAAACCACAAGTATCTTGTTTACGATCGATTTGAAAATTTTTACTTCCCGAAGTGAACCAAGGGAGAGAAGGGTGAATTCTATGACGAGTACCAAAAGGAAATATTTTGTTTTCTTGAGCCTAACTCAAAATCTTCAATAAAATTAATCAAGATTAAAAGTTGGATCTTTATTGCGCTTGTGGTAATCAAATATTTCAAACCTTTATACAAGGGGCATTTTCTTTTTTCTCTAAATATGTAGTTTCCTCCCTTATACTAGGGGCATTTTTTTAATTTTTGCACGATGTATTCAATTATCTTCAATGCCGTGTTTATTGTCAAGCTAGGGGCATTTTATTTTGAGCAATGTTAATCCCAAAAGGTAATGGGAACCCCAAACTTAAGGTTACCCTCTTGATGATAGTTTTTTGAAAAACCCTTGAGGTTCAAAAGAAATAAAAATTCAAGTTTTAAATTCATAAAACTTTTGGATAAAACCTTGAGGTTCAAACAAAAGTATTTTGGATCTCACATAGGAGATAGGGCATTCATTCTTTCCCAGATCTATTCATTCCCAGATTCAATCACTCTTTTCTAGATTCATTTTCAATCGTTCTTTTTCAGATTTATTCCTTCATTCTTAGTTTTACTCAGCCAATTGCCGTCGAGGGCTTTCTCGGAATTATGCTCAGATGCCGCTGAGGGCTTTCTCGGAATTATACTCGGATCTGCTCAGTTATCGTTGAGGGTTTTCTCAGAATTATGCTCAGTAATCGCTGAGGGTTTCTCGGAACTATGCTCAGATGCTGCCGAGGGCTTCCTCGGAATTATGCTTAGATGCTGTCGAGGGCTTTCTCAGAATTATGCTCAGATGCCACTGAGAGCTTTCTCGGAACCATGCTAAGATGCCGTCGAGGGTTTTCTCGCATTATGCTCAGATGCCGTTGTCGAAGGTTTTCTCGAAACTATGCTCAGATGCCGCCTGGGATTTTCTCGGAATTATGCTCAGATGCTGTCGAGGGTTTTCTCGGAATTATGCTCAGTTATCGCTGAGGGTTTTCTCAGAATTATTCTCAGTTTATGTTCAAATTATGCTCAGTTAATGCTAGTTTATGCTCAGTCTATACACAGATTATGCTCTGTTTATGCTTAATTTATATTCACTTGGTGCTCAGATTTTACTTAAACTCTTTGAAATTTATCTCAAATTTTAAGTCACAACACTTGCGCAGTTGTTACATTAGTCAAGGAGAATTTTCTAAAATTCAAGGATCTGAACTGCCAGTGAGAGCTCGCGCTTAAGGACCTGACATTTTTCTTAGTTCGGGGAGAGTTTTACCCTTAATGATCCGAACACCCCGACGAATTATTAAATCAGGCTGTAAAATGAACTGTCACTAGCTTTGGCATTCGGATATCGCACTATCTACCAAAATAGATTTGCTATTTAGTTTACTTCAACCCTCTGCCAAATAGGGGCATCTGTAGACATCCCATTTTTGCATTCATCTGATTAATCAACTCATCAACCCGATCGCAACGATTCCAAATGATGGATGTTTATTCCAATGCTTTATTTTGTTACTAGATATATTTTAGAAATCTAGATGAGGTATCTCAAATTGACAAAACTGTAGAAATCACGCTACGTTAGGAAAATATAACCCCAGAAGATTAGAAATCATCATTTTTTAGACAAAAAGAAGCTTCATGATAAAAATCACTAAAAAATGATCAAATTACAAAAATACCCCTAATCTCAAAACATCTCTTGAGCCCACATTACGTTTAGGAAAATCCATTCAAACAAATAAAACAACAAATCGAAATTAAATAAATCATTTCGCCAAATTTTACAAAATTAATCAAAATTACAAAAATGCCCCTCATAAAGTTCACGACCATTTCATACAAAAAACTTCATAAATGACAAAAATCAACATTCCCATTGAATTCCTTATGAAAAACCGATTCCAAAACATCCTAGAACATTGAAAAACGACTTAAAACGTGAAAAGTCCTTTCCGAGGGCAAAACGGTAGTTTTATAATTTTTATAATTAAATTTTTTTTAATTAATAAATAAAATATTAAATAATTAAATTAAAATATTAATAAAATTAATTTAAAAATTTAAACTAAAGAAATTGATCAATCAGGCTCTCAAGCAAAATTGTTGAGGGTTGCAAATATATTTCTTCAAGGAACCCTCCATTTGGGGGTCCAAAGAATTAAAGATATAATAAAGGGGGGTTCTCCAAAAAATTAAAGTCAATCAAGAAAGACTAAAGTCAAGGTATTAAAGTCAATCAAGTAAGACTAAAGTCAAAATTAAAGTCAATTAAGTAAGACTAAATTCAATATATTATAGTCAATCAATTAAGACTAAAGTCAAAATCTTAAAGTCAATCAAATAAGACCAAAAGTCAAAATCCTAATAGAGTTCTAATTAAATAATAATTCTATTTAATATAATTTTAACTAAAATACAACTCTACCCAAAACAATTCTAATTAAAATACAACTCTACCTAAAATAATTCTAACTAAAATACAACTCTAACTAAAATAATTTTAATTAAACACTAATTCTATCTAAATCAACCCTTAAAAAAATCTATAAATAGGGTTCCTCACACCCTATTTTCGTATCAAATGATAAACCCTAAGAGAAGTAGGTCAAAAAGCTTCCTAACCTCCCATAAACCCTAATTTTGAAGCCCCAACTCTTTACCTAATACCCATACTTCAATTTTAGCTTGAAAAACACTTAGAAGCCCGTAAAAAATACCTCAAAATCCATAAAAAATTAAAAAGCTCATAGATCTAAGAAGGAGATACATCAACTTGGAGATCTGAAATGAATCCGATAATAGAATGAAGCAAGGAGTGCTGTACGAAGAGTGATTTTATCAGATATGAGGGAATAGAATCGTTGCGTTCGAAGGTAAAATTTCTTTTATTTTTTTATCTAGGTCTTTTTGTTGGCAATGTAGTTTTATTTGGGACAAGTAGAGATTGACATTGGCCGGGCGGGGTTGGTGCCCAACACCTTCCAACCCCGTAATATGATCCCTGGACTCAGTCTATTTTAGTAGATTAGTTGATTTATCTGTTCTGAGTCATTGATCGGTTCTTAGACCGTAATAACTAAGTGGCGACTCCCAAATCTCAAAGGTTAAAAGAGGATCCGCGTACCCCACGGATCAAGGGCGCTTTCACATGTGTCCTACTTTGATGATCTTGAGTGATTGATTGTGATCATGGGGCTTGGGTTGAGGATGATTGGGCTTGGGATAATGGTTAGATAGTAGGTTGAATAGGTATGGTGTTTGGATTTTAAGTCCAATAGGCTTAGGTGGTAGGTTGAATAGGCATAGTGATGGGGTAAGTTGAATTGGACTAGGGTTGAGAAGTAATGATGGTATAGACTATGTAGAAGGGGCCCTAAGTCTTTTGTTAAAAGAAAGAGAAAAAAGATAAATTCTAGAAGGTTTGGGCTTTGTCCCACTGTCTACTCTAGTTGTGCAAGTAAAGTAGTTGCTTGTACATACGACTCGCCTAAGACTTTTAAAAGTACTTGTTGATATTCTTCTGACTTTTACAAGAGACAAGATACTAATATGTACTAGGGTCTTATTCAACTATTCCACTATGTTGAAATCACTCTTGTGGATGAGTTTGATGAAGTCTATAGCCTCTTTGTCTTACGTTTTATGTTCCTGTTTCTTTTCTACCTTTCCTTACCCTGCAACATCTTCATCAACTATCTTATTTTTTCCTTTTTCATTCCTCTTTTCCTCATTCTCTTTTACTGTCTCTTCATTCTTTTCTTCAACCCCCAATACTTTTTTCGTTGTCTTGTGGTGTGTTATATTCTTGGTCATGTGACCAATACCTATTACCATGGCTTTTTTTTATTGTTTCTACTCCTACTTAAGTGATAATACTTGTCTCATAACTTCACGGGATTGCCTAGTTCGAATTGTATGAGAAGGGTTTAGGGGAGTATTTGGTTATGGGGGATGGTTCGAGTTTTACGTAGAGGATAAGGGGTGGTGGTTCTATTGAAGGCGTAATACTAGTTTGAGTGGGGTTTGAAGGGGTGTAAGGAATAACCAGTGGCAGTCATGGGGATGAAGCATATAGTATGTGAAAAGGTGGGTGGGAGAATGAATTTTAAGGGATGTGAAATATGTATGGAATGATGAGTGGAGACCGGACGGTGGAGCTTGTGGATTTGTCATCGGAGTAGATGGTCAGGAAGGATATTCTGAGTGGTAATGGGGTGAAGTTCACGGTGTATCAGGGGAGAGCGTTAACAGTTCCTATTGCCATTTTTTTTGTTAAGTAGACATGGACTTTTGATCCTATGGGAGCTATTAGCACTAAAGGGTTGAAGTCGGATTCCTCTCTTACAATAATATTCATCGTCGATCCATTTCCTTCTTCATTATGGGCAAGCATAAGGTTTTGATTGATGTTTTGTCGTAAAGCTTGGTTTACTGGAGCATCCAGTATGATGGCCTTCCTATCAATCAGATTTTGTACTTAGTGTTCGAGTTGCCAACACTGGTCAATGGAGTATTTTGGTGCATCCATATGAAATTTGCAGAAGAGGTTGGGATTGTATCCCGGTCCTTTAGCAGTCTCCTGGTTCCGTGGTTTCTTAGTGAGGTACTCTCCTTAGATTAATATGGGAAGTTGTTTTAACAATGTCACTAGTAGCCTGATGAATACTCTATTGATCCTATTAGGTATTGCTTGCTGGTTCTAACCGAACTGTGGAGTTTGTTGCACTAGCATAGCTTGTGGAGGAATCATCCGGAAGGGATTCTACGACGTTGAAAGCCAAGCAGCTTGAGGTACTGGTGCCCAAGGAACTTGAGGTGCCTATTGCCCGTGTCTAAATAAAGAGAGGTTGGTTGGTTGTACGTTGTTGACTTGAGTCTCTTCTCTTTTCTTGACTAAAGGCATTGATTTTTTCTGTGTTAATGTCATTATTGCCGCTTCTAGGGAAGTGAAGTTAAATATTAGACCAATTTGGGTATCGTCCTTGACCCAGTCTACTACTTGAACCAAATTGGAGAAAGTGCCCGTGGTATGCCCCACCAAGTAGATGTAGAATGAATATTCCAATGTAGAGATGAATATAGTTTTCATCTTTTGCTCGGTCATAGCTGGCCTTACTTGGAAGGTCGACTCTTGTTATCTTTGGGTATATTCCTTCACTATTTATCTCTAATTTCTCATCATTTGTCCCATATCATTCTTGTTAAGACCAATGTTTATGTTAAACTTGTAGTTGTGCCAGAAAATTTCAGCTAAATCTTACCATTTCTTAATGAGCAAGTGGTTCAATTCTGAGAACCATTTAAGACTCGGTCTTATTAGACTTCTCTAAAATAACTATACTAGCAATCAGTCATCTTCGCCATATTGGCAAATCGATCTAAAATACAATTTTAGGTACGACAGAGAGTACCTGATGCTATTATATTTCTCAAATTCTGGGCATTTGAACTTAGTCGATAGCGGTACGTTGGGGTAGAAATAAATATCCTTGAACTTGGTTCCTCCTAAGGTGTTTGTGTACTTGATTCTTCTTATTTTCTCTTAAAAAGATTCAATATGTTGGGTAATTTTCTCGTCGATAGTATTTTTGGCTTCGACAGTCCTGAAGTCACACTCGTCGTTTGGGATGATCACTAGAGGTGGTCGATTTTGTGGGATGTAAAGTGGGAGGCCATGATATACTGGCATAGTAGGAGGTGGGGTGGTTTGCTGTCCAAGTTGTTATTGCTAGGGAAGTTTGGTGTTTGATCTGAATAGTTGGTGTTGAGCGGCTTGTGCTTGTAAAAAATTAGTGCTAACCAAGACGACAATCATCATCTTCTCCTGTTTTTTCATTATTTTCAACAATATTACTATCCTTGCGTTAGCCTCTGCTAGTTCAGTTATGGTAGGTTGTGGGTCCTTTGAGTTGCTTATAGTTGATGAAGATCAAAGGAAATACGGAGGCTTCTCAAGGTATTTGTATTTCTTTCATTTAGCCACATGTAGATGTATGGATCTCATATTAGTGTATTACAAGGGAGAATAAAATGCATGATGTTTTATAAGGTTTGATAATTATTAGGGATGGCATACTGAAAGCGCCCTCGATCAGTAGGGTGTGCGGATCAGCTTTTGACCTTTGCTATTTGGGAGTCGCCACCTAGTTATTACGGTCTAGGAACCGAATATAGACTCGAAACAGATAAAAACAACTAATCTACTCTAAAATAACTGAGTTTGAGGATCATATTACAGGGTTGGAAGGTGTTAGGCACCAACCTTTTCGACAAACGCCGGTCTCTACTAATTCTCAAATAAACTACATTGCTAAAAGACCTAAGTAATAAAAAAATTAAGAAATTTATACATCTCCGAAGACAACGTTCTCGTTTCCTCAGATCTGACAGAGTAACTCCTTGTATAGTACTCCCCGCTTCGTTCTGTCTTCGGATCTGATTTCTGATCTCCGAGGTGAGGTATCTCTTTCTTAGATCTGGATTTTTCGAATTTGTTTATGGATTTCTAGGTGTTTTTGAAGGGCTTCTAAATATTTTTCGAGCTAAAATCAAAGTATGGGTGTTAGGTAAGGAGTTGGGACTTCAAAATTAGGGTTTATAGTAGGCTAGGGAAGCTTTTTGACCTAATTCTCTTAGAGTTTATGATTTGATACGAAAATAGGGTGTTAGGACCCCTATTTATAGATTTTTTTTAAGGGTTTGTTTAAATAGAATTAGTGTTATAATTAGAATTCTTTTAGTTAGAGTTATATTTTAGTTATAATTATTTTAGGTAGAGTTGTATTGTAATTAGAATTATTTTAGGTAGAGTTATATTTTAGTTAGAATTCTATTAAATAGAGTTATTATTTAATTAGAACTCTATTAGGATTTTGACTTTTGGTCTTATTTGATTGACTTTAATATTTTGACTTTAGTCTTACTTGATTGACTTTAATATCTTGACTTCAGTCTTAATTAATTGACTTTAATTTTGACTTTAGTCTTACTTGATTGACTTTAATACCTTGAATTTAGTCTTACTTGATTGATTTTAATTTTTTGGAGAACCCCCCTCTATTATATCTTTAATTCTTTAGACCCCCAAATATGGAGGGGTCCTCAAAGAAATATCTTGGCAACCCTCAACAATTTTGCCTGAGAGCCTGATTGATCGATTTTTTTAATTTAAAATTTAAAATTAATGTTTCACTTTGATTATTTAATATTTTATTTATTACTTTCAAAATTTTTAATTATTAAATTTGTGAAATTACCATTTTACCCTCGGAGAGGACTTTTCGTATTTTAAGTCGTTTTTCAGTGTTCCAGGATATTTTGGAATCTATTTTTCATAAGGAATTCAATGAGAATATTAGTTTGTGTCAATTATGAAATTTTTTATGTGAAATGGTCGTGAACTTTATGAGGGACATTTTAGTAATTTTGTCGAATTCTATAAAAATTGGCGAAATGATTTATTTGGGTGTTCGAATGGGTTTTCCTAAGCGTAATGTATGCTCTAGGGATATTTTAAGATTATGGGTATTTTGGTAATTTGGTCATTTTTTAGTGATTTTGATTATAAAACTTCTTTTTGTTTGCAAGATGATGATTTTTATGTTTCTAGGGTCGCATTTTCCTAACGTAACGTGATTTCTACAGTTTTGTCAATTCGAGATACCTCATCCGGATTTCTGAAACATATCTGGTAAATAAAATAAAGCATTGGGATAATCATCCATCATTGGGAACCGTTGCGATCGGGTTGACGAGTTGATTAATCAGGCGAATGCAAAAATGGGGTGTTTACAGATGCCCCTCTTTGGCAGAGGGTTGAAGCAAACTAGATATCAAATCTATTTTGATAGATAGTGCAATATCCGAATGCCAAAGCTAGTGACAGTTCATTTTGCAGCCTGATTTAACAATTCGTCGGGGTTCAGATCCTTGAGGGTAAAACTCACCCCGAACTAAAAAATGTTAGGTCCTTGAATTTGAGAGAATTCTCCCTAACTAAAAGAATAAATGTGAAAATGTGTGCATTGTGTGAAACTAAGTAAAATCTGAGTAAAACAAAACTCGAGAAAATTTGAATGAGATTTAAGACAAATCTGAGTAAAAGTTGGGAAAAAGATTAATGTCCTACTCTACCTATTCTGGGTGAAAGAGTAATGAATTTTTTTTGGGAGTCCTACTCTACCTACTCAGAGTGAAAGAGTAATGCACTAATTTTTTTGTTTGTTTTTGAAAGTTCTACTCTACTTACTCGGAGTGAAAGAGTAATGAACTAAGCTTTTTGGGAGTCCTACTCTACTTGCCCAGGGTGAAAGAGTAATGAACTAATTTTTTTGGAAAGTTCTACTCTATCTACTCCAAGTGAAAGAGTAATAAACCAATTTTTTTGGAAGTTCTACTCTACCTGCTCGGGGTGAAAGAGTAATGAACTAATTTTTTTGGAAAGTTCTACTCTACCTACTCGGAGTGAAAGAGTAATAAACTAATTTTTTTGGGAGTTTTACTTTACCTGCTCGGGGTGAAAGAGTAATGAACTAATTTTTTTTGGATGTTCTACTCTACCTGCTCGGGGTGAAAGAGTAATGAACTAATTTTTTTTTGGGAGTCCTACTTTACCTGCTCAGGGTGAAAGAGTAATGAACTAATTTTTTTTTTAGGAAGTTCTACTCTACCTACTCGGAGTGAAAGAGTAATGAACTAATTTTTTTGGAAATCCTACTCTACCTGCCCAAGGTGAAAAAGTAATGAACTAATTTTTTTGGGAAGTTCTACTCTACCTACTTGAAGTGAAAAAGTAATAAACTAATTTTTTTGGGAGTCCTATTCTACCTGTCCAGGGTGAAAGAGTAATGAACTAATTTTTTTGGGAAGTTCTACTCTACCTACTCGGAGTGAAAGAGTAATGAACTAATTTTTTGGGAAGTTCTACTCTACCTATTCGGAGTGAAAGAGTAATGAACTAATTTTTTGGGTGTCCTACTCTACCTGCCTAGGGTGAAAAAGTAATGAACTAATTTTTTGGGAAGTTCTATTCTACCTACTCGGAATGAAAGAGTAATGGACTAATTTTTTGGGTGTCCTACTCTACCTACCCAGGGTGAAAGAGTAATGAACTAATTTTTTTGGGAACAAACGGGGGATTAACCTCGCATTTGATTTGATTTGATTTTTTTTTAAAATAAAAAATTGGATTTTAACTCTCTTTAAATCTTAGGAGTTTTCAAAATTGCTATCAAAAGGGTAACCTTTAATTCAAAGTTAACCTTATCCTTTGGGGTTGGAAATGACCAGGTTTCAGAACCAAAATGCTCCTAGTTTGACGGAGAACATTGCACTGGGGATAATTGAACATAATTTGAAAACGAATGCCCTTAGTATAAGGGGGAAACTATACTCTTTAGAAAAAGAAAGTGCCCTTATTATGAAAATTGGAAATCCTTGATTACCACAAGCGCAATAAAGGTTTAACTTCTAATTTTGACTTTTTATATTGAAGATTTTGAGTTAGGCTCAAAGAAATTGGAACAAAATATTTCTTTCTAAAATATTTCTTTCTGAAATTTATCATAAAATTTGTTCTTTTTCCCCGTCGGTTCGCTTAGGGACATGAAACTCTTCAGATCAATCATAGACGAGATATTTGTATCCACTGAGTCTATATTTGGTTCAAACTGGGTATTGAAACTTGATCATTCAACCTTTTGAGGTTTTGGCTCGGATTGCCTTTTTAGCTTTTCAACTCAACGGAGATTTTCTTTTATTTTTTGGTTGCTCTAAATTTTGCCTAGATTATCTTTTTAGATTTTCAATCTAGCGAGTATACTCTAAATTTTGCCTAGATTGCCTTTTTAGATTTTCGATCTAGCGAGCTTACAATTTTTTCTCTTTTCTTTGCTCTGATTGTTGCCAAGGTCGTCCTTTCATATTTTCAACCTTGCGAGCTTGCCTTAATTTTTACCTAAGTTGCCCTTTTGGATTTTCAATCTAGCAGGTTTCATTTTTCTTTTTCTTCCATTTTGCACTTCTGGAGAGTTACTGCCTGATCAAGCTTTGCTACATTCCTTGACTTTTTGGCACGGTACTTAGGAGGACTTTCATGGGTATGCTTAGAACTAGGTATAAAAAGAAAGGAATCTTGAGGCTCAAAAACCCAACTGCCCCTTGTGTGGCATTTCTTTTTAAATTATTTTCTTTTTCCTTGAATTTTCTTTCCCACTCTGACAATATTTCTTTTTCTTTCAAATTTTTTTTTTAGATTTTTCCTTTGTCGGGGAATCTATTTTTTTTATTTTGACATAGTCGAGCCTGAAGTAACTTCTCAGGTTGCCTACGTACCCTAGAATTTTGGGATCAGACCAAGATGTAGTTCGAATTTTTACCTCCCGTGGGTTAGGTGATTAGGCTGAGGAATAAAAATATTTTTTTTTACTTTATTTTTTTGAAAAAAATACTGCAAAGGACTGAGAAAGGAGATATTGAACTTTTGAACTGGGCAACAGGAAATTGATTCGATCAAAGATGGCCTCCTTAAATGTAATACTGTTTGATCTGGTCAAGGTTGGTTGGTTCTGGTAATTCGATTCCATCATGAACGGACCTCCCCAATTTGGTTTGAACTTTTCTAGGGTCAAAGATAAGTGCCCGATTTTCTTTAAGTATTAAATCCCCAACTTGCAAGTATCGGGCCTTGATTTTCTTGTCAAATGCACGGGCGACTCTTCTTTGATAGGCTTGCACGTGGTACAGAGCTCTTAGTCATTTTTCTTCAATCAAATTTAATTTTTTATACCGTTGACGAACCCAATCTACCTCTGGCAACTGACTTTCCAATAAGACCCTGAGAGACAGGATTTCCATTTTAACTAGCAAGACTGCTTCCATATCATATACTAGAGAGTAGGGAATAGTTCCAGTGGAATACTGCATTGAAGTATGATGTGCTCCTAGTGCGAATGATAACTTTTCTGGCCAATCCCAGTGCGATTGACACATTTTCCTGATGATTATCTTGAGATTTTTTTTATTGACTATTTCAACCTTTCCATTAGTCTGAGAACGTAGCGAGATGATTTGTGATGTTGAATCCTGAACTTTGAACATGGAGTAATAACTTAAGCTTTTAAATATGACCCATTATTAGAGATCAGTTCAAAAGGTACCCCCATATCGACCGATAATATGTGATTTGTAACTCAAGATGCAGTGAGGATAGCACTGATATATTTTATAACATCTCTATCGATATTTTCATCTCATCGAGCGAGCATCTATTCCGTGTTGAACAACACCCAAGATTGCACCTCAAGTCTTTTGAAATTTTTGAGTAATTCATTACCCCCTCATGTTCCTTTGTAGATAGGATAGCTTTAATCCGAATTTCGTGAGAATTATTTTTTGTTTTGAGGTCAATGACTTTTGATTTCTCGATTAAAGGTTGAGGCTGACTCTTATCTTTTTATTCAAGAGAAAAATCTATCCTTGAAGTTAATCCGTTAATGCGCTCGAGGTATTCAAAAATTTCCTTTATCCAATCAAATTTAGATGGGACGACCAACACCTCTATAGACTTGATAAACTAAATCGACTCAACAAGGAAGGAGTAGACTCGATCTAAAGAAAACATGACATTGATGGATTGATAAAAAAAATTGGATTCAGACTAACCCACATGACTAATGAAAACTCAAGACAAGTACCCATACCAGGTTTGATTACGGCTTATGGACCCGAGATATTGCTTACGACCAGTAGAACTGAGGCATTAAGATCTTTAGGGAACAACTGGGCGGCGATGTTGAGAAGTCATTTCTAACTATTGACTTGATATTGACGTTTGTTCTAACTGACTGGATTTACAACCCTAAGTAGACGATGGACGATTGAGCTTAGGTACAATGATTACCTTTAAACCTCATTGAAGGTGGATTTAACCTACTTCAGTGTTACCCCCTTAATAACATTTTAAATGAACCCTGAGAATTTATGAATTTTGTGCACCAATCCATTAAACAATTCATTAATGTAATGATTATTCAGAAGGAAAATAATTTTATTGCACTCTTGAAAAATATTGACAAATAATATTTTCATCGAATCAAACTTTCAAAAATCTGATTATTTTTTTGCAAGTTATTTTCTTTTTAGAAAAATACATTTTAATAGTTTTTCAAAGTTCACGCAAAAAAGAAAATTTCCAAGGTATAATTTCTTTTCCTTCCTTCTCTTTTCTTTTGGAAAATATTTTTCTAGAAAACACTTTTCTTCTGGAAAATATTTTTCTTCTTTTAAAATGGGTTGGAACCCGAATTTAGAAAAGAATTTGATTTTCATTTTGATCTAAATGGCCCGGCCCATTATGATTGTTGGATGGAGATGGACCGGGTCATTATGAATTATTGCAAGAAATGGATTCTTTATTGGGTCAGTGCACCCATTTTAATTTCGAAAAATAAATTTTTTTATTCTTGAGGACAATCATACATTTTGATCTCATACATCATTCACATACATTTATCAATCACAAGGTCTCATTCAAATAACAACCCGGGAACACCCATGATAAGTTCGAGTCGTGACCTATAAGGGAGGTTTCTAGACTCTAAGCTTACTACGTGGAATACATTTTTATCTGGCTACCATTGCCCAAGTACACCTATATACCTCTCAAGCATACTCAATCAGACGGTACGTGGTTACTTGGTTTGATATACCATATAGGTGATAATCTAAAACTCCAACTCACTTCTCTAAAGTCAAAAATAGCCAGTTTGATCCCCAGTTGAGAGGTGGCGCATGATACTGAGCAAGGGCCCACTTAAATACCTCTCGTCTAAAAAAGACGTAGTCTATCCCCCTCGTACAGTAGGGTACAGCGGGGCAGGATCTCGCTTAGGTACTGATTTTGACTAAGAAGTACAATTGATGTACTTGGATTATCTTTGATATACCTACGGGTACGAATTGAGAATTGTAGCTTTCATAAATGGTTTGGCATCCCACGAGGGGACCAACCACGTACTAGTATTACGTTGGCAAATGGACATGTGACTATGTGGTTTACAATAGGTCAAAGGCTTAGGTTGCTCCAGCCTGGGTGCATTGATATACCTTTCAAAATCACCTGATCAGATGGTACTGGTGCCCCAGTTTGATATACCCTAAGGTACGTGATTGGAGTTGTGGTTTTCATGAATGACGTCGTATCTCCGAAGAGACCGGACCACGCACTAGTGCCGCGTTGGCTATATGGGACATGCAAGCGTGCAAAACAGTAAACGTGCATGTGGTGTGTGCAAAACAAGGTGGTGTGTGCCCGAGGCTTTTTCAAACAAATGGGCCCATGGGCTTGATCATACCATCACACATTGATACTATATGAATATTAACCAAAATAAATACCAATCTAATAACATCATTAAGATCACCAATAAGCACATCAACTATATATCTGATCAAGATCAATGGCAAATCAATTAATGATCATGGCATAAAATAATTGATCAAACCCAAACATTGCAATAGGCATAATTTTTATAATTTTTAAGGTCCAATCAATGATCACTTTTGGATGATCCAAAATAAATTGAGATTCCAATAGATGTTACATTGATGATAGAATGATAATTATTGAGATGAGGAGCGATGAACCCTTTTTTTTTAAATTATAAAAAAAATTAGAAACACATCCCAAAAGAAAATAAATGAGAAAGATCCTAGTGCTAAATGAGCTCGCTCTCAGGAACATTAACTGTGTTAACAGTAGATAAATTCGGATTTTCTGTGAATTAGGAAAATACAATCTGAACTTGCATCAATGATATCTAAGACTCCTGATAATGAAATTAAGTGAATTCAAATTCTAAATTAATCTACTCGATGGGATCTACATTTTATTAATAAGTGCCCAGACCTAATTCTGACTAGAGTGTTCTATAAAAATGTTTTAACATTACTGTCCCAACCTTTATTCAGCAACAATTCCAAATTTACATATTGAACTTGCATCGATGATATTCAAGGCTTCCGATAATGAAATTGAGTGAATTCAAGTTCTAAATTAATCTACTTGATGAGATCTATATTTTATTAAAGATTCCCAGACTTAATTCGTATTAGAATGTTCTGTAAAAATGTTTTAACATTACTGTCCCAATCTTCATTCAGCAACAATTCTAGATTTACAAGTTGAACTTGCATCGATGATATCTAAGGCTCCCGATAACGAAATTGAGTGAATTCAAATTCTAAATTAATCTACTCGATAGGAATCGAATAAACCATTCAGTCAATTTTCATCAAATTCGATAAAATTATGAAAAGACCCCTCATAAGGTTCACAATCGTTTCATTCAAAAAAAATTTGTAAGTGACACAAATCGATAATCCCATCGAATTTCTTATGAAAAATCAATTCCAAAATATCTCGAAACATTGAAAAACTACTTGAAATGTAAAAGTTCTTTTTGGAGGCAAAATAGTAATTTTTCAATTTTAACAATTTAAAATTTTGAAATTAATAAATAAAACATTAATTAATGTAAAGTGAAACCTTAATAAAATTAATATAAAAATCTGAACCAAGAAATTTAATCAATCAAGCCCTCAAGCAAAATTGTTGATGGTTGCCCACTTATTTACGTAGAGCCCCTTGATATTTATTAAAAGACCCTTCCATCTCGGGGTCTAAATAATTAAAGATATAATTAGGGATTTTCCACAAAACTCTAAAATAAATTCTTTCATGGTACACAAAATTTAAAAATCTAATTTAAAAAATCAAGTCCATCTCATAAGACTTAAGTCAAAATCCTAATATAAAGAAACTTAGTCAATCAAATAATACTTAAGTTAAAATCCTAATTCACCTTATATAAAAGGAGACCTAGTCAAATCCTAATTCTTAAAAAAAAAACTCTATAAATATAGAGCCTCCACAACCTAATTTTGCAGGTCAAAATAAATCCTAGAAAAAGTAGGTCAAAAAGTCTCTGTAACCTTCTCTAAACCCTGATTTTGAAGTCCTAACTCTCTACTTATCATCAAAACCCTAGGTTTCGTAGAAAAATTCTCAGAAATTCTCTAAAAAATATCTAAAAATCCATTACAAATTTTAAGAAATACTCAGATCTAAGAAGGAGGTATTTCATCTTGGAGATCCGAAGTAGATCGAATGACTAAAACAAAGCGAGGAGTATTTTACGAGGAGCCATTCTACCAATTCTGAGGGAACAAATCATTGCAATCATCGTATTGGTATATTTTTTTTATTATTATTCTATTTATTTTATTTATTTATTTTAGGTCTTTTAGCAATATAATCTTTTTTTGAGAAATAGTAGAGGTCGCCATTTACTGGGCGGGGTTAGTGCCTAACACCTTCCAATCCTGTAACGTGATCCCCAGACCATAATTCTTTTTATTCGTAGATTAGTTGTTTTTATTTGTTAGATTCAATATTTGGTTCCTAGACCATAATAACTAGGTGGCGACTCCTAAAACTCAAAAATCAAAATCGGATCCGCATACCTCGTGGATCGAAGGCGTTTTCAGTGGCGACTCCACTAGGGATTATTGAAGATCAGACTTGAAAAGTCCCAAGTATGGGAAGCATTGCCAGAACGACCTAGTTTTTTATTTTATTTTTAGTTGTTTATTTTTTTGTTTATTTTTATTTTTTATCATTCTTTTTAGCTTGATTATTGATTACTTGTTTGAATGGTGAATATTTTGTTTTGGCACATTCTTTCTATGATTCAATCGAAGGTCATTTTGGGATGAATCTAAACAATTAAATATTCAGATTAACATATGAATTGAGGACGGAATAATGGTGGTTGGGATGAAGAACCATAACTTTTAAAAGAATTTTTTTTTTTTATGAAATTTTTTTTTAGCATGTTAATATGCATGGGTGATAAGTTGTGAAAATAAATTATTTATGAGTGATGTGCTAAGAAACAAGAAAATTTGTTTTTTTTAAGTTGTTCGTGATGAGGAGAGAATTCCAAGAAAAAACATTTACAAAAATATATATATATAGATATATATTTTTGTGCGTGGTGTGCCGTTAGCGGAAAACGATTTTTTATTTTTCTTCTTCTCAAATAAATTATTTGTGAGTTATATGGTAAGAAATAAAAAAATTTGCCTTTTTTTAATGTTGTTCGTAATGAAGAGAGGATTCTAGGAAACAAAATAAAAAAAAAAAATTGAAAAAAAATATTTCTTTTTTGCATGGGGTGTCAATAATGAAAACGTTTTTTTCCTATTTCTATCTTTTCTCCAATGAGAAAGAAGATGATGAAAACAGCAAAAAGAAAAAAGTCTTCATTTATTTCTCTCTCTCTTTCTTAGCATTTTGGATGTGAGTTTATAGTTTGTCTTTTGTTTCTGTTTTTGAATTTGTGTTACATCTATAAAATCTGAATCGGGTTCGTTGTTTTCTTGGTGAGATTAATTAGGGTTTATTAGTTCATGAATGATGGAGTTTTTGCTCTTTTAACGAAGATCTAAGGTGTTTATAGTAATCTCCTTCAATTTTGGGGAAGTTGGATTTTTCAAATTTAATTTCATGAGAACCTATGTTTTGGTGTGTCCTTGTGTTCGGGAAATCCTTAGTTTTCGAGCAAAATCGACGATCCAAACATGTCTTTAGTAAAATCTAGGATTTGTAGAAAAGTTTCTGAAATTGGTTTGTTTTTTAGCTTTTTATTATCATTATTATTAATTTTTTGTTCTAGTTTCACCAAACAAAAAAGATATTGAGATGTTTCAAACTAGAATTTTCAGCGACGATCCAAACATGTTTTTAGTAAAACCTAGGTTTGGAAGAAAATTTTCTGAAATAGGGTTGTTTTTAGCTTTTATTTTTTGTTCTAGTTTAAAAAAAAATGATTTTGGTTTTTCAATCAGAGATTTTGAATTAGTTTGTTTGAATCCTAACACCAAATGGGGCAGCAAGGTAGTAATGGGTGAAGGAACTCTCAACTCTAATAGGATTTTAGATATCCTATATATTGGTGTTTTTAAAATACGTTTGAATTCCACATCAAGAACTATTTGTCAAATTTCAAATACTATTTGTGAAAAGCTTCTTTCAGAATTTAACTTGGTAATTTAGTTTCCCCAGTTAGCCTCAAAGTTTTGGAATTTGACTCAATCAATCAAATAATCTCAAGCATTCACATTTACCCAAAAAAGGTATAATCTAACAAGAAAATAAACAAACCGATTCAAATTTCTTCACTACAAAAGTGAAGATCTTGGTTAGCATTTCCTTGTAGAGAGTTTGAGGGTTTGGGTGTGGTTGTTGCCCATAGCAACAACATCAGCATTGCATTGTTGACACCTCCCTACAACTGTTATAGAGTAGCAAGTCTTATAGACACCTTTTTGAAATCGGAACAAATTGCTACTTTAAGAGATCGGTATTGTTTAAGAGAGCAATTGGGCTGGGGACAGATGGGAGAGATTTTGGTTTGCAAGTTCATCGCGAAAAAGAGTAGTGTGAATTGTATGTGCTGCTAGCAAACAAAAAATTTTGGGAATCACTTTCCTTACTAATTTAGTTAGATCTTAAATCTTGCTAACGGTCATTGACCTCACCACGTGGCAATAAATAAATAAAAAAAGAATTTTCTTTTCTTAAAAAAAAAAATGAATCCGTTTAAAAAAAAAAAGTCATCACTCCTTATCTCTACAACTATCAATTTATTCTCAATTTAATGCTCTTTGAAATCTCAATTTGTTTTGGGTTGCCTAAAGCGATCCTTGATTAAACCATAAAAAAATCTTTTGTTTTAATTTATATAAAAAAAAGAAAAAAAGAATGCCTATCTCAATGTTTTTGTGTCATCTTGATTGATCACTTTCATCCTATTTTGCATTATCCTGATCGATTATATATCTAATATGCTATGATCTGATTGATATATTTCTACGATGTGCATACTTTGATCTCGAACTGAATGTTATAGTTATTGTTTGTATTTCTTGATCAATATTTGAAATCCATACTCTTGTGATCTGATCTGACCCTTGGGCCCATTTGTTTGAAAAATGACCCGAACACACCCCACCCTGTTTGCACATACTACTAGCATGTTTATTTTGTTGCATTGCACTTTTACATGTCCCTATAGCCAACGTGGCACTAGTGCGTGCCCCGATCTCTTCAGAGATGTGACGTCATTCATGAAAATCACAATTTCAGTTAAGTACCTTAGGGTATATTATATTGGGGCATCAGTATCGTTTGATCAGGTGACACTGAAAGGTATATCGTTGTACCCATGTTGGGACGACCTCAGCCTTTTGTCCTATTGTAAGTCGCACGGTCACATATCCTAATCGCCAACCCTAGATTCGTACCTATACGGTTTATCAAAGTTAATCTAAGTTCACCAACTACTTAAGCGAGATCCTGCCCCGTTGTACTACAGTACAAAGGGGATAGAATACGTCTATTATAGACGAGAGGTGACTTAAGAGTGCCATTGCTCAGCATCGTACGCCACCTCTCAACTGGGGATTAAATTTACTATTTTTGACTTCAGAGATTTGAGTTGCAGTCTTAGATTATCGCCTATACGGTATATCAAACCTAGTCACCTTGTACCGTCTGATTGAGTACGCTCGAGAGGTATATAGGTATACTTGGGCAAGGGTGGTCAGATAAATTGCATTGCACATAGTAAACCTAGATTCTAGAAACCTCCCTATAGGTCATGACTCGAACTTATCGTGGGTGTTCCCGGGTTACTTATTGGAATTGGACCTTACAAATGATGAGATCAGGAATGTACGATTTTGTCCTCAATGATCTAAAATTTTTTGTTTAACCTGATTCAAAATTACTGTATTACTGGGTACACCAACCCAATAAAAAATCCATTTTAAAAACTTAGTAATGGTTCATAATGACCTACTCCATCTCGATCCAACAATCATGATGGGTTGGACAATTCAAATCAAAATGGTATTCAAACATTTTTTCAATTCGGGTCCCAACTCATTTCAAAAGAAGAAAAATATTTGTCCAAAGAAAAGAAGAAAGAAAATGACTTACAAAGATTTATTTCTTAATGGACTTTGGAAAATTTCTGAAATATGTTTTTCTAAAGAAAAAATGATTTTTACAAAAAATCTATTTTTTACATGGACTTTGAAAAATTACTAAAATGTATTTTTCTAAAAAAAGAAAAATGATTTGCCAAAAAAATAGTTTAAATCAAATTTATTGAAAGTTGTTATTCAATGAAAATATTATTTGTCAATGATTTTCAATAATTCAATAAAATTATTTTTTCTTTTAAAATAATTATTGCATGAATGAATTTTTTAATGGATTAGTACACAGAATTCAATAAAATCTCAGGGTTCATTTAAAATGCTATCAAGGGTTTAACACTGAAATTGATTAAAATTCACCTTCAATGGGGTGTCTAGGGTTATCATTATACCTAAGCTCAATCGTCCATTGTCTAACTAGGGTAGTAAGTACGATCAGTTAGAACAAATGTCAACACAAAGTCAATGTCAGAAATGACCCCAAAACCTTTCAAAATTACACAGTTTTTCCCTGAAGATCATAGTAGCTTAGTCCTATTGGTTGCAAGTAATGTCTCAGTCCTCAATCCTAATCAAGCCCATTGTGGGTAGTTGTCTTGAGTTTTCATAAGTCATTTGGGTTAGCTCGATTCCTTTTTTCCAGCAAGGTCATGTCTTCTTTAGATTAAGTTTACTTTTTTCCTATTGAGTCGAGTTAGTTTATCGAGTCTATAGAGGTGTCTGTCGCCCCATCTGAAATTGATCAGATAAAGGAAATTTTTGAATACCTCAAGTGCATTAACGAATTAACTAATAATTTAGCTCTGATGATAGATTTATATCCTGAACAAGAAGATAATGGTTGGTTCAACCTTTAATTGAAAAAGCAAAGGTTATTGACCTCGGAACAGAAAATAATTCCTAGAGAAATTCATATAAAAATCATCATATACCCCAAAGAAACACGAAGGGATAATGAATTTACATAGAAATTTCAAAAGACTTGTTCACGTGGTCTGATGAGGATATGTTAGGTGCAAGCTTAGGTGTTGTCCGACATGAAATAGATATTCGCTCAATGAGATGAAAACACCAACGAGATCAAAGAAGATGTTACAAAACGTATCAATGTTGTCCTCACTGCATCTATCATAAGTCAATATAGGGTACCTTTGGAATTGATATCTGATAACGGGTCATACTTCAAAGTCGAGATTATTACTCTATGTTCAAAGTTCAAGATCTGGCATCATCTCCCTACCATCTTCGGATTAATGAAGTGGTTGAAGCAGCTAATAAGAGTCTTAAAATAATCATCGTAAAAATGTGTCAATCGCATCGGGATTAGTCAGAGAAGTTGTCATTCACACTTTGGGCATATTGTACTTCAATATAATCTTCCACTAGAGCTATTCCCTACTCTCCAGTGTATGATATGGAAGTTGTCTTACCTGTTGAAATGGAAATCCCATATCTGAAAGTCTTGGTGGAAAGTCAGTTGTGAGAAGCAAATTGGATTCGTCAACGATATGAAGAACTAAACTTGATTGAAGAAAAACGACTTAGAGATGAGTCACCCATGCATTTGACAAAAAGGTCAAAGCTCGTCACTTGCAAGTCGAGGATTTGGTACTCAAAGATAATCAACCACCTACCTTTGACCATAGAGGGAAGTTCAAACCTAATTAGGGAGGTCCGTTCATCATCAAAGAAATATTACCTGAAAAAATTATTTCCTAACTGCACTACTTATTAAAACAAAAGCACATGGGTGGCCTCCCAAGCAGCGCTAAGTTTAACGTCTTCAGCTGAGGTCTAATTTTTAGGAATTTTTCGAACATATAATTTGATAGACATGACAATCGATTTCCCACCCCAAATGATAAACAGATAGATTTTGATCATCATTGGGACATGAAAATGATTTTTTAAATGATTAACATCCCCCGTTTATGCTCAGTTCTTAGTGTCATCACCTTTTCGAAATAGTTCTTAACCATCGTATTTCTTAAAAGAATGGAAGTTGTAAGACAGACAGGATTTTTACAATCTTGTGAAATGATAAGTTGGATGGGGTACGAGGTTAAATCAGTAGTGGTTGAAATTGGTGTGACTAACAAATTAGAGTTCATCCTTAATTCTTCCTAAACAACAGTTTCCTTTGATGGTGGATTAATTTCCTTAGCAAAATTTGTACAATTGATTAGCTCATTGAGAATTTGAAACATTGGTTGGCCCTCGGGGATTATCTCATTTGAAAATTGGCCATTCTCTTTTTTTTCTAAAGGCACAGTGAGCTGACCTAGTTGGACTTCCATCATTACTTCAGTTGAAACTGTAACCTCATTGGTTTGAATTTGAATTTTAATTAAGACAGGGTTATCAATTATTGATGGACAATTATCGAAATCTTTAAAAGAGTAAAATTGGTTACTAAGGTTATTTTGAAAGAATGATGGATTTTTTGAGATGGAGATATCCTCATTTTCAAATTTATCAAAATTTCCTTCTTCTAAAGATAGCGCTAGGTGACTCAATTGAGTTCCTATGCTGGCTAAGGCTTCACCTATGTCCTATTGTTATTGGATGAACTGTTATTGTTGATTTAACAACTCAATCATCAAGGACTCTAATGATGAAGTTGGAGGAGATGACAAAAATGAGTCATTGAATGTTGACTCTAGCTCTATATTCGAAGAAATGTTGAGAATCATAGGATTGTTGATGAATTATGCTTGGATTCATCATCGATGTGTCGTGCATATAAAATTCCTCATGGTTACTAAAATGACTACCTTAAGTGAACTCGTTCTGACACGGTATGGTATCTGAGGGAAACCAATTATCTATGTGGTATGGTTGGTCGAATGAACTAGGTGTCGGCATCTAATAAGAATTTTGAGAATGATGCATATTGGCTTGCGAAACACGAAACATGGGTAGACTCGGACAATATTCGGGAGGATGACCATAATTATCACACAATCGATCAAACAATCACGACAAGAAAAGACAGTACCTAGATAGGTTGCCTAAAGCTAGACAGCTCCTAACTGGGTAGAAATAGCACAACTAGCATTCTAACTCGATTCTATGAAGTTAATTTTGAATCATTCGGATCTCTAGATTGGAGGTGGCGCACAATGCATAAGCAATGGCACTCTTAAATCACCTTCCTTTCTTGAATAAATTGAGTTCATCCCCTCAAAGGGCAAGATCTTACTAGATACAAAAGATGACTAAGAAGTGTAATTAACACAACTTGAAGTGAAATTTCTCCTATTGAGCTCGTGAGCCCTATAGTTAAGTCTAATTAATTTTATTTTATTTAATTGGATAACTAGTGAGTTGATTATCCTAATTAGAGCAAGGAATTGGTAATGACTTTCAATCATTATCTTATCATGCCATCCCTAAGAAAGGGGTGTTCTTTTACTACTTAATTAACTATTCCAAGTGTGTACAAATTGAAAAAATAACACACAAAGACAAGGAGTAATCCACTAGCATAGAGAGGCGTGGGTGTTTCAGAATTACCTCCCGTGCGAGATGGGGTGAAGACAGTTTGAGTCAACTTAGGCCACTAATTTCAATTTTGGTGTGCGAACCTAAGGAGCCGTGATGGTATTATCCACCTATCGTCCTTCCTTAGTCTATTACAATCCAAGCCTTCTTTGATAATTAAAAAAAAATTACAAGAAATCCTATACAAGAAGTTTTAAAATAAAAAATAAACCTAACTAAAAATTAAAGAAAATTAAAAGAAAAGAAGAAAAAAATATTCACCTACAATGAGCAAAATAGAAATGATAGTAAATGGACTCAAAAATAGAATCTAACTTACCAAAATCTTTGCTGACTATGTCACATTTTATAGAAAATTTCAATCTACCCCAAATCGATATACTATAATAGTTAATCGGAGATCGGAGCAGAAAGTTACAGTCAGTTTAAGTTCTACTGTCTAGGGTAAAAAAAAACACGGGAATGACTTTTTTTTTTCAATTTTCAATTTTTTTTCTGCTTTCTTCTCTCTTAAACCCTCAAGAACACTTGAACTTACAGAAAGAAATCAAAAGAAAAAAAATAAAAATAAATAAAAATGAAAGAAATAAATTTTAAATCAAAACTTACCACTACTACATTTACCTTTCCCCGGCAATGGCGCCAAAATTTTGATGAGACTATCGTTGCTCTTCTCACCGGAGTTAATATTAATCCTACTTTTACTTTACTTGTGGGACAAGTAGGGGATCGAACCCAAGAGAAAGGGATAGTAGAGTTAAGTTAAGAGAATAAAATTTGAATTAACCAAAAAAAATTAAAACTATTTTTCTTTGTATTTTTTTGAACTTATAAGAAGATTTAAAGTTGTTTGAAAATGAATTAAAGTTAATGAAGTTAAAAGCAAGTAAACTTATGAAATTACACCATTGGAGGTGGATCTACCTAGAACATGTTGATGAGCAATTCCTAGTCTTTAACCTTTTTATAACTCAATCGTAAAAGTTTGGTGTTAGTTCCTTAGATCAAAAAGTTTAGCAAATGAAATCAAATGAGAGAACATAAATAAAGTAGAATTCCTTGAACTTCCTACTACCAATTATCTAGTTTAAGCATACTTTATCTTGATCTAATCTAAGCATAAAGTATCTATATTAAGAATAAATGGTGCAAGAAATCTTAAAGAGAACTCATGAGCATTTTAGATAAAAGAAATGCATGAAACTAGAAACAACACAAGAACTTGTTCTAGACTTTTCCACTCTTCAATGGAGGAGAGCTTAGCCTAATGTTATTGCAAGAGATGAAAAAACTTTTTTTCATTTTATGGAGAAGCTTACAAATTCTTCTTTTTTTACTTTTTACAAAACTATTTAGTCAAAAAAAAAATAATTAGAAAATAAAAATATAAAAATATAAGAGAATAGGCAAGGAGCCTTAGATTAAAGGAGTCTTGGATGAGAGAATCAAAAGGGAACAAGAGTTTCTCTAGAGATTAAAGCTCTATTTATAGATAAAAATATGTGTAGAGGATTCTAAAAGTAGCCTCTACTTTTCTTTGTACAAAAGGACAAAAAATGAGAACATGAGTTAAGGATTAGGACATTCCAAATGATTAGGGCATTCCAAACTAGGCCCAAATGCTTTTACCTTGAGAATTTGATTCCAAAATGTTGATTTTCTACACAAGAAACACACGTAATTAGATTTATCTAGTAAATGAATTTATTTATGTATAATTAAGTCTAATTAACATGAATAAAGATAAATGTCAAAAAAATATGCATACAATTTAGTGTTTCGAGACACTCATCGAGTAGTAGAGGAATAATGGATATTAATGGTTAGACTCTCAATGGGCCAAAAAATTCCTCATCTTATACTCATTGTGCTATTTATTACTCTTTCTTCTGATTTTAGGGTTTCCCCTTCTCACGGGAGGTGATCTTGAAAGATTCCCTAGTTCCGAAGATCCTAAAAGGAATGGGGATCTTTGGGATTGGATATGCTATAATGGGGAGATCTACTCTGAGATCTTTGGGCTTTATATGTGCAAATCAAGATTACGAATATTCTTTGACTCAGTTTGTCCTGCTTGGCAGACCATGTCTTGTTCAATACTATGTTACCCTTCTAGCCAGGTCAGATGCTCTCTACCTTGGCTTACCCTTCTGCTGGATAGCTCTTCGTATGATGATATGCGCACGGAACCACTTAATTGGCTTGGACACGTGTACGATCTAGATGGTTGCACAAATATTACCCTCTATAATTATCCCCTTTCGAGGAAACGCGAAGTCTCACTTCGTGAGACACGTATTTTTCTTTTAATTGACTGTCATGATTCTCTATCATTGATTCTAGTTTTACTAAATCGATGCATTCAATGAAACATCGTTTCAAATCTTCTTTGATGGCAGAGATGAATCGCCTATAATCTATGACCATCTGCGTGCCCCGTTAACGCTTGCACTACGCCTTAGGCTGCGACGATTAGGTTGGATTAGGCGATCCTCTTAGGCGTACGTACTCCTTTACGTTCTCCTATAAATAAGAGTCTTGCACCAACTTCTCTTCTTACTGTGATATTGCTTGTGCGATCTCATATTTCTCTGTCTACGACATTTTTTTTCTCTCTATCTTTGCTTCACTATTATCTTTAACTCTCTCAAGCTGAGGTAATCTTCTATTTTTACTTTATTATTCTACAAACTTAATTTCTCAATGGCTGCCAACATAACCCAACTTCGAAGATGACTCTATATCCCTACCTCTGTGTTTATTCAGGTTTGCAAAGGCCCCAACAACCTGACGAGCATTGTCAGGAGGAAATCATAATTTATGACGATTAAATCAAGGTCGGCCTAAGTTTTCATCTCTCTCTCTTCCTCAAGAAGGTGTTGAGTAAAATAAATCGGGCCCCAAGCCAAATATCTAGTAACTTTTACCGCCCAGTGGATATAGTAAAAAAAAATGGGTATAAACCCCAATGACATTCTTTCCAAATATAACTTGAAAACTATCCCCTAATGTCTTGAGTAATATTTGTTGTCCTCTAAGAATGCAGTAGTTGCATTGGTTCCGTCTCTCCCTAGTGTTGACAAAGGGCGGTACAAGGACCCCCTGATTGTCACTAGGAATTGAGAGTTTGCTCCTAGAGTTTCTCATAAGGGATTCGGGGTCCCTCAGACCTTTTAGGGTAAGTCCAACTTTTATGCATCGCTGTATCCTATTTTCGACCTTGTGTAAAATTTAATCTAACTTTGACTTTTTCCCTTTTTGTAGATTCTTTTGCCCTTTCTGTTGTTGAGGCTAGGAAAGAGCAGCGCAAACATCTAAATATAGGGGGCTAATAGCAGTGGGTATCTAAACCTGGGTGACCAACAGGGTTATCAAAAGAGATCAGACCTATCATCCCCCTTCTTTGCCTCGGCCACTTGCACGATAGGCTCCCTTTAATCAAGTCGAGTAGTTCTTGGAAGGCTTTTCTTCTCCTCTTGCCTCTGTACCTGCCCTTCCCTCTCCTCTATTTCCCTTAGGGTTCTCCGTCGTCAAGAATATTAATCTCTTGGAGTATCCTCTCTCCCTTACCCATGTTGTCAGAGCTAATCCTCTATTTGACCAAGGTTAGGAAGAAAAAAAGAAATATGGCCCCGCGCACCTCCACCCACACTAGAGAAGTAGGTCAACTGTCTCTGGTGCATGGAGAGCAAGCTACTCCTACTTTTGCTAATTGTTGCTCTTGCTGAGCATCCTGAGGAGATTCATGCTTAAGCAATACAGAGCTCGGATATCATTAGGGAGCACAGTCCTATTCCTGAGCTCCAACCGCATAAAAGATACAAGCTAATAAGGAAGAGCTTGAGGAGCCCTTCATCCATAGGGAAGTTCAAGCAAGAGGGCCCTAGTGACCTCATGACTCCCCTAGAGGAATCAACTTTCTCCTAGAGGAGTCATAAGGCATTCTTCTAGGATAGAAATGAAAATAATAATTTTTGGCCCCATTTTAACCATGTTTTCAACAATAGTTGTGGGGTCATTGCATCCCTACTTTCCCACTCCATTTCCCTTAAAGACTGGGATGTTGTGGATCGAGCTAATGTTGATATAGGCTTTGGTCGGTTTTTTCATGGCCTCTACTAGATAATTTTTTGCTATTCCCACTCTACTCCTTATACTCCGTGCTTCACTCACTTTACTTTATTTTCTTACAGACCAACTCTTATGGTACCATGGCTTTTCTGAAGTGGCATGAAGCAGAGGACTAGGCAGCCACCCTGACTAGAGAGTATGAGGAAAAATCACTTTAGTTAAGGTTAAGTTGGCATCTTCTAGCCAATTTTCTCAGGAGGCCAAAAAGAAGATGGAGGCAAACTTGGCCCAATTTTTTAAGGCAAACTTAGTCTTAGAGGCCAACAATAAGAAGCTGACAACCATTTAACTGTTCCCAAAGGAGCATTCTTGCCAAAATCCATTTGGACCACAATGTTGAATTATTAAGTTTTTGATAACTAAAACAGTCCTAATGTAAGTAAACAAATATACCGATATGTGTCAAACACACGGACCCTTTATAATCCTAATGTTGAATGATTGCCAAGATGATGGTTGTTACTACTGAGTTACACATGATTGCCAAACCTATGCATTCTTCTTCCCAGTAAAGCCCAGAATTTACTACATTGTTGATATTTTTCTTATAAATAAATAAATTTTAAAATTCATTGTAAATTAGTTTAAACTAAAGGGCTTCACTTGGTTAAAGACTATAACTTAGTTTTAAGAGAGATTTCAATGTGGTTTATCCAGATTGAATATGCAGTGAAATATGAGAAGAGATCAACAATACCCTTTTTTTTAATTTTAATTTGTAATTATGGTTTAGAGAAATGAATAATTTCACCTTTATTTCAAATTTAATTATGTAGCATCCACATCCTGTTATAGAAAAACCATACAAATGCCGACATGGTTTTAAAACTCGTATTTTATCTAGTCTCAGTCATGAATGATACTAAGATGATTCTCAATGGTCTTGTTCTCAAATTATTTTTGAAATTGTGGAAGTAGACATGTTTCCCACACATGTAAGTAGTTTTTTCAAGGTGCTAATTATTTAGGAAAAAATGAATTTACTCAAATGTTTGCAACGAATATTACTAATCTAAAGCCCACTGCACAATTATGTAAGAAAATACTAAATAACTGAAATGTCCAAAACTTGGAAGGCACACCCCACTTCTTTTTTACCTTTCATGATAAGGTGCAGTAGTTGTACCTTCAACTTCTTGTAGATCTTTCCTATATTCAACACATATTTCACAAAGAAAATTTACTCGGTACAATAAATCCAGCAATGACAATGTATTCACTTAAATTAATTGAAGACATTGTTTTATGTAAAATTGAATGGGTGAACAGGGTTCATTCAGCCAATCCAAATATTGGGGATAAGGTTGTGCTTCTACTAAGGATGATAAGAATTAATTATTCGAAAGCTTTCAACATGATATGATCTAATGAAACTCAACACAAACTGATAAGGTCCCAATAATTTCACTTTTGGACCGTAATTTCACCAAGATTATCAAAGTTTAAATACTAGTTCCTTAAAAATAATAATAAATTATAATAAAATCTCAAATTAATATAGCTAACAATAATTTGTTACTAATTTCAAGTGAAAATGATACATTTTGAAACCAACAAAAGGTGTAACAATTACTATTACAACATGCGAGCAAAGAAGAAGCAACTAGTCAAAACTAAGCTGATTTGGGTGCCATGTCACCGTACCGCAGCTAGGCAAGACTGCATCGCGGTCATCTCGAGGAATTAGTCCTCAAGATTTTCATATAAGCTTCCAATTGCTTCGGTGGTTGTAATTAAATGGGTTCTTCGAATCAAATCATCCGCCAAATCAACTCGATTACCCGAATACGAATGTTATAAATTTGAAGGTTAATTTCAGAAAGAGGACCTTCTCTTCTTTTGTAATTTTTGATTTTTCTTTCTTTAATTCTCTGTAATTTTATTTTGAGAGAGCTCTTAAGTGTAGTGAGAACATCAAGAGTGATCCATTCATACTTTTTGTAATTCTTTTGAAAGCTATTAAAGGAAGATTACAGATCAATCATCATCTTCTTCACCTATTTTCTCTTTTCTTTTGTTATTTTCTACAATTACAATTCTTGCATTGATTGACTTCTTTAATTTTTCTCTTTAGATTTTCAATCTTTATTTCATGTTTTGATTCTAAATTTCAAGTTGATTTCCATCTTATTTGTGCAACAAATATGTTTGTAAGGAATCTGTTTTCTAATTCTGTTTTGACATTTTTATCCGAATGAGCTTTTGAATCCCAACTGTCCCTGTGGAACGAATTCGACTTATCCAAAGTCTTATTTTACATCTTTATCTCTACATTTACACAGTAAGTTCTACAAACGATCAAAATGGTGCCGCTGCCGGGGACAGCAAGTTGATTCATTTTCCAATTCAGAAAGAATCCAAAACAGTTTCCGAAACAGAACTGAAACTTGTTTTGCTTGAAACAAAAGCCAAACAAACAGAACAAAATTTTTAAAAAAATTCATTACAATCCTCAGGATATCAAAAACCATTTCCAATTTGAAAAATCAATTTTCATCACAATTTCACTGCTCCGCGGTTACCCCTTAGTACTCCGCGGTGATGCGGCAATATTTTTTGCTGATTTTTGTTGAACAAGTTTTTGACATCATGGATATTGTAGTGGTCATATTTTTTTTTCCTTAGCATTCTGATTTGAATAATTTTGTTATTTTCAGGTGAAGGACTCGACGGAAGTCAACGGAAATTAACAAAAGGCGACACGTGGAATTTTTATCCATTGAATTGGTTCTATCACCAAGAACATCAGTAAATTCGAATTTTCTCTGCATTTTATTTTTCTTAGAAAATAACTTGTACTAAGAACTTGAATTTGTATTAAATTTTAATTTTATCCAAGAAGGCTCGGATTGTAATAGAATTAAGGACGGACGATAGTGGGATGAAACTATCTTAGCCCCTTGGGTTCGTACACCAAATTTGGTGTTGGTGGCCCGAGTCTACTCAACTCGATCATCCCTCGTCTAAAATGGGAGGTAAATTTTGAAACACTCACGCATCACTCGCTAGTGAGTTTCTGTATTGCTTTTGAATGACTAATCTATACACATTGGATCGTGCACATAGTAATAAGGGCACCCTTACGAGGATGGCACCATAAGATAAGAATCGGATTTCATTACCGATATCTTACCCTTCTAGGAAAATTAAATTCACAGCAAATTAATTAATTAAAATTTGATTAGACTAGACTCTAGGTTCCATCGAGCTCATTAAGAAAAGTTAATCAAAAGTTGCACCAACTGCACTTCTTGATCTTGAACAGTGCCTAAGCACAGTCCTGCCCCGTAGTACTACATGTATTTAGGAGATAGACTACGTATATTCTAGACAAGAGGTGATCTAAGAGTACCCTTGCTCATCATCGTGCGCACCTCTCCTCTGGGGATTAAACTGGCTGTTTTCGATTTCAGAAATTTGGGTTGGAGGCTTTGATTAACCCTTTGAACCAGTTAGGAGCTGTCTAGTCATAGGAACCCAATTCTCACGTGTGTATTTCCTCCTTCTCTTATGTGCAAGTTCAAAGTGTATGTTACAGTAGATACAGAACCTCAATCAAATTTACATCGTCATAGAGTTTAGGAGATAATCTTGGATCACGTGCATCTTATGTGATAATTATGGTCATTCTCCCGAGCATTGTCCGAGTCTGCCCATGCTTCATGCTACACAGGCCAATATGCATTATCCTCAAAACACGTATTGGATGCCGACATCCAATTCGTTCGACCAACCATACAACGTAGATAATTGGTTTCCCTCAGATTTCTTACCGTGTCAGAACGAATTCACTCAAGGTAGTCATTTTGGTAACCATTAGGATTTTTATATGCATGACACCTCGATGATGGATCCAACCGTAATTCCCCAACAATCCTATGATTCTCAATATTTCTCCGAATATAGAATTGTAAAGCCAGAGTCATCATTCAATCACTTAGTTTTGTCCTCTCCTCCAACTTCATCATTAAAATCCTTGATGACTGAGTTGTTAAATCAACAACAACAGCTCCATCAACAACAGGACATGGGTCAAGCCTTAATCAACATAGGAACTCAATTGAGTCACCTAGCATTATCCTTAGAAGAAGGGAAATTTGACAAATTAAAAAATGAGGATATCTCACTCCTAAAAAATCCATCATTCTTTCAAAATAATCTTAGTGACCAATTCCACTCTTTTGAGGATTTTGATGATTATCTATCAATAACTGATAATCTCATCTCAACGGAAGTTCAAATACATACTAATGAGGTTGCAGTTCCAACCAAAGTAATGATAGAAGTCCAACTAGGTCCGTTTACTGTGCCCTTAGAAGAAAGAGATAATGGTCAATTTTCAAATGAGATAACCTATGAGAGCCAACCAATGTTTCAAATTCCCAATAAGCAAGTTGATTGTATAAATTTGGCTAAGCAAATTGATCCACCATCAGAGGAGACTGTTGTCTAGGAGGAATCAACGACCAATTCTAATTTGTTAGTCACACCAATTCCAACCATTACTGATCCAACTTCGTATCCCATCCAACCCATCATTTCACAAGAATGTAAAGACCTTTCATGTCTTACAACTTCCATTCTCTTTGGGAATACGATGATTGAAACTTATTTTGAAAGGGTGATGACACTAAGAACTGAGGACAAACGAGGGTTGTTGATCATTTTAAAAAATAATTTCCATGTCCTAACGATGGTAAAAATCTGTCTGCAATTGGGGTGGGAAGTCGATCATGTGTTAGTCAAAATGAATGTTAGGAAAATTCTTAAATATCGGATCTTTTGATAGGTCTGGCTGAAGACGTTAAACTTAGCGCTACGTGGGAGGCAACCCATGTGCTTTTATTTTAATAAGTAGTGTAGTTAGGAAATAAAAATTTTCTTAAAAAAAAAATCTCTAACTTAATACCTTTCTCATTCTCTTCATCTTCAAGTCCACTCTCAAACCAAATCAATCAACGTCACTAGGACTGCAGCCTAGTTAGTAATTGTTGATTAATTAATAGCAACAAATGTTGGTTTATATTAAAGAGAAGAAGGCACATGCCACTGAAAGTTTGGATTTAGATTATGACGTTTTTAGGTTGTTTTTCTATTTTAGGAAGGATTTCTTTTATATGTATATAAAAAAAAAAGAACTGCTTCAGAAATTATCATTGTTATAATTTTCATTCTTTTCAGATTAGTTGTAACAAGACTTTACACATTAATGCCCAATCCGTTTCAGGTGTGATCCAACTTTTTTTATTTTTCCTTACTGCTTGCATATTGAGGACAATATGTCATTAGGTTTAGGGGTATTAGGTTAGCTCACAATTGCATTGCATTGCATTTCATTGGTAGTTTAGTTTCATGTTTATTTCATTGCTATTTTAATTTCATGTTGAAAAAAAAAATCAAAAATATTCAACATTTTCGAAATATTTTCTTCAAAATCTTTGTATATACTTTTTACATATGAATTTCAAATCTCAGGCTCATGTCCTAACTTTTGATCATAAGTTTTTTTTTGTTATTCCTCATTAAGAAAATTATGAGAGAATTACTTTAAAAATTCACTTCTGATTAAGTATTTGAAAAGATAAGATTTTATGGAACAAAAGTTGACTCTTCTCTGTCTAAAGTGTTAGGGGAAACTTAGTCTAATGAACTATAACTTCGTTGTCCCTTGGTTGGCTTGTTAGAAGAAAAACAAAACACTTGAAGAGCTACCATAGGATTAGACTGGGTACTTTGAAAAAGGCTACCTGTTTTTTGTAAAAAGAACACCAGAAAATGGTGAAGTGTGATAAAATCAAAAAAAGAAGCAGAAAATGCGAGAAAATGTCAAAAATGGCTAGAACTGCAAAAATGAAAAAAGAGTCCAATGAGACCAAATAGTATAGTAGGGTGAAAGCCGTTAATGGTAAAAACGTGAGTAAACTGGAATATCACAGATAAAGTCCCTTAGAGGTATTAAAGTGAATATCCACACCTCTCACAATCCTGGACAGGATGCTTAGTTTTGAGTTAGAACTTAAGTAGAACCGACAATTCTTAGCAGTTAGGAGGTGAAATCTTGTTCCTAAAAAGATGTTGCTTTTATTAAGAAAAAAAATATCAAAAAATCGCACAAGCACTCAAGTTATCTTTCAAATTTTCTGAAAATGAGGAATAAAAACTTAGAACTTTGTTCAAACGTAAATGACATTTGACTGATTTATGAAATGTCGTTATGTTCACTTTACATACTTTGATTTTGATTTTAATATTTTTGTAAAGTATTAGAATTTTGTGAGTATATTCACTGCAAACCTCACTAGTCAAACTCGTCCACTAGGGGTAACCTAGGGGTTTAAGGGCTTACTGCATAAGCTAAATGCAGTCGGGAACCTCACGAAAGAAGAGTTGTTTAGATTTAAGTTTTGCTCGGGACTAGTAAAATTGAGGTTTGGGGGTGTGATAAGGTCCCAATAATTTCACTTTTGGACCGTAATTTTACCAAGATTATCAAAGTTTAAATACTAGTTCCTTAAAAATAATAATAAATTATATTAAAATCCCAAATTAATATAGCTAGCAATAATTTATTACTAATTTCAGGTGAAAATGGTACATTTGAAAATCAACAAAAGGTGTAACAATTACATTTATAATATGTGAGCAAAGAAGAAGCAACTAGCCCAAGCTAAGCTGATTTGGGTGCCACCTCACTACGCCGCGGCTAGGCAAGACCGCGCCACGGTCATTTCGAGAAATTTGTCCTTGAGATTTTCATAGAAGCTTCCAATTGCTTTGGTGGTTGTAACTTAATGGGTCATTTGAATCAAATCATTCGTCAAATCAACCCGATTATCCGAATAAGAATTTTATAAATTGGAAGGTTGATTTCAGAGAGAGGACCTTCTCTTCTTCTGTAATTTTTGGTTTTTTTTTCTTTAATTCTCTGTAATTTTCTTTTGAGAGAGCTCTTGATTGTAGTGATAACATCAAGAGTGATCCATTCATACTTTTTGTAATTCTTTTGAGAACTATTAAAGGAGGATTAAAGATCAATCGTCATCTTCTTCACCCATTTTCTCTTTTCTTTTGTTATTTTCTGCAATTACAATTCTTGCATTGATTGACTTCTCTAATCTCTCTCTTTTAGATTTTCAATCTTTATTTCCTGTTTTAATTCTAAATTTCAAGTTGATTTCCATCTTATTTGTGCAACAAATATGTTTTTAAGGAATCTGTTTTCTAATTCTGTTTTGGCATTTTTATCCGAATAAGCGTTTGAATCCCAACTGTTCCTGTGGAACGAATTCGACTTACCCAAAGTCTTATTTTACATCTCTATCTCTGCATTTACACATCAAGTTCTACAAACAATCACATACCTATAATCATCTTTACACAAACCCCAAGGTTAAATGCTCTGAGAATGGTCTCTAAACTATCATGTCTAGGTGGATCAAATAATGGTATCAACACACAAAATGTCCAAGAACCTCCAAAATTCTCCTTGGATTTCTCGGGAACTGCCTGAAAGTATAGTTATAATAAGTCGAGAAAGATATCAGTAAGACCAACATTAAATGATTTGAGATCAAAACAGATGCTCAAATTATGGTTTTTATTTTTTATCCCATTTCTATTAAATCTTTGAATAACCAATAGTCCACTAAGCACTTGCTTCACTTGAAACCTGCTACTTCATATACTAAACTAAGTATCCAATATTCTCTAGGTGATTATATAGATTATAATGTAATGTGTTCTAAAATCTCGTTCTTTATTATGCGTAGGGCTTAATTGGTTTACGTAATGCACCTCAGTCAGGACTCAAGAGGTTGTTTGTTTAAAAATGGTACAATGTTGTTGACCTTTTCTATTTATTTATTTTTTTCATTTTTATTTATAAATTTTAAGTGAATGTTATTGGTTAATTGGACACAGAAGACAAGATAAATCTCAAAATTGGGGAAAAAAGTGTTTGCTAGAACCATTGGTTTTTTCTCTTGCACTAGGCATTTGGCTTTTTCGTTTTTCTCTTGAATTACTGATCTAGTTAAAACATGCATACTTGGAAGCAACATAAAACTTCAACAAGATGCCATTATCTATGTTGAAATATGATAAGAGATCAACATAATTTTTATTTGTAATTACAAAAACTCAATTATTTGGGGGGGAGGGGGGAGGGGGGAGGGGAAAGGGAGCAATGCCAGTATTACTAAAGGAAAACTTGCATTCCCCTTATATGCATAATACCCATGCAAATACGTATGTGTAAGTATGAGTTTCCAAGATCCAATTTGAACCTCCTCACATCCTACTATGTAAAATTTTAGCTCGCAAGCAATTGTAAGAAAATCCTACTTTTGTTTCAAGGACCTATGCAAATTTGCTTATTTAATTGCTTACCTGGCCAAGATCCTCCATTGTGGTAACTCCGCCTAGTATTTTTTGGGTCACAACATGTTACAATCTGCCATTCATGGCTTTCTATGGCTGGATAGTAAATCTTCAATGGCATTTCACCAACCAAGTCTTCTCAATAAGATCATAATGGCTGCAGATTTCTCAAGAGTTGCCAAAGATGAAATTCTTGACTATTTCAAGTCCCCTATTCATTAAAAAAACCAATGCCCTTGGGACAAAGTCTCTCACAAAAACATGCCCAAACTAACAACAGTTAGATGAATACCAACTAATATTGCCCCTGAAACTCATTATGCAACCTTGTCAAGAATAACTATTTTGTATGTAAAGAGGAATAAAATGGTAAATTATGAGCTCCAAAAAAATAACTATTTTGCCAAAAGACCATCAAGTTGTTAGTTAAATAAAAGAATTATGCTTCAACTCCATAAGAATAAGCATGCATGGTAACTTATATGAATGATAAAATAGAATCAATAACCAATAAACACCAATGAAAAATGGATCACAACCCATGTACAAAAATATGGGATAAAATTCAACCAATGAGCAAATTCAACAAAACAAAATAAAATGAAAATGAATACTCTCTAGATTAAAACTAATCAAACAATTCAAACTGAAATGAAATAATCATGATACTTCAAAGCAAGTAAATCAGATTCAAGTAAGAAGCACACAATAGATCCTTTCTTCCCAAGTTGCTTTTTCGAAGATTATTAAACTAAGTAAAACAAGTTCATAAATAAAAGCAAAACTAGTCTAAATCCAACGAATTACTTACTTGGAAAATTTAATTGGGAATCTTCACAGAAGACCCAAACAAAAGCGAGAAAGAGGCAAGCAAAAGTCGAGATCAACTGAAACAAGTGATTGAATTGAAATTGGGGTTTAATTCTAAAAAAAATGAAAGCAAAGCCCTAAACCTAAGTCTCTTAAGCTGAAATTAAACTATAAACATGCCTAAAATCTGTCCAAAATGTGGTTGAATCAGAGCTGAAGTATCCTAATCTCAACCAACAAAATCCTAAAAAACCTGTATGTTGGTGCAGAAGCTCAATTAAGTCAATCCCGTCTTGACATTAAAAACCTAGAAAATGAAATCTATGGTTTAGGGATCAATTGCTACACCATGAAATTGAATCAACACTATAGAACTAGGGTTTCAACAGAGAGGTAATCACAGAAAGTCGATTTCGTGAATCCTTCTTCGATTTGATCTCTAGAATGAGAAATACATGAATACAATCGAACTAAATTAATCAAAAAAAAATACTAAATTAATCATTTGTGCAACATCGACCTAACATTACTTACCGATTGAGGTTTCAAATAAAAAATCGAAGTTCTAGATTCGTTTCAAATGAGAGATTGAAAATGAGAGTTTTTGTAATCAAGATCAAATCTATTTTTTCGAGCTTTTCAAAGACCTTAGAAATTCAAGAGATTGAGAGAGATTTTTTTTTGTCGAGATCGGATCTGTTTCTATAAGTTTTTCAAAAGTCTCTGAAGTTCAGGAGATCGAGAGAATTTTGATATATTTCTCTCTATTTTAAAGATCTCAAGTGAGAGAGATAAAGAGATTAGGGTCCATAGGAGAGATCTAAAACATCTTGCTCGCATAAAGGGAGAGTGGGTTAGAGTGATTTTGAGAGAGAAAGGGTGAGTCAGAGTTCGAGAGTTTTTTATTTAAATAAAATATTTTTTTCATTGATGGCTTAAGTTTTGGTTGTAGTAAAATGGTCTATAACGACAAATTTTATCTAACTGTTAGCTAAAAGCCGTTGCTATAGATCATTTTTCCTGTAGTGATTTTTGAAAAAAAAAATGATATCTAAAGTGCAGTTTTTTTTTTGTTGGAGGGATCACTCCAAAAAGTTTGGGACTTTCGACATCAGTTTATATTTAGTTTTTAGACATCAATTGTTCTCAGAAATCGATGTCTAAAACCTGCCTTTGATGCGCGCTTTTTTATTCAAAAAATATACATCACTCTAAAGTATTTTTTCTACTAGATATATACACATCTTCTTTTGGTATGAAAGTAATTAAGGAAAATCCCATGTAATCTTGTCTTTAAAAGACACATAGCATATCAACAAATTAATGCAAAACCTTATCAAAATATAGCATTTTGGATTTTATCATGGTATCAAAGCCATAATTGACTTTGATTCTATGATAAAGTCGACTATGGTCCTAGATCCCGCCTCATGATCCCATCTTCCTTTTTTTCATTTTATAATTCTTTTAATAAAATCCATATTTTCCTCTATGCATCTAATCCCTAATCCGCATAGTCACATCTCAAAATCTCTTCTTCTTTTCTTAGTCCAAGACCTCTCCAATGAGTGCTTTTAATCAAACTAGGAATTTATTAGGCAAGTAGAGATAAATTAGGAATTTGGACTGTACGCATCTTGATTTGGTATGAAAATATAGAAAAAACCCTTATAATTTTCTTCTATAAAATATGGATGGCACATTAATGAAATTAATACAAAACCTCATCAAAATTCTATGTTTTGAGTTCTATAAAACCTAAAGCAAATCACATACTTCAATTTTTCCCACTACTTCAATCCATGTTAATATTATTAGTAAGTATTGCTTAAATTTTTGTGCATCACAATTAGGATTATTTGATCGGTGTGATCGTTGTTCCATTGAATATCTAAAACTCGTAGCATACGATCAAAACTTTTGAAAATATTGTCGGCATTGACGGTGTTAGTTTGTTAAACGCATGCCACGTGTAATGTATACATGTACATATGTTGAGAGAAGCAAATGACGCACGGATGTAAATGTATTTTTGTGAAGAATGGCATCGCTTCACAACCCTGGACAGTACTTGAAAGCAAATTCCAACCCAACAAACATAGCCCTCTTCCCCAGAAAGAATACATCGACCCAGCAAGCACTCATCCCTCAGGAGCATATCAGGTTGTTCCTTTACTTTCTATTTTCATACTATCGTAGAAGTTGGTAACTATCCTACTCTAAGTTCTCGCTTATAGAAAAATTGATCATTCTTTTATTATGTTCATTAACTCTTGAATGTTTGCACTTATTCTAGACCTATACATAGAGAACATCAGCCTAATTGGAGATCTCTAACCATTGTATTTTGTGTATTTTTCATCGGAAGACATTTTGAAACAGCCAGATCCATGCATGTCAAGAAAGCACTAATAAATTTGATCTGAATCAAGATCCCTCCACTCCTAAGACACATATGACCTCAATCCTTTAAATGCAAAATCCAATGGTTGAGATTTATCCTAGGGATAAGTATCTTAGAGACATGTCTTAACAAGATACTCATAAATCTCAACCATTGGATTTTGTGTATTTTTCATCGGAAGACATTTTGAAATAGCCAGATTCATGCATGTCAAGAAAGCACCAATAAATCTAATCTGGATTAAGATCCCTTGACTCTTAAGAATGACTCATGAAAAAAACACATGATCCCAACTCTTTAAATGCAAAATCCAATGGTTGAGATTTATCCTAGGTATAGCATCTTAGAGACATGTCTTATCAAGATACTCATAAATCTCAACCATTGGATTTTGTGTTTAAAGGGTTGGGATCATGTGTTTTTTCCATGAGTCATTCTTAAGAGTCAACAAATCCCAACCCATCTGCTATATCATGTATAGCCCCAAGAAAGGGTCAGTTAAACATTGGGTGTTTTACGAAAACCGTTCACTAGGTGGCATATTCACTGACGTGACAAGTACGGAACCGTAGATTTGTATTTTCTCGGTATACATGATTGCACTTCCCCATAAAAAAGTGTATCCCGAGGAAGTCGTGTATCCCTAGGTAGAAATATCTACGATTTCCAAACTTGGCCACGTGAATAAGTCCATTGAATATGCCACTTGGCGAGTCATTTTATTAGGACTCTTTTGCAAATATCATTGAACTAGTATTTTTCAACATTTATGAAATGGTCTTACACCCCTCGCAGCCAGGGGTGGATTTACAGTGGGGGCACTTGCCCCACAAGAATTTTAAAAGTCGGGTTTATAACTATTTTTTAATTAAAAAATAACAATTATAATTATTTTTTGGATAATATATAACTAATTTTTTAATTAAAAAAAAAAGGAACATATGAACATTTACATAAACTTAAAAACATAGTTGATTCAGTAATTTTAGTAGTTTACACAACATTCTTGTGTTTGTGAATCCAAAATATTGGGCCACGTGGCTCACAAAGTAGACCTAGAGCTTGTCTGATGAAGTATCCTAGCTAATCAAGTCACTATCAAGAATCTAACCATAGAAAGATGTCAAGAATCAGTATAATTACTGACGACACCAATAGCTACAACTCGTAATATATCGGTATCATATGTTATCCGAAAGCTTATGAAAAAAAACTGGAGTATGGTATTGTTATATTCTTACTCTATCTCTGCTTCCCAGCCTTTGGCAGTCTTTGGGGACCACTTAAACAATAAAAATTTTGCCTTTTTTTTTTTGGTCAGATTCACACACACAGAACAAAAAATTATTTAAAAAAATAAAAAATAAAAAAATTTATTCATTGATTTCGAATTGAACCGCTGAAATCCACCAACCAAGCTTATTTTGGTGTCGGTCTACAGAAGGTAGGGCTAAACATTGGGCCCAAAAGAGTGAGTAATGTGAGTAACAATCCCCAAACCAAACCCTTTAGGGATTAAAGTTATTACGTAGAAAATCAATGATTTTCTAAGGTAAAAAAAAATTATCCTAGAGGTTAAAGAAATTATAATATGATTTTCTAAGGTTGGAAGATGAAGACAAAAGCATTTAGATCATTTTCTTTTAGACTTTAAACTAACGAAAGTCAGAGTACATCATCAATTTGAAAACAGGGAGGATTTGTCATCAAATTTTTACCAAAACTTGAAAGTTTATATATAGATCATCAAATGTTTTAGGAAATTTCTATGATCTACAAGGTCCAAGGAACGGTTAAGATGGGTAGAGATATAAATTTCCCAGTGACCAATCCAGATTTCCTGCAAACAATGTTTTGGGAAATCCTAAAGAAATATCATCCTATTTCAATTGTCCGTCGAACACTTGGTATCCGACAATGTTGGACACTAGAATTTTTCTTTTGATATGAGCTTTCATGGTTGAGCTTTGCACCCATCAACATATGCTGTGTAGTACACTTTTTGACCCCCATGGCCCATAACTCTTAGTGGACTTTCAACAAAAAATTAAAATTAGCTTGAGGTTATTTCTAGCAATTATGTTTGAGGACTTTTTATGTTAATGATGAAGAGATTTAAGAGGATGTGTCTTTAGATATAAAGCTAGATGGTTAAAGTGATATTCATTTCTATGCAATTGACATTGACGTATTCAATCAAATTAATAGAGAAAAAAAAAAGTACAAGTAGATGGTAATTAAGATCAATTATTCTTTATAAAATTTGTCGATTATAAAACAGCGTGAGAATTTTCTTTTTCTTTTGATTGATAAAATGGGGTTAAAGGGACCCCAGCCTGAAGATGGATAGACACAAATGATAATGATGATGATGATATTATGGATGAGTGAAAAGATAAAAGAAAAAAAAATAATAATAAAGTAATATACATCTTCATGAAATTTAGTAGTCTTAATAAATGATAAACATTAAAAATAATAAATAAAAAATAACAAGTTGTTTGAGGTAATTTTATCATATGAAAGTGAAAAAGTTACAAATTGGAACTAAGTTAGAAGATAAAAAATCAAAATAATATAGTGTAGGTAAAAATAAATTACCTCAACTCCAAACCTATATCTCGAGGACGATCTTCCTCTTGTTCCCTGCAAAAAGCCTCTAATGTGGGATGGTTTCCCAGATTAAGACTCATTGATCGACAATCAAGTTAGAAAAAATAATAATAAAAGAAGGACAGCTAAATTAGATCATGAGTCGAAAAGTCCTTTAATTGTGTGTTGATAATTTTGTTTATAGATTTGCAGAGTTATTCTTACATTGATAACTTTTTTTTTTTGAAAATCTTGTGCATGTATCCCAATCCTCATTCGATTAGGATCTTTCCATCTTTATCTTTTTAATGTCGTGATGAATCATAGTTTTTTCTTATGTTAATCTCCTTCTAAATTGGTTTAAGAATCTCATTCTAATTAGGATCTTGTAGATCCTAGGAAACCTTCCACTTTAGGTTTGTTGTTATTCTCTTTCTAATTTTATAATCTTCCTTACATGAGCTAGGTTCCCAACTGAGTTAAGTCAAGTGTTTTGATTTCTTACACTCGCTACCAAGACTTAGTCCCCTAAAGGAGTCAGTTAAGGTGAGGAATGAATGTCTTAGTTTAACTATTCTTTTTTGAATGACCCTCCTTACTTCAAGGATGGGACGTATGTCCCTTCCGATTCAATCTTGCCTTGACTTATTGACCATGTGGAGATGTCTTATTGATCCACATCATCAATTGTAAGTATGTCACCACATGTAGATTGAGATGGTACCAACTAGTTTAATTGGTAGTCTTTGGGTGTGATACCAGAGACCTAGGTTCAAATCCCGCCAACACCTAGTTAGTGATCAAACTCATTAAAAGCAAGTTTACTAATAAATAAATAAATAAAAGATATTAAAATACTTGCAATAGCAAATTTAAAATAACCCAAAATTTCAAGATAGAACCCAATTAATTATGATCATGAGGTGAAAATTCTTAGAAAGAAGATAAAAACTCCATAATGTTGATTGATAGTAAACACTTGCAATAGAAATAACCAATCATAGATTATTTTTTTGGAATCGAAGGGCCAGTGGGCCCTAAGGTAGTACTACGTGGCATTTATAGATGGGACCTCAGTTCCACATCAAAAATTCCATTTCAATTTTTGGGGATTGTAGTTGGTTAGAAATCAAAAAGTAAGGCAGTCTCTTTTTTGTTAAAACTTGAATATTTTCTATATTTAGCTTTTTTTTACTGAGTGAGGTGAGGTGGTGATGAAGGGAGGTTTTGTCTTGACGTGAGTGAGAAGATACGATATTAGAGAAGGAGATGAGGAGAGGGTAAGGCCTACAGTCGGTGGCCCCAACCAAGCGTCACATAACGACACAGTAGCCTGCGTGAGAGGAGCAAGAACACCAGCAACACAACCTCTTCTACTCAATAAATAGTATTTTTTATTTTATTTTATTTTTGTATTTTTGATGAGAAGGGCCTGAAGATTATCAGAAAATCATTGAGGAGAAGAAAAGTATGTATGTTGATCTTTGTATGTATGTATGTATGCATGTATGCATGTAAGATAACCAAATTATAGAAAGAGAATAACAAGCTCTTCAATCTTCTATTACTTCTCATTAACAAGTGGGGAGAAAAGAAGAGGAGAAAAAGAGAAGAGAGAGGGTTTTTGAATTTCTTTGAATTGTTTGTCTTCTTCTCTCTTCAACTGTTTCCTTCGATTTTATTTCATCATTTGGAGGATTTTGTGGAGTTTTACTTAAGACTCTATAGAGGAGGAAGATCAATACCCAGAAGGAAAATTTTCAATTTTTTTTTCTTGCTAGGGAAAGTCTTAAAGAGAGTGGGACTAAAGAGAAGCTTGAGATTTTATGTAATTTGGTGAATATTTTGGTTGATTTTTTTACATTTAAGTGTAGTTGTGAGAAGAAGATCAAGAACTAGAAGGTGGAGTTGCTAGCTGAAGATGGCATCGGCTTCATCATCCTCTCCGTTCTTTGGAATGACAGAAGAAGATCAAAACCAGATGAAACAACTACAGTCATCTACACCAACATCATCAACAGCTCCAACCACAGCTCCTCAAAAGAAGAAAAGAAATCTCCCAGGAACACCAAGCAAGTAGCTATTACATCTGCATATAACTAAATTAATTAATTAATAATTTTTTTCAAAAAATTCTCTCACCTACATATTAAACCCCATTAGAAAAAAAAAAAAAAAAAACCTAATTTTGAATCTTCAGTGAGTATTGCTTATTTACTCATTTTTCTTCCAATTATTGTTATTTCTCTCTTTAATCCCCAAAAGAAACCCTAGTTTTTAAGACATCAGTGATGCATGGAAATTAATAAAATGGGTATTAATTGCATAATTTCTAATTATTATTTTTTTCTTGTTGTTTATTCTTGTTTTTGGCATCTTTTACAACAGATCCGGATGCAGAGGTAATAGCACTATCTCCCAAGACTCTAATGGCCACAAACAGGTTCATATGTGAGGTGTGTAACAAAGGGTTCCAAAGGGAACAAAACCTACAACTCCACAGAAGAGGACATAACCTCCCTTGGAAGCTAAAGCAGAAGACTACAAAAGAGGTGAAGAGGAAAGTTTATTTATGTCCTGAGCCCACATGTGTCCACCATGACCCTTCAAGGGCTCTTGGCGACCTCACTGGCATTAAGAAACACTTCTGTAGAAAACATGGAGAGAAGAAATGGAAGTGTGATAAGTGCGCTAAGCGATATGCAGTTCAGTCTGATTGGAAGGCCCATTCTAAAACTTGTGGGACTAGAGAATACAGATGTGATTGTGGAACCCTATTCTCAAGGTAACCAATTAACACTAACCCCTAAACAATCACATCCATTAATCTTCATTTGTTTTTTTACTAGGCACACTCAATCATAAGAGAATTGATGAGAGTTGGATAGGTTTTATTATACTTTTCTTTCTTTTATTTTATGTGTGTTTTATTTTCTCTCTTTTTTTCTTTTCTTTTTTTGAGATTCTTCTTCAACTATTTATTACTGAATGTCTACAATTAGTGGCAGAGGGACTGCTCACACGTGAATGAACTGTGAAACTGCCATGATAGAGAGGTTCCAAGAAACCAATAAAACAAACAAAAGTTCTATCTTTCTTTCATCTTGGAACAACCACTCTCTCAGCTCTCTCTCTCTCTCTCTCTCTCTCTCTCTCTCTCTCTCTCTCTCTCTCTCTCTCTCCTACTCCTATTCACATGCTGCCATACTAATATAACGAAAGGTGGTGGTTTTAGCAGATTTGTTCTCTTGTCGGTTGGCTAGATGTGAACAGATTTGGGATCTTGCAGGTTGCCCTTTTGATGAAAATGCTAGAGTTGGGAAAGAGAAGACACACAGATGTTCAAGATGCTTACTCTCTCTCTCTCTCTCTCTCTCTCTCTCTCTCTTGTTTTATAAAAGAACATGTTCCAAAGAGTGTCTTGTTCTCAAACACTTTAAGTTAGACTTGGGTTCATGCATTAAAAAGAAACAAATATTCCAATGGGTTGTGCATTAAATGAAGAAAGGGTTTCAAAAATAGGTTTTTTTATTGATGATTTTTATTTTGGCAAAAACTTTAGAATATTGGAAATTATGCAGATCATGGGTTTTGCATTAATTGAAGAGAGTTTTAGAAATGGGCTTCTTGATTGATGGCTTTTCATCAAGACTTGGGTTCTTGCATTATTCCAATGGGTTGTTCATTGAATGAAGTAGCGATTCAAAAATGGGGGTTTTTATTGGTAATTTTTATAATTTTGGCAAAATTCTTAGATTGGAAACCATACAGCTCATGATTTTTGCATTAATTGAAGTGAAAGTTTTAGAAATAGGGTTCTTGATTGATGGCTTTCATCAATCTTGAATGAAATTTCTTGATACATTAATTGTAGAACCAGTCCTCAAAATGGGACTTATTTATTGATTGTTTGATCATTTTCAAGTTTAAGAAAGATTCTTTCACTTCTCCCCTTCAATTGTTTCCCTTCGTGGGAATGTGAAGTAACATCTTTTAATTTTTCATTCTCTCCATTTTATCATCATGAATGCAGTTTGTGTGTGTGTGTGTGTGTGTGTGTTTGAAGTTCTTACATTGCTTAATTGAATTAATCAGTTTTAAAAATGGATTTTCATTGCTAATGACTTTTGAGTTTCAACTGAAATTATTGATCTCCTTTCCCCTTGATCCTAATTGGGAATTGCATTAGTAATTTGTTCATGTTCATTGATTGATATTCTTCCTATAGAGAATTTGTTTGAAACTTATTTTCTTCAACATTTATTGTTCCAAATTTGAATAAATTAGTTTCTTAAAAAGTTAAAAAAAAAAAAAAAAAAATGAACCAAGAAAATAAAATCATAAACTTAAGCATGAGTTTCTCTCTCTGATTCTCTAATTAATGAAGTAAAGCCCCATTTCCCTTCGTTTCCAATTTAGTTTCTACTCAAACTGATCTTATGCTTTCTTTTTTGCTTAAATTCTCGCAGACGTGATAGTTTCATCACTCACAGGGCCTTCTGTGATGCATTGGCTCAAGAGGGTGCAAGGCTTCCTACAAACCTAAACACCATTGGAAATCATTTGTATGGAGGTAGTAATATGGGATTAGGCCTATCACAAGTGGGTTCCCAAATTTCCTCATTACAAGATCAAAATCACCCATCTAGTGATCTATTACGACTGGGTGGTGCTGCAGGAACTCAATTTGATCAACTAATTGCCCCTTCTTCAACTCCATCGTTTCGACCTCCACAACCCGGTCCATCATCATCCTTCTTCCTCCCTGGCTCATCAAACCAAGACTTCCATGGATTGATACAACTTTCCGAACTCCATAACAGCACCAACAACTCTTCTTCGGCTGCTGCTGCTGCCAATCTCTTCAACCTCAGCTTCTTTTCCAATAGTAGTACCACTAGCAACAATGCTAATAGTAACAATAGCCATACCTGCTCTTCTGGTTTGCTTATTAATCCTGATCAGTTTAACTGTGCTGGTGGAGGCGAAGGGACCACGATGTTTTCAGGTAATTTAATGGGTGATCATCACATGGGTTCTAATGTATCTTCTCTCTACAACACTTCTATGCAAAATGACAATGGAATCCCTCAAATGTCCGCAACTGCATTGCTTCAAAAAGCTGCTCAAATGGGTTCAACAACAAGTGGGAATAGTACTACATCCTTGCTAAGAGGCTTTGGTAGTTCTTCTTCAAACAGTACAAGACAAGATAGGCCACACATTTCTCCTAATTTTAGGGGTAGTTTTGGTGGAAGTGGAAGTGGTGGTGGTGGTGGAGAGAGTCTAAGATCACAAATTGAAAATGAAAACAATCTGCAAGACTTAATGAATTCTCTAGCACAAGGGAGCTCATCAGCTTCAATTTTTGGAGGTGAGACCGGCTTTGTTGGGTTTAACACGAACAGGCTTACCTTGGACCAACACAACAATAACTCGAATTTGGGTAACATGGATGAACCTAAGTTGCATCAAAGTCTCACAATGAGTATGGGAGGATCAGATAGATTAACTAGGGACTTTCTAGGTGTTGGGGGAGTAGTAAGAAGCATGAGCAGTGGGATATCGCAGAGAAAACAACATGACGACATCGACATAAGTTCGTTGGACTCGGAAATGAAGTCGGCGGCAGCAGCAACAAATCCATCTTTTGGAGGCGGGAATCGAACTTTTGGAGGTGGAAATTTTCAGTAAGGATTTGAACAAATTGTGGAAAGAAAAAAGGAATTTAGGTATGTATAACTCAACTTGGTGATGACTTTGTTGGAGAAATTTTTAATGTTGTTGTTTCATTGTGGTAGGATTTCTTGGTGCATGTGCCTTAAGGCTTTATTTCCTTGAAGGTTTTACTTAATTTCGTTTTTGAGTAGCTTTTGCTTATAAGATAATCATTAACTTAGGATTCTATTGTTTCTCTTGATTAACTCTTTCTTTCACTCCTGTTCTCCCAGTAAAACAAAATAAAAATAGAAAACTACTCACAAAGATGTTGCAGCACTGGGCCGGGATAGAGCTTACCTGTATTGGAAAATTACTAAGATGACTGTAGATCCCTTATTCCCAGAAATTTTTCGTATCTCATGTTTCACATTATAGTTTCAATATAGATTAATAGGAAGGGATATTAATGTGAATAAGACACATGATATCATTGCTAAAGTGCCTATGTCATTATAAATGTTCGACATTTCTGCATAGATTAATGTTAGAGTAACCTCAGCAGAGGACACACAGAGACATTTTGATGTGGTGACGTGCACATGCCTATAGATGTTGTTTCTTCAAGATACAAGTAAAACGCATCTATAGACATACGCGTACCACCACGTCAAGATGTCCCCCACTGAGGTCACTCCAACATGACTCTTCTTCATTTTACTTTGTATTATGTTCTCTATCAATTATGAATGTTTGTCATTCTCTTTGATGGGCTCACATACCCAAAAAATACCCTGACCATTAAATTCTAGCCACCAGATTCCTTTACTTTGTCAATGAGACCGATGGTAAATCATGATGAAATGTTTGAATCCAATGGCTAAAAATCATTGATCTTAATGGGGTTGAAAGAGTTGTGTTTTTTTTTTTTTTTTTTGCATGGAAAAATGGAGACAGTTGAGTAATGTTACCTAACACCAATGGTACATGATCTGCACTATATTTGTAATGTCAACATCTTGAGTACTCTATAACAAGATATTGTAATAATTCGCATGCTATACTATATATCCTTATCAATGCATATCCCCACCTTTTGCTAGTTTGTTTTTTATATGGATTTTTTTTTCTAATTTTTTTTATATACATTTTCTTTACTCTCAAGTTTTTTTATTTTCTATTTATTTTTTAGAAAATGAATATAACCTTTTCATTATTATGAGAGTTATGTTAATTATTCATGCAATATTTATTTGGATGTTTTGTTTATATAAATATGTGGTTGTGGTTGTGTACTTATTTTATAAGAAATCTAGGGTTATAACCTGACTCCACCATTCAATTAAGATCAAAAATAATTACCTGGGAATTAAAAGATAGAATATTATTAGTACAGCTGGGTTGGTTTGTGTAACTAGATGTGTTTGTATTATACGTAATGTGTTGGTAATTTATAGAATTTTATCATAAGGTGTTTTGTGTATCTAATGTATGTCTTTTGTTTTTGTGTGTGTGTGTGTGTGTGTGTGTGTGTGTGTGTGTGTGTGAGAGAGAGAGAATTTATTGTGAAATTATTTAAATTACATTGAAACATTTTTGTCTCCCAAGGTGTTTTTATTGTTTGTCGTGAACCAGTCGTGTACATATAGATTCCATTATTTGTTTTATATACTATTAGACCATACGGAGGTGTATGGAATAAAAGTGTGAAAGATACACCGAATCAGTATCACTGCATATCTCATTAAATAAAAATATTAGATCACATGATCTATCATAATATATTCTTTTTTCACAAAATATGATTTCATAGAGACCTAAAAATCACCTACTACCTTCGTCTACTACTCCTAACAAGTTAGGGACGCTGAATTCTATGGCCCTTTCGGTTGACTTTTGTTGAAAACATTCCACTCACCACTCCTTTCTTACTTTCACTCCTCAAAAGTTTGACTCCCACTAATACCTCCCTCCCTACTCCTCTAGTCTATACAACTCATTGAGTCAACTTTTTAATTGATTAGGTTGGATTTTGAGATCACATGACCCCAAATTCGATTTAGAACCAACTTCTGAGTCAACTCAAAAATGCACCAAAATTCAATTGAGTTATTCAATAATATAAAATACTTTCTGCAGATCAAAATGTAAATTATTTATTATAAAATATCTAATTTATTTATAAATTTATGAGAGATTTATTGGGCAGATCTATTTATTGAATTTTGTTACAAAAACTCCCTTACTTTTTTACTTTAACAAATCTTCCTTTATGAATCATACTACCATGATTAACATGGTGACATTTCAAATATTACTAAGGGTCATTGGGTACACATGGATTATCAAATTAGCAATCCAACAACACAGGTTTCATGCAAAAACTCAGATTAAAAATTAAAAAAAATAAAAATTTTGAGTTTGATCTTTTGTGTTGAAAATGGATTGCTACCAAGAGTGGAGTCAAGATTTTATTGTAGTGGAAGAAACTATTTAGACTTTTGATTAGACGTTGAAGAAGATGATATTTAAGGTATTTTTAATTAGTCTATGGGAGAAGGCCTAGTCAAGAGACAATGTTATCTTCAAAAATTTGAAATAGATGGACGAATTGGAGGGAGGTGAGGAGGTGGGGACAAATGAGTTTGTAATTAGTTGAAAATATAGGGACATCTCAAAGTTCTGTAAGGGCAATGGCCCCCACAAGCTCTTTACTAACTTTGCCCCTTATGACTACCGAACTCTTAAATTTAAAACTAAAATTTAACAGTGAAAATTTACTTTTTATCGATTTTTTTTTTTTTTTGAAGTTCTTTGAATTTTTTCCTTTATAACCTTGTAACATCTGATCGTAGTTTTGGATGCTACAAATAGATGTACTTAAAATTCACTCCAAGGTATGTTAAGTTACAAATTAACCACAAAAATTTGAATTATATGATGTGAATCTTACTTCAAGATTTGCAGGTAACAAACTTGATAAAGTAAAGTTTGGTGAGTAACAAACTTCATAAAGTAACGTTCTTTGTAATAAAAATGCAACAGTTGGATATGCCAGATAAACCTCTCTATTTGTATTTGCTCATATGGGCTCACCTTATTCCGTGCGTGTCAATATGACTCGATGGACATATGAGTCGAGTCACTGTAGACTCATTGTTTTGCTAATATGCGCTGCTCTCATAGCGTGCACGTTATTTAGACACATTTTTTTATTTTTTTTCTTTTTTTCGCCTTTTAGAAAGAGATTGAGAAGTGATTTGTGATGGATCTAGAAGTGTAGATTATTTAGAGCAGAGGGGGCAGCACGGAGAGAAGGAAAGAAAAGGCATCTCTCTAGCAATGTCGTTATAGTTATTATTGAGGAACCCTGGTGGCAGTTTTGTCGTTTTTGAATTATCATGGATATTCTCGTCTTTTCCTCAAAAGTCAGTCAGCTTTTGATAATTTTCAATCTTCTTTTCTCTCCCATAATCATTGTTTTATAGATTCCAAAGTGAAAATTTTCTCTTTTTCTTTATTTTTTTGTTTCGTATTTTACACTCCATGCGAATGTTCATATGAAGTACATACGTCCTTCGCTCAGGAAAAAAATAAAAGAAAAAAAGGCTTAAAATGCTTTATGAATCCATCCATCAATGCATGCATGGATGTGTTGGGTCACACTGATGTACTTGATTTAAATCAAAATATGTTATGGGACAATTAATGAGACAAATGTTGCATCAGCCTCCTTTGAAATCCAAATGCTCTATTAGTTGCAACTTTTATGTAAAAATTTAAAAAAACATTATCTAACATAAATGTGCAATTAGGGGTGTTAATGGGTCAGTTCCGATTTGATTCTTATGAATATTGGAATCATAATCTTTATATTTTATCGATTCTGATTCTAATTTTAAAATAAGTGAAATCGGAATCGAAACCATCAAAAATCACGAATACCCGTTGATTCCGATTCTCAAGAATCAAATGAGAAAAATTATTTTAAAATTATTATAAAAGAAACTCTTTCTAAAAAATAACAAATTATTTGTTAAGTATCAACTTGATAATAATTTATTCCACTAAAATAATGATTTAATGACTTTTATTTTCAAATATTAAAATTTATTTCTTTTACAAGTAATAACTTTAAAAAGAAATGACTTATCTTAAGTTCAAATATTTATTTTATATGAAATTTTAAAAATTTTATATCATAAATATTAATTTTAGAATATAGGATAATCTTGAATCATATATAATGTAAAAATAAATGACAAAATAAATCGATTCCGGGTACCTATCGGATAGAACCTAATGGTTCCGGTTCCTATCAGTTCGATTCCATATTATATCCGATACTAATCAATTCCAATAAAAAGGGAACCAGAATTAGGGTTTTCGATTTCGGTTCCGAGTAAATGGGTACCCATTGACACCCCTATGAGCAACTTTTGGTAGTCTGTAATAAAATGTACAAGTGATAGTAGCATTTTGAAATAATAACTCACATTGCATGTTAAATTAATAATATCATTTAATTTGCTATAATTTCTCATTCAATTTTTACCTACAAAATTGACAGACTCAACAATACACATTTAGTCCTTTTAGATCACTCCAACTTACATCAAGGCACTCATATATCCTCATCATAGCCATTAAGATGATGCTCATCTCATCATTAGAAAATAATCAAAACACCTTACAATAGAAATGACATTATCAAGTGTAGGAATCAAATACCTGTTACAACTAATAGAGAACTTCATTTTTTAATTAAATAAAAAATAGATATTATATAAAGAAATTCAATGAAAATAGATTTAATAAAAACGATGCTACATCACATTAATTGAAATGGCTTTGCATATTTTAATGAATGGAATAATAATAATAGTATTGAACAAGTGTGAAGGGTGGAGCTAGTAAAGAGTTGGTGGGGGCAATTGGCCCTACAAAACTTTGAGACACCTCTGTATTTTCAACTAATTACATGCTCCATTTGTCTCCACTCCCTCACCTCTCTCCCCATTCTCCCCCACACCCTCACCTCCCTCCAATTCACCCCCATCAATTTTTTGTTGATGACATTGCCCCTTGACCGGACCTTCTCATATACTAATTGGAAATGACCTAAATATTCTTTTCTTCAATTTCTAACTAAAAATCTCTGAATTTTTCTCTAAAATCATTCATCTTCAAGTTCTTCATCTATACAACTAATCATAATTTGCCCCCACTATAAGAAAATCCTAACTGCGCCCAGGTATTGAATATCTTACTAGTTTAAGAAGATGATGATGATAGTTATATATTGGTGGTGATGGTGATGGTGGTGGTGTGGATGGTGAAGGCACATTGATGTAAGTTTTTTATTTTATTTTTTGAAATTGTGTTGAATATCCTACTTAGTTTAATAAGATGATGATGTAGCTATTATGGTGATGATGATGATGGTGTGGATGGTGAAGGCATTGATGTAATTTTTCTTTAATTCATAAGAAAAGACCAAGGTCAAGGATGGTATATCATCAAATATTCACCAAACTGTGGAGGGAATGGATTTAATTGGAAAATAATAGTTGGGCATGCGTCACGGAAAAGAGAGTTTAAATTACTTGGACCTACGATTAAGACCTTATTACACGGTTTTTCCACCATTTAAAGCATAAACGCTATTCACATGTGAGAAACAAACGGAAGGAAAGGTATTTCTGATTTTTGAAAGTTTTTTGTTCCGATTATTAAAAATCATTGAACTAATCTGAACCAAACAAAGTTATGAATTTTAAAATCCGATTATCAACGAGAATCAACTTCTACAATCCGAATGAAATGCCCCCTAAATCACCCATTTTTTAATTGAGTCGTATACATCGTTTCACACATTGATATGCACAGAATGATAAATACTTCTCACTTGTATCTCGATGAAAAGCATCTATGATTTTGTAGGTACATCCACATCAGCAATGTGTGAAATGATGTCAATTTCAGTGTTTCTTCAGAATTTTCCTTTTTAATATTTAAAAACTTGGTGAGTATCCAATTTTATAATTATCTATTTAAATGATTATATAAATTACACAGCCACATCTGCAATTCACTTATTTTAAATTGGAAAAATTACTTAAAGGACTGTTACGGAAGGATTTCTTTCTAAATAGTCCTTAAGTTTCGTGTGTTAGGTTGATAGGACATTTAGTAAACCTTTTTTCTTTTTTAATGGTCCCTTATACTATCAAGTTCATAACTTTTACTATTGAACTCACCACTATTTATTGTTGAATTCACCACTTTTTATTTACTATCAAACTTGATGTTTTTTTAATTTTTGTGGAGTTCACCGTTTTTTAATAAAAAGTGGTGAACGGCACTGGTAAAACCCACCCATTTTCAATTTTCAAGATTTCCTACTAAAATACATGGCAAGATCGACTAAAAACTTGAGATAATAACTTGTTTAAATGATATAATCCAAAACTACCATTATTGATCGATTTTCATCCAAAAATTGAAAAAAAAAAAGTGAAAAAGTCATTGATTTTTACATACATCTTCAAAATATTTGAAAATGTTTTCTTCTTCTTTCTTAAATCCTTTCTGACGAAATGGAATCTCCGAAACTCAATTAAAATGCCAAAAATCCAATTTTTGAATGAAAACTATTAGTTGGAACAATAAGGACATTCAATCGTGAGGAATGTGGGAGTTGAGGTCCAGGGACCAATTAGAAAGAAAATTTTTACTAAATATCCTGCCAAGCAACAACTGAAAACTGAGGGACTATTTAGAAAGAAGTCCCTCTGCGAGCGACGTTTAAGTAATTTTTCCTATTTAAATTCCTATTGAACCTAAGAGAAAACTTTTTGGTAATCTAGATATACCCTTGAGTTTATGCCAATATTTGAATACTCTCTTATTTTCATACTTGTTGTTTCTATCAACTTTTGACACCCCTCTATAATGAGTATTTGAGATATCTCTCATGCTTTCAAAATGATAATATGTCACATTTGACCATGTTGCCCCCTCTTGCCTATTTTAATAAGATGCTCCTCTACATTAGGTAATATTTGGGACAAACCCTTATGTTTTCAAAATTGATTATAAGCCCTTGTTAACCCATAAGAACAAAGAGCTGGATTTGCTAATTATTTGGTGAGGTTTAAATTCAGTTAATTTGAATAAGTTCGTTTAAAAAAAAATGGAAATATTTTCAGGGAATATACAAATGATGTTTTTGGTTTTCTTACTAAAAATCGCCACCGTCATCTCCCTAAAAAAAAAAATCATATCTTCATCCTGATATTTGAATATTGAAAACCAAATTTTTTAGGTAGGAGGGTAAAAAATAAATCAAATCCCTTCTTTTATAACATGTAGTATTATTTTTCATTGGGATTATTTATATATATAATCTGGAATCTTGTCTTCATGAATCCAGACAAGGACAACAACAATCTTCCACTAATGATATTCTAGCACCTAAAGCAAGGAAAAAACTAATTTAATTAGTGCCATTGATATAAAATAAAGTGATTTAGCTTCGCTAAGCGTGTATTATTAGTGATTATAAATCTAAAGACAACAAGAGGCTTGTTTTTAGCTTTGTCCCAATCGGTTTAATTGGCCTATATAATGGATGTGTTCAAGAATCAAGATAGGGCTGTCAATGGATTGGATCAGACCCGGAATTCAATCCATTCTGATCCAATAACTTTGGATTTGGATTAAAGACTTATATGGGTTCTTATAATTGGTTTTGATAACCTATCGAATCGGTTTTGGATCAACCATGTCTTGTTCATATGGAGGGTCACTACAGGAAAATTGGGCTGTAACGACGATTTTTAGTTACGGTCAAAGTCTGACCGTCGCTGAAACAACGATTTTATTACTCGACTCGCTCCCTCAAACACTCGAACTCCGCCTCTCTCATCTCATCTCGTCTTCTCTCATCTCCGCTGAAACTCGAACTCCGCCTCTCTCATCTCTGTCTCTGTCTCTCTTCTCTGCTGAAACTTGAACTCCGCCTCTCTCTCATCTCCGTCTCTCTCTTCTCCGCTGAAACTCGAACAATCTCTCTCTCTCATCTCCTCTGAAACTCGAAGCCTCTGTCTCATACTTGCAAATCTCGTTTGAAATAGATCTCAAGCTCGAAGATCACAAGCTCGAAGATCTCAAGCTGCTGAAACTCGAACACTCTTTAAGGATTATTCGACATAGAACCTCTCTACCTCGCTGTCGATCTCTCTCTATCTTGATCTCTGAAACGCGTGAGGGTTCAATAATCAGATCCGATCTGACCTCGGCCTCCCGAAAATTAAGGTATGTTTTGCTACGTATTTTGTTAATTTTTCTGTTCAATCGATCCCTAAACCCTGGATTTTTGTTGATATTTTGTTGATTTTGCTGTATAATCCTAATTTCTACAGCTTTGATTCAAATTTTGGTACGATTTCAATCAAAAATCCCAATTTCGAAAATTTGGTTCGATTTAAATTCAGAAATTTTAGTTCGATTTGTAATTTCTCTGTTATACACATATTCTGCATTTGTTTTGTGAGAATGATCTCCATGGCTACAAGCAAGGTTTAAAATCTCATTTTGATTATTTATTAGACCAAATCAGTTCTTCTCAATGACCAATTAAAGCCTTACTTGACTTTCTTTGTACAAGATTGATTAACATGCCTGCTTACATTTCTCTATTTGAGGCATAAACTCTTGTATAAACTCATTCATATTAAATACACAGCATGTTTGGTCTGCTGTTAACTTTATATTTCTAATTTTCTTTCTTTTCTGTAATGTGGAAGTTTCATATGCCGGAGCGAGATGTATTCGAAAGTTTGCCTAAATTTTAGTATCTAAAGATAAGGATTGGTCTTAGTAAAAAACATCTCAATTTGCTGACTTGCTTACTAGACAATTCCCCTAATCTCGAAACTCTCATCGTTGATTTTCATGAGGTGCCAACTCCCATCTATGCCTTATGTGTTCATACCTTCCCAATTCTATGCTCTTAATTTTTGTTAATTAGTTACTTTCTTTTAACATTCAACTTTTTCTTTTTGTCTCTTAGGCTTTCAACAAGAAGGGGGAATTTCAATATTGTGAATAGTTACAGTGACTCAGCCCATTAACTACATAATATAATTTACATACTTCCTTACATTTTGAATCAATTTTGGTGATGTTATGAAATTCATACCAGATTATTTTTATGTTACAACCTAATATATTTTTATATTACTTTATATAAGGGTCGGGATCCATAGACTCATGAAAAGTGAACTTATATGTTCACACACATTCTTGAACTTGTATATCTGAGGTCCAATGGTTGCACAACTCTTTCTTGTGGCTTTGTTTCCTATCCAATGTCAACCCTTATCAATAATTCTTTTTTTTTTTTTTTTAAATCTCATTGATTTTTATTCTTTTATAGATACTTCTATCTATTTTCATTAGTAAGGGATAAAAGCTTTGTAGATAACACCATATTATATTAATTGCAACTCACATTATTAATAATACATATTGATAAGTTGTTAAATAATGAGTATGCTGATTTGTTATGTATTACTAATAATACATATTTGGTAATCGTTCATGGAAGATTGCCTAGTATCTTTCACTTTAATGGGTTGGGTCAGGTAAATTGAGTCAATTCATAGATAATATTAGGTCAAGTACGGTCCGTAGATGGACCGGTCTCAAGCCCGGATAAAGGAGGAGGGAAAAGATAAGGTATTGTTTCATATTTCAAGACAAGTAGTTCGTTGTAAAATGAAGTAGTGCCATATGTGAGCCATTATCATTATTAAAATGATATTAATAGTTTTGCATTGTCTGTTTCTATAGGTGGTTGAGTTGAATGTTCAAGTTGAAGAACCAGGGAACAATAATGTTCACAGTAATGCATTTTATGCAGAAGAGGAACTGCTCAAATCTGAAATGCAAGCAATGCGTGATTGTAATCCTTTGTCTGCTCGCCATTGGATTGTAAGGCATCACTCCCTTTCTCGCTGCTGATGCGTCTCTTTTTATTCACTTGGGTGGGTGACTCATGACTGGGTGTTTAAGTTGATGTGTTTCAGACCATTAATTTTTGTTAATTTTCTGCATATAAATAGTCTTTATTGTCAATTGTTTCTTATATTTGCATATTGTCAAATTGGCATGATAAAATGGTGTTGCTGCAAATTGCTGCGCCAACAAGAACAAATGTTCCTGAGTGTATGCTCTTTCACTTGACATGGTTTATCTTATTTTGAATGTTTTAGCTAGGAATTTCTTTTCAGAAGTTATAATATTATGGGATAGATCATGTTTGCCTCAAGGAATTTCTTATTGTCCTTATTGCTTTCTGCCAATTTTCAAAGGTTTCAATAGAATTTTCCAATTAAGGTTTAAAATCTTGGATCTGATGAACATCTTGGCAAAGCTTGAGAAGGAATGTAGAATTGGTTCTAATTTTATAGTTGTATGCTGAACTTTAGATTGCATAGGCATTTAGATAGCATGTGTCTTGTGATATAATTTTTTAGGAGTTGTAGGAATTGATGTCGTTGCCATTGGGGCTGATGCCAAATGCTACTGGGAACCTCACCAAATGCAATGCCGGATTAAGCTTCACCCACAATGACCTTATTGCTGCCTTGACTCTGTGAGTAGTTTCCTTTCATTAAAAAAGCCTTTTTTTATTATACATTCCTATACTACTGTACATCTCTCAATTATATAGGCTTGCACACTATCTATGAATCTCATACTCAACAAATCTCTTCCCAGATCCGGAGTATAAAATTTTGTGACCAAATCACTAGTGGGGATGATGGATGTAGAGTGCATCATTGTTTGGTTTATTAATTATTATATGTTTTATTGTGGACGAAGGAGTTAAAGGTGACACATTGAATGCTTCCTATTATCAAATAGTGAGCCCCCTGACCAACACGGCAATTGGAGCAGAGTTGACCCATACCTTCTCAACCAATGAGAACACTCTGAACTTTGGCACACAACATGCATTGGATCCCCAAGAGTAAGAGGCTTACTCTAGATATGAAAGGTGCTGATGGTGGGAATGGGTTGGATGTGGATGAGTAAGAGGCTTCCATCTTAGTATGGCAGAAAGCAATAAAAGGTAGGTAGAAGGACAAAGCTATTAGTTTTTATGTATGAATGATGACATTCATCTTTGTTTTTATTTATGCACCATCTTGGTTAAATTTTAAATAAAGGACTGATCCAATGATGGGCACAAGCATCTCTTTGTCGAGTCCAGATTATTATTTATGGCAGATTTTATTTTTTATTTTTTTATTAATTTTTATTTCTGGTTGTCACAGGCTGTCCAATCCTGAAGGCTGTGTGTGGTAAGAATAATTCATAATTCCACTTGCATTTTACAGCATAAATGCATCTGTCAATTATCAGTTTCACATTTTTCTTGTTTTTCCTGTTAGCCCACTCTTTCATTTTATTCTCATTGTTATGGTTCTCTATTTTTTCAATTTTTCCCCCTTCTGTTGGTATCTCTGGGAGAATCCCCACCTTAGGTGAGACTATAACTCCCCCTGGGAGTTGTGCTATCCTCCCGCACTACACTCATCGGGTAAGTGCAGGCTGTACCATACCTTGGGGTTTGTCTCAAGGGAATCATTGCTTTCTTGGAGGTTTTGAACACTTGACCTATACTTCTGGACACTACTCTGCTTGTAAGCTATACAGTCATTGTGCTATGCTTTTATTTGGCAGTATGGTGTTCATTTTATCCTTTTGCTAGTAAATTTTGGTGTATTTTGTTGTTGACGTGGATTTTGTTAGATACTCATGCTTGTCATGCTCCATGTAGTGTTTAATTTAATTTTCTTGATAGTATCTGACTTTTTGTTGTCTTCCTATTTTACTTTACTGTAGAATGAGACTTCAATACCAATGGAATATTAGGAATCGATAAAGAAGCTCGGGGAACAATGAGTGATAAATCAGCGTGGTGTATGGCTTGGCTTTGCAGAATCAAAGAAAGAGAGAATTTGATTTGCTTTGCTTTTGTGTTTGAAGACTCAAAAAGAGAAAAACAAAGATGTCTGGTAACACTCAAAGCATGGGTTACAAAGCTGTTCAAGCCAAGGGCCAAGCTGAGGTGAGCTTTCAAATGGCATGGTTCATGATGCATGATGTGCATGATGTATTATCACATGGGCAGTACATGATGTGGTGCAATGCGCATCATCATGTTATAGCTAATATTGATCTTCTATATATATGTATTATTGTTATTTTTTTAATGTGTCAAATATTAAAATATCTGCTAATTTATTGTGATGTGATAATGTATGATGTTGATGATTTGAATCATCATTTTACTGTAGTGGCTGGACCTACCCCCCCGGTCAATCTTTCGTAAATTTGTCGATTTCTCATCTTATTTAAACCGATTTCTATCATAACTAATATGGGTTGGATTTGTTGTCTTTAGTTTGTTATGCCTTTGAAGCAAAATGTTCGAGAAGTCAAAAGTGGTCTTTTTTGACTATGTAATAGAACTGTGTATTTGGATTGTTCTTTCTGGGTAGTTGTTGTTTGGTTGCCTTACCTTGTTTCTGTTTTTGATGCACATAACGTTATATCAATCTCTTGTTTTCTTTTCCCTAATTCAGTTCAATTTGTAAGCATTTTTCTCACCTTCTTTAGTATAAATTTATCAAGTCAGATAATCAATTGTAAAATGAAAGATTGATGTTGACAAATGTCTTTGCTATGTATAGTGCAAGTTTACAATTATGATAAAAGAGAACACTTTCAAAGAACTATCTGGCTTTGAACCAGTATCTGTGAGCATTAAAAACACTATGGTTGACATGGTCATATCCCATTTTGTTTTTCTGTTTGAAATTTTAGTAAGGTGATGTTGTTTTTCAGATGGAACCATTAAGCTTTGTCACAATGGGGGAAGACCTGCTTCCAAAAAAGGTTTGGTAAGGTGTCCAATGTAGTTTAAACTTCTACCAAAACAGGCCACGTAGACACTATTCTTATGCTATAGGAACAAGATGCCATTCTGGATCTTGTCTCTAAGAGAAGAGTGTTGATAATCTGACTTAGGCACGTGGCAACTCAATCAACTTATCTGACGTAACAAGCTCAATCAGAATCAGTATTTCAGATCTTTGCTTCAATCAGAATCTTGAAGTCTTGCTTTTGATTAATTTGTATATCGCTTTAGTTAGATCTGATTAATCTGTGTGATTTTCACGTTTTTCTTTCCCAATCTGTTCAAGTTCTAATTAATGTGCTTTGGAACCTAATTTGGGGACTTTGTATCTAATTAGTTTTGATTCTTGCAGGTTTATCTCATGTTATGTTGTACTCTGATAGCTTCGGCTACTGGTTACTCACAACAGTAGGATGCATCGGAAGTATGATTTGGTTACTCTCACTCCTCCACATGAGGAGGTAAGCTTGTTATCTCGCTTTTTTGTCACAATTTTTAGTGTTATGAGCTTAATATGTAAATTTATGAGAAGATCAACTGGTTTAGCCTTGTAAATTTATGGTTCCTCCATTAAATTTTCACTATCAAAATGGGTTGTTGTAAAGAAGTAATACAAATTTGAACACTACCAAACACTTTCTTTTATACCATTTCCAATGTATGTTGTGTCTGTGGGCTTAGACCCATAGCTCAGTCAAACTTTGAGGTCATGGGTTCAAGTCCAGCTTACTCATAAAAAAAATGCGTTGTGTGTGTAATTGTATTTTTTCATGACGGGTGAATTCCTTTTGTTATAAACAGATCTGGAGAATATGCTTGCACTGCTTATGTAACATTCAAAGAGGCTCATGCCCTTGAAACTGCTGTCTTGCTCAGTGTAAGTTTCCAATCTAAACTCTTGATTATGAAACAATGAAATTGATGTGTATTGGGGAGAAATTGAATTACTTTGGTGGGAAAGGTGGATGTCTACTGAATTGATGGAGCATACATATACCTACTGACTTGTCCAGTTACATTGCAAGCTTTTAACATTACTTTATATTGATCTTTAATGTGCCCATATCTTCGTGAATTTGCAGTCCTATCTCAATATCCATGTTTGTTCATTGCATTTGAATTATAACTTTGCAGGGAGCTACAATTGTGGATCATCCATATAAATATTGCTATAAATTGTGGATCCGAAACCTTTAGTATAAACTGATTTGATGTGCTTTAGTATAAACCTTGAATTTAATTTATATGCATGAATCGACTTGACTATGATCACAGGGCGTATTCACGGGAGATTGTGGCAAATAACTAGTTCATGGGGTAGCGATCGTGGGCTATGGAGCAACTCTAGATGGGACCAAGTATTGGATAGTGAAGAACTCATGGGGACCAGAATGGGGTAAGAAAGGTTACATAAGAATGCAGCGCAGCATAGCTGATGAAGAGGGAATATGTGGTATAGCCACGGATGCTTCATATCCTATCAAGACCTCAGCAAAGACAACTAATTAGTTATAATTTTTGTAATGTAAAAGTAAAATTAGTAGCTCATGTTGTATCATAATCTGTGTAATAGTAACACAATGAACTCTAGTAGAGTGGGGCATTTGGGTCTTTTCATATTGGTAAGTGGGTTCATGGTCATCAATTTCAAAATATTAGGGGTATCTCCAATATTCTGCAAAACATGAGGGGGCTGGTGTAAAATAAAATTTTTTTTTTTCTTCAAAAACCTTTACAGCGACGGCCAAAAGCCAAAAGCGTAGCTAAAGAGTAAACTTATTTTTTTTAAAAATGATACCCTATAGCGACGGCCAGCATTGGCTGTCGCAATAAGTCCTGCACTAACGACGTCCGTGAATTAGTTGGCCGTCGATATAACATATAGCGATGGGCTATTTAGCGACGACGACCGACGGCCTCCCTGGCCGTCGCTACATGTTTTTGCTACGGTATTTTACCCTATAGCGACGGTCACGACCGTCGCTATAGCCCTATTTTACTGTAGTGGGTCCATCCCATAAAATGTAAGAAAGTATATAGAGTACATTATATGTTTTATTTAAATATATGAAGTTCATTTTGGATTTTGTCTATTAAATCGGATTTGATCCCATTTGGAACTTATCTAATTGTCATTGGGTTGGATTTGGATCCTGAAATTAAGATCCAATATAAACCCAATTCAACAAGGATTCGATTCGATGCTTATACGATCAAGTCGACCTTATTTCAAATTGTCCTAAAAGTTATCCCAACTCACCAAGAAAAATAGATATCCCGCTTCCTATATTCTTTCCTCGAGAACTAAATTGGCTATGCAATATGTTACAGAAATCCACAGGTTTGAAAAGTTTACTCCTTTCGATGATATGTTTGAAGAAATTAGACCATCAATATATTATGGCTGAGGGCTTAGACCCATAACTTAATTGGTTTGATGCTTTGCAAAGCAACTTTGAGGTTGTGGTAAAACTTAGGGTGCTGAACATTTCCCTATATATATATATATAGATAGATAGGGAAGCGTTCGGAGGCCCTAAAGAGAGCCAAACGTTGTGCCAAACATTTTTCAAAATAGGAGTTACAAGTTTCCGAAACTCCTAACCCATATATTAAAAAAATGTTTGGCTCTCTTTAAGGCCTCCGAACTCCACTCATATATATATTAGGGCTGTCAATTGATTTATCAGATCCAAAATCTGATCCATTTTGATCCAATACTTCAAATCTAGATCGAGGATTTGGGTTCCGATAAGGGTCCTATTTAATAACCTATCGGATTGTTTCTGGATGAACCATATCCCAAATCAATAAAATGTGAGAAGTTATCTAATCTAATAGAGTTGTTATGATCTGACTACCCCACGTGGCACACTCAATCAACTCTCCTGACGTGACAAATTCGGGAACTGTAGATCTACACACCTCGGGATACAATTTTTATATGGAAGTGTAGTTTTGTATCCCGAGGGGTATAGATCTATGGTTCCGAACTTGTCATGTCAGGAGAGTCGATTGAGTGTGCCACATGGGGTAGTCAGATTACCACCATTCAATCTAATATTATATTTTGTTTAAATACATGAAGTTTATTTGTATTCAGTTATATCAAATCTAGCTAGATCCGATACAACTATTATCCAATTTGATTTGGATCCAAGATATTGAGATCTGATCTGATAAGGATCCTATCCAATTCATATTAGATTGGTTCCAGATCCAATCCTAATTCGGTTGACCACAATCCAATCTGGACCCGGTCCATCGTGAGGCCACAATTCAAATCATCCTTCTAGGAAAATCTTTTCGATCCAAAAATTAATCAAGAAGTCATATTGAAAATAAATCCAGCAAATTCAAATCAAAAGTTGAATGAATTACATGATCAATTCAAGATCATAAACATCTCAATTATAATAAAATTATAGCCAGGTCGAGCACGTCGAGTCAACTCACTAAATGGAGTCACTTCCTTTAGTTTGTTTTTAATCCAATGTTAGTCTAGTCTAGAGCCCATTGTGAAAAAGTGGCCTATCCAATGACCAGGACTCACCAATAGGGCTGTCAATGGATCGGATCAGAACCAAACCTGATCCAATAACTTCAGATCTGGAACGATGATTTAGATTCAAACAAGGTTCCGGTTTGATATCTTATTGGATCGGATCTAGATTTTCCATGCCCCGATCCGATAAAATGTTGTAAATTATATTATATATTTGTTTAAATAAATGAAGTTTATTTAGAATTTGATGTGTTCAAATCAGGTTTGGTCCGATCCAAACTCAATCCGATGTTATTGATCGGGTTTGGATCTTAATATTGAGATCTGATAAAAACCCAATCCATTAAGAACCTGATTCGACACTTATCGGATGAGACCGATCCTGTCAGATTGGTACAAGATCCACCCTGATCTGATCCAAACCCGATCCTTTGACAGCCCTACTCACTAATCAGCTTTTTGGTTATTTAGATCCACAATGTTTCTCAAACATGAGTCTGTGGGCCAAAGGAGATGTTCTTCAGTCCGCTCTTTACTGGGCCTATACTAAAAAATATTCAATTGCTGGTCCCTAACTGTTTGGTTTAACCACTTTTTAAGATGGGCTTTAAATCTATTCATGGGCTATATTCATAAGGCCCTTATATAAGTACAAGCTACAATCCAAGGGCATAAATTACCATTCAGGCTGATTTTTTGGTTGTGTAGATCTAAGGAAGGGATGTGCAACTAGTTTGGGAGGTATTCTCGTCAAGTTACATTCAAACTTGTGACCTCCATTTTATCCTAACTTTACTTGCTAATGTAAAGAGTTGGAGGAAGAAGATTGAAGTTTAACATTTGATATTTAACAGGAAAGAAATGTGCCCATGGTAATATAAGGTATCCCTGATAATATATGAATGTGGTATAAAGAAAAATATGAATATCAAATTATATTATTGTTTTCTCATGATCAAATTAATAATTTATTATAATATTTTGATGAATGCTTGATCACTAATGTATGCCATTGGCTCATCTTGGCATCAATTTATGGGACTAATTTGGTAGTCGTGGCCATGAACTAGTTAGAATGATATTTGAATGAAAAATTCTGCTATTGTTAAAGAAAATCGACTTAATGTTTTAGAATAAATATTCGGTCAATAATGGTGGTCATTAATATAATTTGGCAAATTTTTTATATTGCACTTTATGGATATTTTATGTTATTTTTTAGTAATTGATTATTAGAATGAGTAATTGATTGTATTTAACATTTACATATTAAATTACATTAAATTTGACAATTGTCATAATGACCCAATTTAAAAACTATGAGAATGTCAAAGGAGGATTATTGTTATTAATGGTTCATTACAATTGTGAAAAATAAAGATGGTTCATTGCGATTATGTATAGACTACTGAAGATTGAACCAAGTAACTATTAAGAACAAATACGCTTTTTCCCCAAATAGAAGACTTGTTTGGTCAATTGTAAGGTGTCCAATATTTTTCTAAAATCGATTTCAGATCTGGGTACCATCAGTTGAGAATAAAGGAGGAGGATATTTCAAAGACTGCATTTTGAGTATCTAGTGATGTCTTTCGGTCTAACAAATGCACAAGCTGTGTTTTATGGACTTAATGCATAGAATCTTTTGGAAATACCTTGAATAGTTCATGATTGTGTTTATAGAAGACATTCTAATTTACTTTAAATCGAGAGAAAATCACGAAAAACACTTGAGAATAATGCTTCAGACTATCAAGAAGTATTGGTTGTATGCTAAATCCAATAAGTGTGAGTTTTGGCTAACCGAGGTAAAATTCTTAGGCCATGTGGTATCGAATGAAAGTATTTCAATAGACACAACTCTATGAGAGAAAATTCGAAGAACTTGGTCTGATAGCAGCAGTGGAGATTTTAATGATGGAGGTCATTCCAAATAAACCTTCACTGTTGGCTTTGACAGAATTATGGGCCATAATGCATATTTTCGTTTCATCCACTCAAGAATTTACTTTCACCATTGAAGATGTCATTCGGTCGGTCAGATTGTTGGTCAGCAGTAAAGTTGCGTGTGTTCCACAAGAAAAGTTGCAAGGGTTTGAAGTCAACAAAAATCTTAAGAATATAAGCAATGAGAAGTCACGTAGGAGATCCGCAAAGGAAAAGATTAAGAATTTACTTGAGAAATTGGCAAAAAGAATTTAGCAAGTACTACTGTGAAGAAATGCATTTTACAACCTTTCTGATATATTTATTTTCAGTGTTTGTCACACCAAAGGTATCCCCCCGATGCATTAATAACATTAATTTCACCATCGTTGTTAAAGCTCTTGCAGATAGAGACATATGCCTGAAAAGTTTAATGATAGCCCAATTGTACCAAGGGCTTGATAATTTTCACCAAGAGATTGCAGCTTGGAGAAAGACAAGACTAGGAGGGGCATTGAGCCAACAAGACCAATGCTTAGACCATTATAGATCCTACAAATATGGGTGCATCTGTGCTTTCAGGCTATTACCTCAAAGAGGCTGATTTCCAACATCTATCGAGCACACTATTATAGCATTAACAAGTTAGCAATCATGGATACCACCGCATACATTGAAGCTTTGTGTTGCAACAATAATTTTTTGTGGAGACCCTACCAAAATAATGAATTCAAGTTTGAACCCATTTTTGAAGATAAAAAGTAATTTCAAGGTCTTAAGTGGAAAGGATTTTTGTTTTTTCAGATCAACCACGGCGGGCTACATCTTAGGCATACCAACATATCCCTTGGTTACCAAAAAAGCAAAAGAAGGATCCATCTGCAAGATTGGTTGCATATAACCCTTATAAGGTTGCAAGACAACTCGGGTACGATTAGGAATTGCCATTATAATGGGCGTAAAAAAAATACAATACAGTTGAAGTAGCTCTTAAACATTTCTTTAAGCTTCCGCTAAGTCAGTCATAAGCGGTAGTTCTAAGCGACCGAGAAGGTCAAATAACAAAAAATTATAGAAGGTACTTCAGCAACCACTATAGAGTATGATGTGCTTCTGTGCAAAAACTTCAAGAGAGCATACAAGAGACAATGAGAAACATTTTGAGTAATAATCCGTCAACAAGATACACTGATTGGATGGAGTTGATAGCGAAAGGAAGGTTATATCTATGAGAGGCATTCAAGTCAAGGGCTATGACATCTTAGTTGTAGGGAAGAAAGAAACACAAATATGATGTGGGAGTCAATTAATATTAAAGTAGTTCACATTATGGAGGAAGAAGGAAAAAAATCAATACGAGTTCATGATAGAAATTGTTTAGAAAAATATTTTGAAGCAAATTTCGCAAAAAAAGAGACTCCATTATTAATAATAGATGAAAGTGCAACAATATAAATAATTCGGCCGAAGGGCAACGATTCAACAGATGAAGAACCACCAGCAATAACTGTAGTTGCAAAGAAAAAATACAATAAGAGGAAACTGATTTCAAAGATAACAAATACCTCTACAAGGAAGTCAAAAAGGCAGGCGGTAACAGGTAAGTGACAATGAACCTAAATAAGTCATTATTTATTTATTTATTTATTTATTTCTTTTTGAGTACCTCAATTATAAAGTATAACTGGAGAAGGCCATTAGTGTTTTAAAATTTTGTCACTTAGGGGATCAAACTAGGTAGACAAACCAAGACCCTAGTTAGTATTTATTGTGAATAGGGTAATCAAAAGGGAAAATCAATGTTCCGTGAAAATAGTGCATCAAAATAGATTGAATTCTCCTTTCAGAATAAAATTGACTGTAAAATGTTAGAACAATGAGGTTTTTTTTCCTTTGCAATCGAAGAAAAAGATAATTTAATGAAAATTTGATAATAGTATCAACATTATGAACTCTAGGGATTATTTTGAAAAAGAGGCTAAATCAACCAAAAAAATTATTTATAACATCAAGCATACACACAACTTTTTTTTGTCAACAATGTTCTACAATTACCAAGATTTTTGATGATGACATCATCTAATATTTTTTATAATTTGCAAGGAAAAAAAAGAAGAAACAAACGAGATTATGTAAGTCGGAAGAGACTCTGATTGTTATTTATGAAGAAAGTGAAGTAGAAATAACAAGACAAAAATACTTATGGACAAAGGAGATTTTGAAAGAGAAAAAAGCAACAAAGAATGGGATGAAGAGAGGATAGGAGTAACTAGTCCAAGAAAAGAATTTGAAGAAGAGAAAAATAGAGGAGATTGAAGAAGAGCAATATAAAATTATCTTGGAAAAGGATGAAGTAGTCGAATTTGATAAGTAAAATGATTTGTGCAAAACATGCATGTATAAGATTGACACTAACATTTGACTTTGGTTGTAATGCAGATCAAACTTTGGGAGGAACAGGTCAAGCTATTCAAGCATCAAAAGGAAGTAATCATAACAAGCGATCAAGGAGTAAAACTTCAGTATGCTTCTACTAAATGAGAAAATGTTATGCATGTACAAAAAGAAGCAGAGAACACCATCCCTGCAGACACTAGAGGAAAATGAAAACATTACTGAAGATGTGGGAGTGTTTGTTTTCCAAGCATATGAGAGCGGAGAATATGAGATTAAGCACTTTGAAATGGCACATGCCACACATTATACAAACGAAAAATGACTCTGACATCCAAAAGTCTATCTTTGTAAGATTTTTGGGATTAGTGCATAATTTAAATATAAAAAAATACCATCAAGCATGTCCTAAGATTCTAATTATGTAAGAACTATCTCCACAAGAATCATTTCTACTCAACTCTCAAACTCATAGTCTAGCAACTTCAATTGTTATAACTAACTCATCATCAGTGAGTGTATTATGCATCATTTTTTCCTCACGTATCTTCATCAAATAATTTCTTACACTTTCTTCATTTTGCAGGGTAAATCTACCCGACCTAATGTGATTCCATATCTTGAATTCCTACTAAGATTACCATTGGGACTTGTCTCTGAGACTACAATGCAACATAAAGCTTCATGTCTTTGGTGAAGAAGGGTTTACCTGATGAGGCATCCGTCAATTTAGGCAAGATGTCAATATTGGATCAAAGACTAATCATTTATGATGGGAAAAATAAAGAAAGCATTAAAAAAATATCCTTGATTTTTCACAGCGTTTCCGCAAGACATAAAATTTCCAATGCAGATATCAAGCAATTCCCCGAGGAACTAAAAGAAAGTGATTTTCGCCTAACTAGAGGGATTCGTGAAGCGCCATAAAAAAATGTTCTTCTTGCAAGAGAGGTCGGAACATAAAGTCAAATATTTTCTCCAAAAAACTGCACAAATGGAAACCTACGGGCTCCAAACCAATATGACATGCTCAATTCTGAAGCATAGGGAAAATTCCTTCACTCTATAAGAAGAATAGACGAGAAAAATGGATCAACTGAATGTTTTTAGACATGCATTGGCTTTCATAGACACAAAACAAGCTAAAACTAAAACTTATCTTGGGAAAAATCCACAGAACTTTATCATCAAGAAGAAAATTGCCAAACTGAATACTCAAGCTCAATTTATTTTAGAGGTAGACATACTGTAAACCATTCAAGAAGAATCCATCATCCATAAGAAAACGAGTATTCATAAGAAATTCAAGAGATTCACAAAGAGAAGATCCAGTACGAGCATGTAGACACCCCATTTTTGCATCCGCCTGATTAATCAACTCGTCAACCCAATTGCAATGATTCCCAATGATGGATGTTATTTCCATTGCTTTGTTTTGTTACCAGATGTGTTTCAGAAATTCAGATGAGGTATTTCGAACTGACAAAACCTTAGAAACCACGCTACGCTAGGAAAATACGACCCCAAAAACATAGAAATCATCATCTTGCAGACCAAAAAGAAGCTTCACGATAAAAATTACTAAAAATTATCAAAATACCCCTAACCTCAAAAAAACCATAGAGCCTACGTTACGCTTAGGAAAACTCTCTCAAACACATAAAACAACAAATCAAAATCAAATAAATCATTTCGCCAATTTTCACAGAATTTGACAAAATTACGAAAATGCCCCTCATAAAGTTCACGACCATTTCACACAAAAAATTTCATAAATGACACACACTAATATTTTCATTGAGTTCCTTATGAAAAATCGATTATAAAGCATCCTAAAACATTAAAAACCGACTTAAAACGTGAAAAGTCCTCTCCGGGGGTAAAACGGTAATTTCACAATTTTCATAATTAAAAATTCCGAAATTAATAAATAAAACTTTAAATAATTAAAGTAAAATATTAATAAAATTAATTTAAAAATTGAAACTAAAAAATTGATCAATCGGACTTTCAAGTAAAATTGTTGAGGGTTCGTGGGATATTTCTTTAAGGACCCCTCCATTTGGGGTCCAAAGAATTAAAGATATTTTAGAGGGGGATTTTCCAAAAATTTAAAGTTAATCAAGCAAGACTAAGGTCAAGGTATTAAAGTCAATCAAGTGAGACTAAAATAAAAAATAAAGTCAATTAAGCAAGACTGAAGTCAAGATATTAAAAGTCAATCAATTAAGACTAAAGTCAAAATATTAAAAGTCAATCAAATAAGACCAAAAGTCAAAATCATAATAGAGTTCTAATTAAAAAAAACTCTATCTAATAGAGTTCTAACTAAAAAATAATTCTACCTAAAACAATTCTAATTAAAACACAATTCTACCTAAAACAAGTCTAACTAAAACACAACTCTAATTAAAAGAACTCTAATTAAATACTAACTCTATCAAAATCAATCCCTAAAAAAATCTATAAATAGGGGTGCTCACACCCTATTTTCGTATCAATTCATAAATCCTAAGAGAAATAGGTCTAAAAGCCCCCCTAGCATCCCATAAACCCTAGTTTTAGAGCCCTAACTCCTTACCTAACATCCCTCCTTCGATTTTAGCCTAAGAAACACCTAAAAGCCTTCCAAAAACATCCCAAAATCCATAACAAACTTGAAGAATTCATATCCGAGAAAGTAGAGATACCTTACCTCGGAGATCAGGAATCAAATCCGGAGACAGAACGAAACAAGAAGTACGGTACAAGGAGCAATTTTTGTCGGATCTGAGGGAACAAAGTATTTGCTATCGGAAAGGTATAACTTTATTTATTTATTTATTATTATCTAGGTTTTTAGTAATGTAATTTATTTGGGAAGTTAGTAGAGACCGGCTTTGGCCGGGCGGGGTTGGTGCCTAACACCTTCCAACCCCGTAGCATGATCCCCGAATTCAATTTTTTTCTGTTCTAGATTAGTTCTTTATCTATTTAGAGTCATTGATCGGTTTCTAGATCGTAATAACTAGGTGCGCGACTCCCAAACCTCAAGGGTCAAAAGTGGATCCGCGCACCCCGCTGATCGAGGGCGCTTTCAGTGGCGACTCCACTGGGGACCATTGAGGATCAGACTTGAAAAGCCCCAAGTATGGGAACATTGCCAACAGGACCTAGATTCTTAGTTTATTTTATTTTGAGTTATTATTATTTTTTTTTTATCCTTATTGTCTCAATTATTGATCATTGATTTGAACTTGGAATATGTGATTTGGCATGTTGTTTTCTATGGATCAATCGAAGGACATTTAAGATGGCCTTAAATAATACAAGATCTCACAAGTTAATTTCCTTAAGAACTGGTTAATGGTTGTTGAAGTAGGGAGATTGTTTTTTTTTTTTTTAAATAATAACAATTTTATTTGTTTTTGTCGTGGTGCATGCGTTAATCTATCCTTTAATGTTTTTTTTTTTCTCTCTTTTTGAGTTATTTTTATTTGTATTGTGGGTGTAGGATTGATCGTTCGATTGACAATATTTATGTTATTTATTTTATTTTTATTTATTTTTTTATTTTTTGAGTTCTGCTTGTTCTAATACAGTGGCTGTGCTGTCCGTTGACAGTAATGATGAAAAGATAAAAAAAATAAAGAGTAAATAAAAATTAAATATTTTTTTTAGTTTACTGTTGGTAACAGCACTGTGTAAAACGATGATGGTGGTGTGCATCGAGTCAAAGTGTATTTTTTACTTCTAAACCCGTTATGTTTTAAGAGGATAGATGATGTGTTTTTAGTAAAAATGTGATTTTACTTTTTAAACCCTTACCTGTTTCAGCTTTTAACGTGTTCCTTCCCAACTTCATCGTCTTCAACAAGCTGACTGGTTTAAGTCGTTCCGTTTAGGACCCAAAAAAATCGTTGATGAAGAGTCATTAAGCTTCAAATCGACAGCCCTCTTTAAGTCTATCTGATCTAAACGGTTTTAATGAATTACTAACTCTTTCTTCTGTTGAAGAATGTTTCTTGGCGTGTTGGTTCGAATCGTTGGAGGACGTTCGACTTGAATTAATGGATCCTGTTTGAAGAGCCAAAGATCCGTGTTGGGTTTCTCCTAATATCTGATTCATTCTTTCGGATAAAATGGGTAGTTCGGATCTCATTCGAACCTTAAATCGCAAGTGGAGGTGTTAGACTTTGCGTTTCAGAAACAGAAGCTTTGGGATGTTAATTTTGCGGATCAAATCGAACCTGGTTTTGATCGTTCCTCTTTCAACCAAATTTTTTCATAGAAATTTTTGTTTTTTTTATATTTTCGTTCAGAATATTAAAAAAGAAAAAAAACAAAATTTCAGAAAATAAGAGAAATTAATCCAGATTTCTATGGATTTAGAGATGGGGCGATCAATCTAGAATTACATATGAAGATTTGGGTTCATCATCTTTGTTGAATCGTCCACTAATTTCTGGATTAACATGTATTGGAAGCCTTGAGTTCAGGATCGATAGAATCGTTAAACGGATAAAAGAGTTTTAGTTCGATCTAATAAAATCTAGATTTTAAAATTTCAGATCCATGGGCGAATTGAATCTCGTTTGGTTATCGAACATTCTTATACTAGCATGTATTGGAAGCTTTGAGTTTTGGTTTTTCTTTTTATTTATTTTATTTTATTTTCCAATTTTCTTATTTATTTTTCCTTCCTGTGAGTATGGTTGGCAGCCCAAAGGTCCATTTTTGGTTGCCTCATACTTCCAATAAAAGAAAAATGAAAAGAAAATTTTTAAGAAAATCGATTTGTCTAATAATAATAATAAAAAATAAAAGTAGAAATAAAAAAAAAATCACTCTTTGTCTCAACAACTATCAACCTATTTTCAATGAAATATTCTCCGAAATCACGAATGATTTTGGGCCATCCAAAATAGTCCTCGATTGGGCCGTAGAGGAATAGCCATATTTTTTTTCTTTACTCATTGATTTGACTGATGATTGATTATCTTGGTGTCATGCTTACTCGGTGTATCACGATCTTGATTATTATATAATATTGATATGTATGTTTCGATGTAATAGTTTCGATTAATATTTATGTGATAATCATAAAGTGATGATTGGATTCGGTCCATTTGTTTGAAAAGGCCCCGGGCACACCCCACCCTATTTTGCACACACCATATGCATGTTTACTGTTTTACTCACATGCCAACGTGGCACTAGTGCGTGGCCCGGTCTCTTCGGAGATGCGACGTCATTCATGAAAACCACAACTCTAGTCACGTATCGTAGGGTAAATCAAACTGGGGGCATTAATACCGTCTGATCAGGTGATTCTGAGAGATATATTGATGCACCCAAGCTGGAGCGACCTGAGCCTTTGACCTATTGTAACCACACAGTCACATGTCCCGATTGCCAACGTAGTACTAGTATGTGGTCGGTCCCCTCGTGGGATGCCAAACCATTTATGAAAGTTACAACTCTTGACTCATACCCATAGGTATAAAAGATAATCTAAGTATATCAATTACACTTCTTGGTCAAAACCGGTGCCTAAGCAAGATCTTGCCCCGCTGTACCCTACTGTACGAGGGGGATAGACTACGTCTATTCTATACGAGAGGTATTTAAGTGGGCCCTTGCTCAGCATTGTGCGCCACCTCTCAACTGGAAATCAAACTGGCTGTTTTTGGCTTCAGAGAAGTGAATTGAGGTTTTAAATTATCACCTATACGGTATATCAAACCAAGTCACCACGTATCGAAAGGTATATAGGTGTGCTTGGGCATGGGTGACCAGATAAAAATGCATTGCACGTAATAAGCTTAGAGTCTAGAAACCTTCCCCGTAGGTCACGACTCGAACTTATCGTGGGTGTTCCCGGGTAGTTTATTGAATGGAGCCTGTTGATTGATGAATGTATGTGAGTGATGTGAATGATGAGATCAAAGTGTATGATTGTCCTCAAGGATCAAAAATTTATTGTTGAAAATTAAAATGGGTGCACCAACCCAATAAAGAACCCATTCTTTTACAATAATGACCCAGTCCACCTCGATCCAACAATCATGATGGACCGGGCCATTCAAATCAAAAGGGAAATCGAATTTTCAAATAAGAAAAGGAAAATATTTTCCAGAAGAGAATGTTTTTCAAACGAAGTGTTCCCTAGAAAAATATTTTCCAAGAAAAAATATTTTCCAAAAAAAATGTTTTCCGTAAGAACAAGATTTTATGAAAGGAAAGTATTTTCTAAATAAAAAGAAAATTGATCTTTTACATGGACCTTGGAAGAGTACTAAAATACCCTTTTGTGTCAAATCAGGATGTTAGCCGTCGGCGATAACCCAATCGATCAGTTAGTCAAAACAACCGTCATAGGAATGCACCCTGTAGAGAAGATCAATTTTGGGAGATTCATGTTGAGGAGTGCTCTTTACTTTCATGAGTTTGAGATAGACTGGAACCTCTTATATGCTATGGCTAAGCGGTGGAACCCCTATCTTCACATATTCCATATGAGGTATATGCATTTGTGCCCCACTCATGAGGATTATTGTGGCATCATGAGGATATCCACTTCGGGACCTCTAGTTAGACCTTCATTGTAGACAGGATATTCTGGTGACCTCGTCACAGGACTGAACATTTCCAAGGAAGAAGCCAAGGCCTTAGTTCATGACGGGAGATTGAACTTAGTACCTTTATTGGGCCCATACCGCTCCCGCAGTGATCCTATCAATGTAAAACCCGAAGCCTGGTGAGTCACTAGAGACTACCGATTATGCTTAGGAATCCTAGCCCAATACATACTGACTTCTAATAGTGATGGCCAAACTATCCCTGAGTCCTTCATAGATATAGCCTCTCAACTCTCAAAGAAAGCCAACCCAGTACCCCTTATCCTAGCTGAAACTTTCTCAGGTCTAGATGCCATAAAAAATGGTAAACGAGAAAGCTTCAAAGGAAGCCCCTACTTACTCTATATGTGACTTTGTGACCGTCTCAAAATCGTAGAGGTTCCCTCAAAGAGAAACATGTTAGTGCGTCACAACTCAGTCAAAGCTTGGAGCAAATGGTTAGACTCTCGCCTTGCCTGTCATATCGATTTTAGGTGCCCTTGGTGGATGATTGATCCCCCTATTCTAGGAACCAAAGGATCCTACTATGTCCGTCTGATTGGTTTAGAAGAAACATCTTTTTACCATTCTAATCTGATCCTAGAACAGTACAATGTACCTACAGAGTTATCCTTACCTCAGCACAAAGCTTTCTTTTCCCCCGAGCCTTTGACTGAAAAGTTAGTACACCTCATTGAGAAAGCTTGGAATAAGCGCACCTTAGGATATCCAGACGGACCAGCGGAATTCAAAGAGCCAGCTGTTAGAGCCAAGAGGGTCAAGCCTGACAGCAATCCTGATGACCATCAAGACAAAGCCAAGCATCCATGTAAAAATAGTTCAAATCAAATTTGTTGAAAGATGTTTTTAATAAGAACATATTCGTTGTTAATCATTTTAATAAAACTATCTTTCTTTTTGAATAAATATCTATTTCTTTTTCGAATATTCATTGTGTGAATGGATTGATTAATGGATTGGTGCACAAACATCAATAAAATGATTTTCTAAAATGTTATCAAGGGGGTAATACTGAAATTGACTAAATCTACCTTTGATGGGGTCATATAGGATTATCATTGCGCCCAAACTCAAGCATCCACCTCCTAGTTGGAGTCGTAAGTCCAGTCGGTTAGAAAGAACCACAGTACCAAGTCAACAAGCCGAGATGACTTTAGAATCTGAGCTCACAGAGATCCGTAAGATCTTGGCAGCCTTTGCCAATGATATCAACAATATAAAAGGCAAGGTAGAAATGTTGGAACAGACCTCGGAATCGACAGGAATTCCTCTAGATGACCCAAAAGGAAAAAAGGTAGAAGAGAAACGTCCGCGTGAAGTCTTCGAACTCGACGGAGACGAAGAGTATATTGATGAAAATCCGGCGTTATCAACAGAATGTCTCAATTGGAGTCAGCTATGAAGAGTATAAAGGGTATTGATGAAATTGCAGCAGGCATTGAAGCTCTGAACCGCATCCCTAGAATCCATTTGTCAGAGAAGTTTGTGATGCCTGAAATGGACAAGTTCAGTGGGACAGGGTGTGCGAAAACGCATCTTAAGGTGTATGTTACCAACATGCGCACTATGGGGCTCAACGACGAACAGATGACATTATTGTTCCAAAGAATTTTATTAGGATCAGCACTACGTTGGTTAATGTCTCAAGATCCAGTTACTGTGGGTACATGGGAAAACATGTCAAAGGCCTTCTGGCATCAGTATAAGTACAGTACCGAGATTGAGACTTCAAGAAGGGATTTGGAAGCAACTAAACAGAAAAATGGGGAGACATTCACTGATTTCATTGGTCGCTGGAGGGCCAAGGCTTCTCAAATGTGGGATAGACCTTCGGAGAAGGAACAAATAGCAATTATCCTAAAGAACCTCTCTCAAGGATATGCTCAACACCTAGTGGCCCATTACCTCCCTACTTTTGAATCATTGTTGCAAGCCGGGAGCCAACTCGCGGATGCATTTGCCTCTGGGATCCTTTCTAACCCCTCAGATAACAAGCCTAAGAAACCATATGTTCCCAAACCCAATATCAACCATACTTACATCGCCAATACCTCAGTTACCCCAGCTCAACTCCCGGCCCGGACTAATAACCAGGTTCACCCAAGTCAACCTCGAACTCCACGTCAATTTACCAATTTAGGGATGACCCTTACCGTAGCTTTGCAAAAACTGTTGAAAAAAGGGTTGCTTACCCCGATTCAACCTCGTCCTTTCCAAATCCCTTGCCAGCCGGACACAACCCCAACTTATTCTGTGAATTTCATCAAAATCCTGGTCATCACACGGATCGATGTATCACCCTGCGCCATGCCATTCAAAACCTTATTGATAACAAAAAGATCACAATCCCCAGCCCACCAAATGTCACCACTAATCCACTACCTACCTACCAACCTCCACCAACCCTAAATATGGTTTCTCACACCTCATTGCCGTTTGATCCCGTCTCTCTTATCCATCCAATCCAAGTTAAACCGCCTAGTTACCCCCTTGCCGGGATAGCCTTCACTGATGAGGTTTTCACTACGAACTATGAACCATTTGATCTAACCTCGGATGATACATAATGTTTATCTCCGCCTCATTACGATAGTCTTGCGTTCACTAGTTACTTGTTGGCCCAAATGAATCTGAAAAGCCCTGTACTTTTGACAGATGAAGATCCATACTTGTTGACTGAGGAAGATGAGCCTTTCCCCCTTTCCTGTGATGAAGTTAGACATATGACTCGAGGGGGAAGAGTTTTTAAGCCACAAGAACTCTGTGTTGATATTCTTGCAGCCCTTGCAAGAAAAGAAGGAAAAGATCCCACTAAGGAAAGCATCGAAGAAGATAACTCCGTGATCAAACAGTTGAAAAAATCAGGGGCCAATATCTCAGTATGGGGTTTACTCATGGCTTCCACAGCTCATAGGGAGGCTGTTCTCAAAGCACTAAACACAGCCCAAGTCTCCCTTGATACTTCTCCAGATCAACTGGCCAGTATAGTGGGGGCAACTTACATGGAGAATATCCTATCCTTCTCGGACTCAGATCTCCCAAAAGAAGGGGCAAGCCACACTAAGCCGTTGCACATTACAGTTGACTGTAACGGAATGAGGGTACCTCTAGTTTTGATTGATAACGGGAGTGCGATGAACGTTTGCCCGCTGAAAATGGCTACTTGTCTCGGATTTAAGGCTGAAGATCTCAAGCCCACTAATCAAGGTGTTAGAGCCTATGATAACACCAAGAGAGATGTACTGGGAATTTTGCACCTTCGATTGTCCACAGGCATAGCTAAATTTCCTGTGGAATTTCAGGTCATTGACATCCAGTCTTCTTTCAATTTACTGTTAGGGAGACCATGGTTACACCAGATCAAAGCCATCCCTTCTACGCTACACCAGAAGGTCAAGTTTATCAAGGATGGACTAGTAATTACTCTTCATGGAGACGCTGAAATTGTAGGGATCGTAAATAATACTGAGGCTAAGGATGAGCCGTTGCTTGAAATTCAACCAGAACAACAGGGAGTAGAGCTCAGTGGGTTCGAATTTGAAAAGATATGCTCAGTCCAATGGGATCAAGCCATGAAAGAATATTTTCCAATGGAAAATACCTCTAATTGCTACATGGCCAATATATTCAAGAAAATGAAATTCTTCCCTGGTATGGGCTTAGGTCGAAAGCAGCAAGTTATTAAAAAGATACCAGTGATTAAAGAGGCCATCGGCACATTCGGACTAGGATATAAGCCTACTAAGGAAGATTGGGCCCAATTCTGGAAGACAAAACGAGATAAGGCCATTGCTAAAAGGCAAAGGCGTACCACAGATCTCATTAAAATGAAGCCCTATCGAAAGACCCTCAATAATTATTTTGTGAAAGAAGGAGAAGACTTCCGCTACTGTGGGTTCCCAGAGCCGTTCATTGATCACATCACAGGTACTCGTCTGCCAGGGTTTGAAATCTTCTTTGGCATGGAATGGCCTGAGAAGGAAGCAAGCGCGAAAGTTCAAGAGGAGAAAGTTGAAGACTGGCAGCTCTATCTGGACTCCTCAACATCAATCAGCTATTCATTGAAGACCATAGTGTTTAGTGTTGTCAGTTGAGAAAGGGATCCCAAATCCTCAGTCTGTAATCAAACCCGCTGTTGGGTCTCTATCAAATTATCATGTAATCAGTCCTGTGTTGCATGTCAAGGCTGGGTCTGTCGGTCCCATTAGTCCTGTTCAGTCTGACATGCCAGTTGAGTCCTTTATTTCTGTTGAGTCAAGTAAGTTAGTTTGTTTCTACTGAGTTGTTTTCTAGTGAGTCTGTTTTTCCTGCTGAGTCAAGTGAGTCTGTCAAGTCTGCAATGAGTCCTGTTACCCCATCTCCTTTTAATGAAATGAAAGAAATTTTTGATTACCCCGAGCGCAATAATAATTTAACTAATAATCTGACTTCGGAGGGAGAATCTTCTGACGAAGAACCTCCCCCTGAAATAATCAAATTACTTGAACAAGAAGAGGAACGTCGGGCTCAACCTCTAATAGAGGAAGTAGAGGTTATCAACCTCGGAACAAAAGAAAGTCCTCAAGAAATTCGGATAGGGGTCACTTTATCTCCCGATGAACGCAAAGGGATAGTAGACTTGCTCAGAAAGTTCAAAGACGTGTTCGCGTGGTCTTACGAGGATATGCCGGGGGTAAGCACAGATATTGTCAACATCGGATTCCGTTATATCCTGATGCTCGACCAATCAAACAGAAACTTCGACGTATGAAGCCGGAATGGACTTTGAAAATCAAAGAAGAAGTTACGAAGCAGATAACGCTGGATTTTTGGAAGTAGTAGAATACCCTGAGTGGATTGCCAATGTCGTCCCAGTGCCGAAAAAGGATGGAAAAGTTAGAATGTGTGTGGATTTTAGAGACTTAAACAAAGCAAGCCCAAAGGATAGTTTCCCTTTACCACACATAGATGTTCTAGTGGACAGTACAGCAGGCACGCGTTGTTGTCCTTCATGGATGGATTTTCAGGGTACAATCAGATAAAAATGGATCCTCGAGATATGCAAAAAACGTCGTTCATCACGCATGGGGGACCTTCTGCTACAAGGTCATGCCTTTTGGTTTGAAGAACGCTGGAGCCACCTATCAAAGAGCAGCAGCCACGACTTTACTACATGACATGATACACAAGAAGGTCGAAGTCTATGTAGATGATATGATAGTCAAATCTAAAGAACGACTGGGGCATGTTATGCGTTAGAAAAGTTTCTCACAAGGATTCAAAAGCAACTCCGCCCTTAACCCACAGAAATGTGTATTTGGAGTAACTTCTGGAAAGTTATTGGGGTTTGTAGTCAGTCAGAGAGGGATCGAACTAGACCCTGTAAAGATTAAAGCTATCCAAGATATGCCACCGCTCGAGACTGAAAAACAGATTCGAGGTTTTCTGGGTAGAATCCAGTATGTTAGCAGGTTCATCGCTCAACTCACCAACGTCTGCGAACCTATTTTCAAGCTTCTTAAGAAGAATGAACCAACAGTTTGGAATGAGCAATGTCAAAAGGCTTTCGACCAAGTCAAGGAGTATCTCTTAAACCCGCCTATTTTGGTTCCACCCACACTGGGCGAACCACTTCTTCTTTATCTGTCAGTCACAGAAGAAGCTATGGGATGCATGCTTGCACAGTATGACAAAGATACTCGCAAAGAAAGGGCCATCTACTACATCAGCAAGAAGATGTTAGAGTATGAACGAAAATATTCATCCTTGGAGAAAACTTGCTTAGCACTGGTATGGGCACTCAGAGACTCCGGCACTATATGTTGTCTCAATTATCCTGTTATCTCGGATGGATCCCCTCAAGTACCTTTTCGAGAAGCCGGCGTTGACAGGGAGAACCGCGCGATGGTTATTGTTGCTATCAGAGTTTGACATCACGCATGTTACACAGAAGTCTATCAAAGGAAGAGCTGTAGCAGAATACTTGGCAGATCACCCTGTAGTAGAAGGAATAAGCCCGTCGATCAATTCCCAGATGAGAACATCTTGCACATTAAAGAAGAACCGCAGAACCAAACATGGCAGTTGTACTTTGATGGAGCCGCCAATCAAAATGGGTATGGAATAGGGGCAGTCCTATTTTCTGAAGGATGCCACATTCTATTGCTATTAAATTAGCCTTTTCGAACACTAATAACACGACTGGATATGAGGCGTGCATCGCGGGGCTCGAAGCTGCTTTGAACCTGGGTATTACAGAAATTGAAGTTTTTGGGGATTCGGCCTTGGTCATACATCAGTCATTGGAAGAATGGAAGACTAGGGATGAAAAGTTGAAACCTTACCATGAGTATTTGTTAAACTTAGTCAGTAAGTTTAAAGCTATCCTGTTCCAGCACTTGTCAAGGGAGGATAATAGATTTGCTGACTCCTTAGCAACTTTATCTTCAATGATCCATTTACCCTCTGGCATGGAATTGAGGCCGATCACTGTTGAAGTCAAAGACAAACCCGCATACTGCCATCAGATCAACATTGCTACTCGACTACCTGATGGAAAGCCGTCGTACACAGATATAAATAGAGTGTTGGAAAAACAAGAATTCCAGGAAGAAGCATCGAGGAAGGAACGATAGACCCTACTAAGATTAGCATCTCAATTTATCCTGTGCGCAAGAAGTTTATACAAAAGGTCTTATGATGGGATTCACTTGTCGTGTGTTGATGAAGATCAAGCTGAACAGATAATGGTTGAACTACATTCAGGAGAATGTGGCCCTCACATGAGTAGGAAAATGTTAGCTAAGAAAATTATGAGACAAGGATACTACTGGCCCACGATGGAAACAGATTGTCATCACATGGTCAAAACCTGTCATAAGTGCCAAATACATGCGAACCTTATACATGTGCCACCATCTCAATTAGTGGGTCTGACTTCACCATGACCATTCTCAGTCTGGGGAATCGACATTATTGGTAAAATATCGCCTAAGGCATCAAACGGGCATGAATACATTCTAGTTGCCATCGATTATTTTACCAAATGGGTCGAAGCTGCCTCTTATGCTGTCCTCATTGCGTCTCGAGTTGCAAAGTTTATTCAAACGAACATCATCAGTCGATACGGGGTACCTTCGGAGTTGATCTCCGATAACGGGTCACACTTTAAAGCTGAGGTTATCAAATTGTGTTCAAAGTTCAAAATCTCACACCATAAATCATCTCCTTACCGCCCCCAGACTAATGGAGCAGTCGAAGCAGCTAATAAGAATATTAAGACCATCCTCAGAAAAATGTGTTAATCACATTGAGATTGGTCAGAAAAACTGCCATTTGCATTATGGGCATATCGAACCTCAATTCGATCTTCCACTGGAGCTACTCCCTACTCCTTAGTGTATGGCATGGAAGCAGTCTTGCCAGTTGAAATGGAGATTCCATTTCTCAAGGTTTTGTTAGAAAGTCAGTTGTCAGAAGCAGATTGGGTTCACCAACGGTATGAAGAATTGAATTTGATCGAAGAAAAACGACTAAGAACGTTGTACCACGTGCAAGCTTATCAAAGAAGAGTCGTCCGCTCATTTGACAAAAAGATCAAGGCCCGTCACTTACAAGTCGGGGACTTAGTACTCAAAGAGAATCGGGCACCTATCTTTGACCCTAGAGGGAAGTTCAAACCAAATTGGGGAGGTCTGTTCATCGTCAAGGAAATATTACCAGGAAAAGCTGTCAGACTTCAAGATCATGATGGAATCGAATTACCAGAACCAACCAACCAACATTGACCAAATCAAACGGTACTACATTTAAGGAGGCCATCTTTGGCCGAATCAATCTTCATATTACCCAGTTACCCAGTTCAACATATCCTTTCTCAACCCCTTTGCAGTCTTTTCAAAAAAAAAATTATGCCTTTTTCTTTCTCAGCCCGATCACCTAACCTAGGGGAGGGAAGCTTTGAACTACGTTTTGGTCTGATCCCAAAATTCTGGGGTACGTAGGCAACCTGAGAAGTTACTTCAGGCCCGACCACATCAAAATAAAAAAATATATTTCCCACACAAAAAAAAAATCAAGAAAAAATTCAAAAGAAAAGAAATATCATCCAAAATGGGGAAGAAAATTTAAAGAAAAAGAAATAATTTAAAAGAAAATGCCACACAAGGGGCATTTAGGTTTTTGAGCCTCAAAATTCCTTTCTTTTTATATCCAGTCCTAAGCCTACCCATGAAAGTCCTCCTAAGTACCGTACGAAAAGTCAAGGAAGATAGTAAAGCATGATCAGACAACAACTCTAGAAGTTCAGACAGAAAAAAAAAATGATGAAGTCTGCTAAGTTGAAAACCCGAAAAGGGCGACTTAGGTAAAAATTAAGGCAAGCTCGCAAGGTTGAAAATTTGAAAGGACAACTTTGGCAACAATCAGAGCCAAGAAAAAAGAAGAAAAAAGCTCCCTAGATCGAAAACCTGAAAAGGCGATCTAGGCAAAAGCTAGAGCAAGCTCGATAGATTGAAAACCTGAAAAGGTGATCTAGGCAAAAGTTAGAGCAACAAAGAAAAACAAAAGAAGATTCCAAGCTGAGAGCGGTCCGAGCTGCAACATCAGAAGTCCGAATAATCAAGTTCAATACTCAGCTTAAACAAGGCATAGACTCAGAAGCCACAAGTATCTTGTCTATGATCGATCTGAATTTTTTTACTTCCCCAAGTGGACCAAGGGAGATAAGGGTGAATTCTATGATGAGTCTCAAAAGAAAATAATTTTGTACTCTTGAGCCTGACTCAAAACCTGCAATAAAATTAATCAAAATTAAAAGTTGAATCTTTATTGCGCTTGTGGTAATCAATTATTTCAAACCTTCATACAAGGGGCATTTTCTTTCTTCTTTTTCCTCTTACACTAGGGGCATTTTTTTATTTTTTGCACGATGTGTTCAATTATTTTCAAGGCCATGTTCATTGTCAAACTAGAGGCATTTTAATCCTAAAAGATAATGAGGACCCCAAACTTAAGGTTACCTTCTTGATAACAGTTTTTTCGAAAAACTCTTGAGGTTTAAAAGAAATAAAAACTCAGGTTTTAAATTCATAAAACTTTTTGATAAATCCTTGAGGCTCAAACAAAAGCATTTTGGATCTCACATAGGAGATATGGCATTCTTTCATTCTCCAGATTCTTTTTCAGATCCAATCATCCTTGGAATCGATCATTTCTCTTCCAGATTCATTATCTTCCAGATTTATTCGTTCTCCGATTCGTTCTAATCAGTTTTCTCCAAATTCGTTCATTTTTTCCCAAAATTCATTCATTCATCTGCCAGTTTTGCTCAGTTGCCGCCAAGGGTTATCTTGGATTTTGATCAGTTGCCACCAAGGCTTATCTTGGATTTTGCTCAATTGTCGCCAAGGGTTATCTTGGATTTTGCTCAGTTTCCGCCAAGGGTTATCTTGGATTTTGCTCAGTTGCCGACAAGGGTTATCTTGGATTTTGCTCAGTTTCCACCAAGGGTTATTTTGGATTTTGCTCAGTTTCCGCCAAGGGTTATCTTGGATTTTGCTCAGTTGCCGACAAGGGTTATCTTGGATTTTGCTCAGTTTCCACCAAGGGTTAATTTGGATTTTGCTCAGTTTCCGCCAAGGGTTATCTTGGATTTTGCTCAGTTGCCGCCAAGGGTTATCTTGGATTTTGCTCAGATGCCGCCAAGGGTTATCTTGGATTTTGCTCAGTTGCTGCCAAGGTTTATCTTGGATTTTGCTTAGTTTTCGCCAAGGGTTATCTTGGATTTTACTCAGTTGCCGCCAAGGGTTATCTTGGATTTTTCTCAGATGCCGTCGAGGGTTTTCTCAAAATTATGCTCAGTTTATATTCATTTTATGCTTAGATTATGCTCAGGTTATGCTCAAATTATACTCAGATTTTACTCAGTTTCACACAATGCACACACTTGCACATTTGCACTTTTTAGTCAGGGAAAATTCTTTAAAATTCAAGGATTTGACACTGTCAGTGAGAGTTTGCACTCAAGGACCTGACAACCTTTTAGTTCGAGGAGAGCTTTACCCTCAAGGATCCGAACACCCTGACGAATTGCTAAATCAGGCTGCAAAATGAACTGTCACTAGCTTTGGCATTCAGATATCGCACTATCTACCAAAATAGATTTGCTATCTAGTTTGCTTCAACCCTCTGCCAAAGAGGGGCAACTATAGACACCCCATTTTTGCATCCGCCTGATTAATCAACTCGTCAACCCGATTGCAATGATTCCCAATGATGGATGTTATTTCCATTGCTTTGTTTTGTTACCAGATGTGTTTTAGAAATCCGGATGAGGTATCTCGAACTGACAAAACCTTAGAAACCACGCTACGCTAGGAAAATACGACCCCAAAAACATAGAAATCATCATCTTGCAGACCAAAAAGAAGCTTCACGATAAAAATTACTAAAAATTATCAAAATACCCCTAACCTCAAAACAACCATAGAGCCTACGTTACGCTTAGGAAAACTCTCTCAAACACATAAAACAACAAATCAAAATCAAATAAATCATTTCGTCAATTTTTACAGAATTTGATAAAATTACGAAAATGCCCCTCATAAAGTTCATGACCATTTCACACAAAAAATTTCATAAATGACACAAACTAATATTTCCATTGAGTTCCTTACGAAAAATCAATTCTAAAGCATCCTAGAACATTAAAAACCGACTTAAAACGTGAAAAGTCCTCTCCGGGGGCAAAACGATAATTTCATAATTTTCATAATTAAAAATTCCGAAATTAATAAATAAAACATTAAATAATTAAAGTGAAATATTAATGAAATTAATTTAAAAATGGAACTAAAAAATCGATCAATCGGACTTTCAAGTAAAATTGTTGAGGGTTCGTGGGATATTCTTTAAGGACCCCTTCATTTGGGGGTCCAAGAATTAAAGATATTTTAGAGGGGGGTTCTCCAAAAATTTAAAGTCAATCAAGCAAGACTAAGGTCAAGGTATTAAAGTCAATCAAGTGAGACTAAAGTCAAAAATAAAGTCAATTAAGCAAAACTAAAGTCAAGATATTAAAAGTCAATCAATTAAGACTAAAGTCAAAATATTAAAAGTCAATCAAATAAGACCAAAAGTCAAAATCATAATAGAGTTCTAATTAAAAAATAACTCTATCTAATAGAGTTCTAACTAAAAAATAATTCTACCTAAAATAATTCTAATTAAAACACAATTCTACTTAAAACAAGTCTAACTAAAACACAACTCTAATTAAATACTAACTCTATTAAAATCAACCCCTAAAAAAATCTATAAATAGGGGTGCTCACACCCTATTTTCGTATCAAGTCATAAACCCTAAGAGAAATAGGTCTAAAAGCCCCCCTAACCTCCCATAAACCCTAGTTTTGGAGTCCCAACTCCTTACCTAACATCCCTCCTTCGATTTTAGCCTAAGAAACACCTAAAAGCCTTTCAAAAACATCCCAAAATCTACAACAAACTTGAAGAATTCAGATCCAAGAAAGTAGAGATACCTTACCTCAGAGATCAGGAATCAAATCCGGAGACAGAACGAAGTAAGGAGTACGGTACAAGGAGCAATTTTTGTCGGATCTGAGGAAACAAAGTATTTACTATCGGAAAGGTATAACTTTATTTATTTATTTATTATTATCTAGGTTTTTAGCAATGTAATTTATTTGGGAAGTTAGTAGAGATCGGCTTTGGCCGGGCGGGGTTGGTGCCTAACACCTTCCAACCCCGTAACATGATCCCCGAATTCAGTTTTTTTCTATTCTAGATTAGTTCTTTATCTATTTAGAGTCATTGATCGGTTCTTAGACCGTAATAACTAGGTGGCGACTCCCAACCTCAAGGGTCAAAAGCGGATCCGCGCATCCCGCAGATCGAGGGCACTTTCAGAGCAGACAGTTAATGAGAGTAAGAAAGTTATAGCACATATGGAAGAAGTGGTGAAAGTGCTAAGGTAGACTACTGCACTAATAACCAATGTCATCCAAGGATTAACCAATTAAGATTGATTTTCTGATATTTAATGATCTATAAACAATATTATCTAGGGACATTTGGTCTGTTAACCATTAACATTATGCCCTAGGAACTTTTGATGCATTGGACTTTGGACCTTGATGATCATATTGAACTTGATTTTGATTCTGATGATCATATTAAATTTGTTGATGTAGCTTGTCATCTCTTACCTTGTTATTTTATTGCGTCAACAATCATAACAAAATTTTATCTAGTCTTTTGAAAGATTGATCATTGTTAGTCTACATATCTTGCTAGTCTAAACATTTTATTATTCAGTATATTGAAGAAAAACCAACTTGTAGACACTCCATTTTGAATGGGCCCCACTCGAAAAGGACAAACAAAAATACATTTTTATATAAAGAAACATCTACGAGCCTAAGGGCCCATTGTTCAAAAAATCAATATTTGTGTCCAAATAAAAGCCCAAAAGCTCAACTTAATCAGTGGGAACATCTTAAAATCTTTTGTTTGTTTCATAAAAAAACTTCCAAACCTTTAAGCCCACATCCAATTTTAAATCCTACCTTCACCCCTCAAAACCTAAATCCACCAAATCTAAAGTTCACTAAAAAAACCTTGCCAATTCAAAACCCATTCTCATCACCTTATAACCCTAAACCTTTTACAACATAAGCCTTAACCAATTTCAAACCAACCCAACCTAATACCCAACCTACAAAAGCCTACCCAAACCCAATACCCTACTTATGTCCATATCCAAGCCTAACACTGATCTAAGAACCTAATCAAAGTCCACACAGCCTTAAAAGCCCATGCTCGTAAAAGAGGACACATGTTACCACCACAACCAACCTCCAAAAAGATATCAATCTTATCATTACCATCACTATTCCTACATCACACCATTTGCCACCACCTAATCCCATCACACTCCTCAAATCACTCCATAAGCTATCTTCACACTCTCTGCACCTCATATCCTTAATCAACTCACCTAACCCACTCTCATACTTTTTTGTTATGTGTCACCATATCCTCCACCTTCTCAAAATCAACTACTTAACTATCATACATTATCCATTCCCTCAATCAATCACCTCACTTAGGTCACACTCAACCTAGGAATGGGTTGTAAAATCCAACCCATATAAGTCAAAAAGATCTATTTCAACTCTTTTCCAACTTTTACCCTATTCTAATATCAAATTTCAAACATTCTATCCTAAACCCCTATGTCATTTCCCTTTACTTTTTTTTCTTTTGCCCCATCTTACCCCTAAAAAATCCCTTAGAAACCTATAAAATCCATCGTCTCTGCCTCACAAATCTCCCGTTCTTGAACTCTTCCTCTCAAGCCTCACCTCTCTCATATCTCTTAACCTCTAAAAAAATTTCTCAACTTACTCAATTCTCAACCTAAAGTCAATTAACTTCAAGTCCTCATAATACAAGCATCTCAACCATCATTTTCTCTACACTAAAGCCAAGATCAAGAAGTTCTCATTTTGAAGATAAAGAAGAAAACACAAAGAAGAGAAATAAAAAAGAAGGTAAGGTAAAGATAAAAAAAGAAACATGCACTAATCACCACCCTTCTCTCCCCTCTAGTTCCCCTATTATATTTTTCTTTTATTTTTTAGAACAACCTTAGGATGTAGTGGATACCCTCCCTACACCCAGTAGATTGAGCTTCGGTTTGATTGAAAAGGTAGGGGTTGAAGCTCATTTCAAAAATATTCTTTTTAAAAATCCCTATATACTTTGCACCCACCACAAAACTGTTTTTGAGGCTAAAACATAAGGCCCCTCATTCTATGAGAATGGGCCCTTAACCAACAAAGCCCACATTTTTCAAAAGTTATGTTCTCAAGACATGATAGGGATAGGGATCTTTCCTCAATAAGGAATCCTTCATGATCTAAGTCTAAATCAAAGTCCCTCGAAATCGAAAGCACACAAGCAAATTTACCTATTTTCTATTTACTTTCAAGAAATGATCGAATCTAAGATTACCACCTAATATTAGAGGGAATAAGGTATCTGACACCTTTCTTATTTCATAAAATACACCTCTTACCTAGATCTTAAGTAGATTAGTACTTGAATTGGGTGCCCATTCACACCCTTTTTCTTAAAAAGAATGGTGACAACTCCAAATCTACGTGGCAGTGATTTTTGGATTCAAAAATTACATAGCTAGAGTTGACGACTCCACTAGGAAGTAGTAAGCTCAACCCTTTTTTTATTCGGTCATTTTTCAAAAAAAAAGTTGTGTTTCATTTCTTAGTTTTTATTACCTACTAATGTTTGTTATGTGCCTTGTCATTTTGTGGAAAAATGTATGTAATATTTATTTCCTTTTGCTTATTTTATTTTTTCAAATAATGTAAGGGTTGATACACCTTTTAAAATGCACATGCACATACGTTTCACAACCCATTACACAACCACCCTCCACAGTTCCAAATTACTCCCAGATGCCGATACTCTCAAGCCTCCTAAATCATTATTTTGGGTGGTGGGAAGAAAAATATTCACCCCATTCATTAAATCATGGACACTTAGATGTACATCAAGGTTTGAAGAACAAGTATCCAAAAAACTATCTATGAATCCATATGCATCAAAGCACGTTTAAAGACGTAGGACACTAAAGCTTTCAAATCAAATGTGTATCAATCTCACGTTCAATGATTGTAATATTCTAAGCCCATGAAGGTAATTTTGTAAACCCAATTGGGAGCCCAAGAAGGAAAGTTGTATAGATTAGGTTAGGAGCTTTTCTTTTGCTTTCCAATTTACTTAGCTCATATGTCCAACAAAACAAAAAAATTGTGACCATTTTTGGCTCACAACAAAAAATAAAGACAATGCCCTCTAAAGCCAAAAAATAATGACTCAAAACATGGATAATGTCCAGAGCAGAAAACAATGGAAAGATACGACCCAAAAATAACTATTGGTCCATCTTTGGAGCATGGACTTAAGGTATCAACATAGGTCCATACATTAAGAATGGACAATTTGTTCTTTATTAACTCAACAAACTACAGCATGGGCTACTCTGGTCTATACTTGAAACACGGACTTAAAAAAAAATTCTTAGATTTTTACAATATTGACTCGTATAAAAGACGTTGATCTATATTTTAAAAACATACTTAAAAAAATTCTCTTTCATCTTTCAATTTTGATAATATATCAGTTTTGTATTTTTTTTCCCGATTTTAAGGCCTAATAACATTTAAATGGGCTACTTTGTTTAACCATCAAAATCATTTATTCAAGCCAAACGAGTCTACTCCTTTTTCATCAATCAAAGAGCATATGATTCCTATCTTGACCCTAATGTGGTATAGCATCGACTGATCAATCCCAATCAAACCCATTATCATTATCATTTACTTATCATTGGGTCTTCACCAAATAACCATCACTCATAAGGACAACTCGTTTTCACAAATCTATACCATATAACCGTCCATCAATGGCCAAGATCGGCCTACCTCCATAATCAATCCCAATCAGGTTTTTCGTCATTTTACGACTCTAATTAGGTCCATTCTCCATCGAGGATGATCAATTTCAATTTTCAAGATCGACCTGTATCGGGTCCATTATCCAAGATTGACCCAATCGGGATAGCTATCCATGTTCGATCCAATCAGGTATACTATCAACGATTGACCTAATCGGGTCCATTGTCTATAATCGACCCTAATTGAGCCCATTATCAACGATCAACACAATTGAGTCCACTATCTATGATAGACCCAATCGGGTCCATTATCCATGATAGACCCAATTGGGTTCACTATCAACGATCAACCCAATCGAGTATATCCATTATCCATGATCGACTCAATCAAGTCCACTATCAACGATCGACTTAATATGCATCAATATCAACGATCAACCCAATCGGGTCTGCTATCTAAGATCGACCCAATCAGATCTACTATGAACGATCGACCCAATTGATCAACTATCAACAATCAACCCAAATGAGATCACTTATTCTTCATTAGGCTCCAATGATATCAACCATTTTTTGATGGACCCTGATTATCTTTCGATCGAGCCCAATCATTTCCAATATCATTCATTAACCCTAATATGGTCTATTATCTTTCGCCAATTCTAAATTGAGTACACTAGTTTCCTCCGCAATCTATCCTAATTGGGTCTACCATTTATGATCAATCCAAATCGAATCTACTATCTCCACAATCGACTTTAATTGGGCCAACTATCCTTTAAATTGACCCTCATCAGGTTTTCTATCATCCATTGACTCAAATAGAGTCCTTCACCTCTTATCAAATCATGATCATCACCTATCATCACCAAAGATCAAAACCAATAAAGATTATCGATCTTAAACAATATCAAACAACTATCTTCTACTATCATAGGCATGTCTTATTTTACGACCCTAATGTATCTTAATTTATGCTAGCTCCGTGTTGATGAACCCCCAATTTCATGTTGATGAACCGTTTTACAAAATCTTCTTTCAACACATTTTTAGCTCCATGCTAATTCCAACTCTATACAGATAAATTTCCAACTCCGTGTCAATGCCAACTCCATGGTGATGAACTTATCTCTTTTTCAGATATTCCAGTTTTGTGGTGATGAACCTTTTACAAAATTATTTCTTTATCAAAAAATTCCCAGTACTTGGATTAATTGATATCAAATTTATGCTGATGAATTTCTTACAAAATCATCTACTTTTCAAATTTTTCTAGCTCCGTGTTAATGTCATCTCTGTGCTGATGAACAATCCAACTCCATGATGATGAACTTTTCTAATTTAATCCAATTTTGTACTAATGTTAATTTCGCGTTGATGTACTTATTTATTTTTCAAATTTTTTTAGTTTTGTGTTGATGCTCACTCTATGCTGATGGACTTATTCCTTTTTCAAACATTCCAGCTTCGTGTTAATGCCAACCCAATGCTGATAAACCTTTTAAAAAGTTGTCTCTTTATCATAAAAATTCCAACATCATATTGAAGCTAGCTCTATGTTGATGATGAACTTCTTAAAAAATCATCAAATTTTCAAACTTTTCCACATCCGTGCTAATGAATTTTTTACAAAATTATCTCTATTTTTCAACTCCATACTGATGAACAATCCAATTCTATCTGATGCCAACTCCATGCTAATGAACTTTTCTAACCTAATCCAGCTCCACTCTAATGCTAGCCCTATGTTGATGAAATTTTCCAACCTAGACTAACTTTATGTTGATACCACCTCTATGTTGATGCACTTTAAATTCTACACTTTTTCCTTCCAAATTCAATTGAATGTCACTCTTAACTTGACTTTATCAGTTTTAAACTAATATAATTTTACCCTAATAAATCGTTATACATTTTATTTTGTTACCCATATAATAACATTCGTTCTAGTGTGTAGATGATAAATGATAGCATGAATCTGTTTAAGATGATAACTGATCCTCTATTTACTATTTACAAAATCGAAGAAAATTTTTTGAGCAACTTTTCGTTCAAGGAAAAATATTGATAAGAAAAATATTTGCATTCTTTCCTAGGAAATATTCATCTTCAAGAAGGTATTAATTTAGAATATCCATCTTTTAAACAAAAAATTTAAAAAAAAATGCATTTCTTATTGGGAATATTTATTGGATGTTCGTCCCCAGGAAGGTATTAATATAGAATGCCCATCTTTTAAACAAAAAATTAAAAAAAATACATTCCCTTCTTGGGAATATTTGTCAGACTTTTGTTCTCAAGAAGATCGTTACTTTAGGAAGTCCATTTAAAAGAATTATTAAAAAAATAATTTTTTTTGAAAAATATCCTTCAAGCATGAGCTTAATGAACACAAAGAATTTAGAATTAATGAATGATATGGGTGTTTTGACAAATATTGAAGAGTCAAATTTGATTCGATCAGAGGACTGAAGATGACTCAAAAACTTTGAAGATTGTCGTCTTATTTTCTTCCAATACCTTTTGAATACTCTGGCCCCCAATAGTATAAACTGTGAATGGAAAAAATAATAATAAAAAAGTTTGTCTAAATTAAGGAACTCTCTATATTTCTTAGTCTAAGATGATCAAAATATTATTCATTCGTCAAAATCCTTCATTTTAAAATAGCCAACTCTAATTTTGACTATCACTTCTACTTCATTGTCCAATTTCGAGTGACCTCGCAAACCAAAAAGAAAGTTATGTCTAAATGGTGTATCTATACATGCTTTCTTGAGGATTTTTTTTTCAAGCCTAAACCTGATAAGATAATGAAAAAATATTTATACCAACTCAGGGGAAAACCTAAATGAACAATCCTAGGGATTTTTGGAAAACATATCGAAAAAGATCAACAAGTAAAGAAGAGAAAATGAATGATAGTCCAACAAAATGATTCAACCCTTGTGCAATGAGATCTTAAGAGAAGAGTCTAGTCCAACCACAAAGTACTACTCACAACAAGGGGTTTGGATCTACAAAGTATTTAATCTTGAGCTGACAAACATCGAATACCTTGAAAAGATATTGTAGACACCCCACTTTTGCATCTGCTTAAATCGACAATTCGTCACCCAGTTGTTGTGGATTCCTAATAATGAGCATAAAGAACTCGAAAGCCTGTGAGTACTGTTCTGGATACCTTCTATTTTTATTTTTTTCATCCCCCTACTCGTCACGACTCGACATAGAAATTTACATACGCTTAAGATCGCTACATCTTACATCTGACTTAGCAAGCACATACGCTTAGGTTCACTATACAATTCGATAACTTAGAGACTTCGTTACGCTAAGAAAATATGATCTTGAGACTTAGAAATAATCACATTAGGACTGGAAGAAATCTCACGCTAAAAGTCATAAAAATTTATAAAAATCAACAAAATGACAAAAATATCCCACAAAAATTTCAGACCTCCGAAAAATCTTAAAAGCACCTCCCATTGCACTCAGAATGTAATTTTGAGTCTAACGGGGACCCAAATCGACTAAAACAGATAAATTCAAGAAAAATCACCAAAATGACGAAAACACCACTCATAAATTTTGGACCTCCAAAAAATCTTAAAAGTATTTCCATTACACTCAGAATGTGATTTTGAGTCTAATGGGACCCAAATCGATAAAAACAGATAAATTCAAGAAAAATCACCAAAATGATCGAATGCCCCTCAGCGTCCAAATTTGACTTAGCGACCTTGATCCTTAAGAAAACTTGATAAAAAAATATCAAAATCAAATGAAAATCAAACTCAAGTTAAAAATCAAAATCCAATGAAAATTAAAAATGACTCGACCGATTAAAATTTCACCAAAATTAATAAAAAAATCAAAATCAAAAGTAATTAATCAAATAAAATCAAATTGAAATTCTAAATCAAATTAAAAAATTTTAAAATCAAATCATAATCAAACGAAAGTCAAATTAAAATTTAATCGATTAAGCAAAGTGAAATTAAAATCCAATTGAACTCAATCGATCAAACCAAATTGAAATTAAATCTTATTAAACCATCAAAATTTAAAATCAAATACAAATTCAAATTTAAAACATCAAATTAAAATTTCAATCAAAATGTCGACTCAAATAAAAAAACTCTAATTAAAATCAACCAATCGGAATCAAAATCTAATTATCGACCAATGACAACTCATCGATAAGGGACCATTAATGAATCGAGTAGCGTGGGATTCCTCTTCCATTCTCTTAAAAAAAAAAAAAATTAAAACAAAAATAATAATAATTTTAGGCTGCCTTGAACCCCCTGTCTTCATCTCCCTCATCTCTCCAACGTCTCCAACCCCTTCTCATAACCACCCACATCCTCTACCATCTCTCCCATTTCTTCCATTTTTTCCTCTCTCATGTTTGATGGTAGAGCCACCATAAAAATAATAGGGAAGGCAACCAAAAGGGATGGTTTTTTTTATTTTGCTACCTTCGATATATAACAAAAGAAAACCTTGCAACAGCCCAAAAAACAAACCTCCATTAAAAACCTGCAACTCTATCTCCCTCTCTCCAAATCTCTCCATAAAACCTTATTGTCCCAACTTGTTCTCAAGTTCTGCTTCATAGCAACTCCTCTTTTTGCAAGATAGCATTGATCAAAGAGGGGAACTCTCTCACGTTTTTTATTTGCTGCCTTTCAAAAAAAAAATAGTAGTAGCCTTCTTCTCTATTAACGTCCTCAACAGCCTACAACTCTCCCTCTCTTCACTATTGAAAATGACAGTAACCTCACCTCCATCAACATTTTCAATGGCCAACTCTCTTTCACGTTTTACAGTAACTACCAAAAAAACAACAACAATAACAACTCTCCAACGAAAATTCAGCAAGCCCCATTCTTCTAGGTTCACTCTTTTTTCTTGGCTGAAGAAGGTCTATGTCTTTTTCTCCACTCTCAACCCTTCTCTCTCAAACTCAACCCTCCTTTCCCATGTTTTGAAGGAAAAAAAACTGATTTTCGAAGAAGACTCACACAGCAAAATCAGTGATTTTTTTATCTCCTTTAGAACACACAGTAGCAGCCACATTATTTTTATTTTCTCCTCTTTGCATATAGTTTACAGGATCACGGCACTACTCATAAGCTATTTCAATTTTTTTTAAAGGAATCCAAACATCCAAAATTATCTGAAAAATTTACCTTTTTTTTTTTTTACTTTTTTTTTATTGTTTCTCGATTTCGTATGCATCCGAATGAATTCGTCAATTTTTGGGACACGTGGCACTAATAGCAATATTTGAGTTTCCAAAATATTAGTGGATCGGTTCATTGATTTTTAATGTTGATAGATCGATCAAGTTAATTTTTATACAAAATTAGAGAGCTGACTCATTGATTGTTAATATAATCGAATTGACTCGCTAATTTTGTGATATTAATTGATCAACCCATTGATCGTTAACATTATCAGATTGACTCACTCACTTTGTAATTAACTCATTGATTGTTGATATTAATAAAATTTTATTGAGTAAAAATGTGTGGGTTAATTCACTAATTTTGATGCACATGGCGATTTAAAAAATCAAGTTCCATTGATTAAAATTATTGAGTCGACTTATTGATTTTGTATACATTGGAGGTTAAAAATTGAAATTTTCTATGAAATGGGCATGTGAGTCAAGTCACTGTTTTTGTGTACGTTGGAAGTTTAAAATAGAAATTTTTTATGAAATGGGCATGTGAGTCAACTCATTGATTTTGTATACATTGAAAATTTAAAATCGAAATTTTCTATGAAATGGGCACGTGAGTCAACTCACTGATTTTGTGTACATTGAAAGTTTAAAATAGAAATTTTTTATGAAATGGACATGTAAAACGACTCACTGATTTCTGTGCACGTGTCATTAAAAATTGATTTCACATTCTTCAAAATGTGACTGAATCGATTTACTAAATTTTGGTGCCACGTAAGTCTTATCAATCGTGGGATTCCACTATGTGAAATTCGAGAATTCATGTAATTATTTTAGCCGAAAGATTTGTTTAGTAAATCTAATGCAATTTGATAATGATTGGCCCCTAGTTTGACCTTTAGTCTTTGAATGTTGACCATAGGATATTTTTGGATCGTAGTAAAGACTGATTATCTTGATCAAGCGGGTTAAGTGCCTAACACCTTCTGAAATCTGTAATCTAACCCTTTACCCGTTATTTGTGAACTAATTTGATCCATTTTGGAGTTATCTATGGTTCCTAGATCTAAACTAAGTGACGACTCCCTATTCTTTATGAATCGGACCCATATCCACTATTTAGTAGATAAATGGGTTAAGGCGATTTCAGATATTATTATGAAAAAATCAAATTACAAAATGAAAAAAGGCATTCTTTTACCTTCACATATCTATTACTAGTCAACCCATTAGAGCCTTTATCACCCTTCAATGACCTAGAACCGAGGCATGCCACCCCACACTAGAACAATTTAAAAAAAAATATATCATTTCAAAAAAGAAAAAAAATAAAAATAAAAAAGAGGATCTTGGTTAAAGTGACTCGGATTGAGCTCAACTAAGTATGGTTGAAAGCATCAATCATCTCAAAATTAATCAAATTTAAGATTTCAAATGATTTTCATACCACGGAATCGAGGAATTCATAAGGCAAACCTTGTCAAATCCATCAATCACTCAATTTCATCAAATTCAAGATTTCAAATGAACTCTGTACCACGAAATCAAAAAATTCAATGAGGCTAAACCCCATCAGACCTCGTGTTTGGGTAGTCATCTTCTAAATCTACCATCCCACTTGATACTTTCAAATGGCTCATGCAAAAAGAGATGTAATTTCTTTTTCTAAAAAAAAAAGAATAAAAGGTAAACCCCTGGTTGTACCTATTTATTATATCAAATTTCATATTCAAGCTTATACCATTTCTTCACGAACCTCAACCATGTCCACGTTACGACCTAAAATAAACTCCTCTATAATCGAGAAATAATTTAAAAAGAATAAATTATACTATAAATATTCATTAGCAATGAATGAATTACTATCTGTGAAAAGTCCAAAACAAATATAACGTGACTTGAAAAGGCATAGTGAAAACCTACGAAGGTGTTGTGAGTACAAGAATCAAATCATGACAAGATCAAATACTACAAACACGATGAAAACTTGAAATGGGGTCAATGCGCAAAAATTGTGGAACTGAACTTGGTGAAAATCGTAATTAGCACCAGGGACATGAATGGCCAAAAAAAAAAAAAAACTACTTTCATCTACCAACCCCTCCCTACCTTGAAAATATTTGAAGTTTGAACAATCATCAATATGTTAATATCTCAAGGAGAATCTAAAACCTACCATCTATCGCCAATCATCATAAAATCCCGTATCACATCATCAGCAATCACCTATGGTTATTTATCCTCTTATCGATATCCAATGGTGGGGATGACTCTAGAGGACCTTAGAGAGAATTGAAAAATTTTATTTTCTATTTGTTAAGCACACCATGATCAGTATTCAACAATGACAAATTCTCGATCTAGTCATTTTGCTTATATTAAAAGGACAATTTAAAAAAAAAACAAAAAAAACAAAAAAAAATATTTTCTACATGCATCATGCAAATTAGTATTTTTGGGCCCATGAAGAAAATTTCAAATCATTCCTTGAAAAATATATCGAATTTCCCGAGGCTAATAATTATTAAAACTATTTTTCATAAGCATATTCTTAACATGTTTCTCCTTAACAAGAGCTTAAACTACATATTACTCCTCAATAAGAGCCTAAACTGCGTGTTGCTCCTTAGTAAGAACCTAAACTACATGATGTTCCTCAATAAAAGTTTAAATTGTATACTGCTCCTTAGCAAGAGCTTAAACTGTATTTTGCTCATTAATAAGAATCTAAAATACATAATCTTTCTCAATAAGAGACTAAACTACATGTTACTCCTCAATAAGAATTTAAATTGTATGATAGTCCTTAGTAAGAACCTAAATTACATTTTGCTCCTCAGTAAGAACCTAAATTGCATGATGATCCTCTTTAAAAATTTAAACTACATGATGTTCCTCCGTAAGAGCCTAAAATACTTATTGTTCCTTAGCAAGAGCCTAAACTGCATTTGCTCCTTAGTAAAAGTCTAAATTGTATTTGCTCATCAACAAAAGACTAAACTATATGATGCTCTTTGATAAGAGCCTAAAATTACTAGTTACTCCTCAATAAGAATCTAAACTAGACTGAAAGCGCCCTCGATCCGCGGGGTGCGCGGATCCGCTTTTGACCCTTAAGGTTTGGGAGTCGCCACCTAGTTATTTGTGGTTTAGGAACCATACTGACTCTAAAATGGATAAAAAGAACTAATCTACCATAAAAAATCTGAATTCGGGGATCAAGTTACGGGGTTGGAAGGTGTTAGGCACCAACCCCGCCCGGCCAAAGCCGGTCTCTACTAAAGTCCCAAGTAAATTACATTGCTAAAACCTAGATAAAAATAGAAAATAAAAAAAATACCTTTCCGATGCAAGGACTTTACTCCCTCAGATCTGACAAAAAGGGTTCCTTGTACCGTGCTCCCTTGCTTCGTTCTGTTTCCGGATTTGACTTCGGATCTCCTAGATCGAGGTATCTCCTTGCTTTTGGATCTGAACTCTTCAAGTTTGTTGCGGATTTGGGGGTGTTTTTGGAGGGCTTTTAGGCGTTTTCTAGACTAAAATTGAAGGAGGGATGTTAGCTAAGGAGTTGGGGCTCCAAAACTAAGGTTTATGGGGGGCTATGGGAGCTTCTAGACCTACTTCTCCTAGGGTTTATGATTTGATACGAAATTAGGGTGTGAGCACCTCTATTTATAGATGTTTTTAGGGGTTGATTTGGGTAGAGTTAGTGTTTAATTAGAGATCTTTTAATTAGAGTTGTGTTTTAGTTTGACTTGTTTTAGGTAGAATTGTGTTTTAATTAGAATTGTTTTAGGTAGAATTGGTTTTAATTCAAATTGTTTTAGGTAGAATTGTTTTTAAGTTAAACTCTATTAGATAGAGTTATTATTTAATTAGAACTCTATTATGACTTTTGGTCTTATTTGATTGACTTTTAATGTTTTGACTTTAGTCTTAATTGATTGACTTTTAATATCTTGACTTTAGTCTTGCTTAATTGACTTTAATTTTGACTTCAGTCTCACTTGATTGACTTTAATACCTTGACTTCAGTCTTGCTTGATTTACTTTTAATTTTTGGAGAACCCCCCTCTAAAATATCTTTAATTCTTTGGACCCCCAAATGGAGGGGTCCTTAAAGAAATATCCCACGAACCCTCAACAATTTTACCCGAAAGTCCGATTGATCGATTTTTTAAGTTCAAAATTTTAAATTAATTTCATTAATGTTAAATTTAATTATTAAATTTTATTTATTAATTTCGAATTTTTTAATTATGAAAATTGTGAAATTACCGTTTTGCCCCCAAAGAGGACTTTTCACGTTTTAATCGGTTTTTAATGTTCTAGGATGTTTTAGAATCGGTTTTTCGTAAGGAATTCAATGGAATATTAGTTTTTTTTATTTATGAAATTTTTTGTGTGAAATGATTGTGAACTTTATGAGGGGCATTTTCGTAATTTTGTCAAATTCTGTTAAAATTGGTGAAATGATTTATTTGGTCCGATTTGTCATTTTATGTGTTCGAACGGTTTTCCTAAGCGTAACGTAGGCTCTAGGTTGTTTTGAGGTTAGGGGTATTTTGGTAATTTGATAATTTTTTAGTGATTTTATCGTGAAGTTTCTTTTTGGTCTGCAAGATGATGATTTCTATGTTTCTGGGGTCGTACTTTCCTAGCGTAGCATGGTTTCTAAGGTTTTGTCAATTCGAGATACCTCATCTGGATTTCTGAAACAAATCTGGTAACAAAGTAAAGCAATGGAATACACATCCATCATTGGGAATCCTTGCGATCGGGTTGACGAGTTGATTAATCAGGCGGATGCAAAAATGGGGTGTCTACAGATGCCCCTCTTTGGCAGAGGGTTGAAGCAAACTAGATAGCAAATCTATTTTGCTAGATAGTGCGATACCTGAATGCCAAAGCTAGTGACACTTCATTTTGCAGCCTGATTTAGCAATTCGTCGGGGTGTTCGGATCCTTGAGGGTAAAGCTCTCCCCGAATCAAAAAAGGTTGTCAGGTCCTTGAGCGCAAACTCTCACTGACAGTGTCAGATCCTCGAATTTTAGAGAATTCTCCCTGACTAAAAATTGCAAATGTGCAAGTGTGTGCACTGTGTGAAACTGAGTAAAACCTGAGCATAAATTTAGCATAATCTGAGTATAAACTGAGCATAATTTGAATATAAACTGAGCATAATTTGAATATAATCTGAGCATAGTTCCTGAGAAAACCCTCGGCGACATCTGAGCATAGTTCCGAGAAAACCCTCGGCGGTATCTGAGCATAATTCCGAGAAAACCCTCGACGGTATCTGAGCATAATTCCGAGAAAACCCTCGGCGGTATCTGAGCATAGTTCCGAGAAAACCCTCGGCGGTATCTGAGCATAGTTACGAGAAAACCTCGGCGGTATCTAAGCATAGTTCCGAGAAAACCCTCGGCGGTATCTGAGCATAGTTCGAGAAAACCCTCGGCGGTATCTGAGCATAGTTCCGAGAAACCCTTGGCGGCAACTGAGCAAAATCCAAGATAACCCTTGGCGGAGACTGAGCAAAATCCAAGATAACCCTTGGCGGCAACTGAGCAAAATCAAGATAACCCTTGGCGGCAACTGAGCAAAATCCAAGTTAACCCTTGCGGCAACTGAGCAAAATCCAAGATAACCCTTGGCGGAGACTGAGCAAAATCCAAGATAACCCTTGGCGGAAACTGAGCAAAATCCAAGTTAACCCTTCGGCGGCAACTGAGCAAAATCCAAGATAACCCTGGCGGAGACTGAGCAAATCCAAGATAACCCTTGGCGGAAACTGAGCAAAATCCAAGTTAACCCTTGGCGGCAACTGAGCAAAATCCAAGATAACCCTTGGCGGCAACTGAGCAAAATCCAAGATAACCCTTGGTGGAAACTGAGCAAAATCCAAGTTAATCCTTGGCGGAGATGAGCAAAATCCAAGATAACCCTTGGCGGAGACTGAGCAAAATCCAAGATAACCCTTGGCGGCAACTGAGCAAAATCCAAGATAACCCTTGGCGGAAACTGAGCAAAATCCAAGATAACCCTTGGCGGCAACTGAGCAAAATCCAAGAAACCTTGGCGGAGACTGAACAAAATCCAAGATAACCCTTGGCGGAAACTGAGCAAAATCCAAGTTAACCCTTGGCGGCAACTGAGCAAAATCCAAGATAACCCTTGGCGGCAACTGAGCAAAATCCAAGATAACCCTTGGCGGAGACTGAGCAAAATCCAAGATAACCCTTGGCGGCAACTGAGCAAAATCCAAGATAACCCTTGGCGGAGACTGAGCAAAATCCAAGATAACCCTTGGCAGAAACTGAGCAAAATCCAAGATAACCCTTGGCGGCAACTGAGCAAAATCCAAGATAACCCTTGGCGGAAACTGAGCAAAATCCAAGATAACCCTTGGCGGAGACTGAGCAAAATCCAAGATAACCCTTGGCGGCAACTGAGCAAAATCCAAAATAACCCTTGACGGAAACTGAGCAAAATCCAAGATAACCCTTGGCGGAGACTGAGCAAAATCCAAGAACCCTTGGCGGCAACTGAGAAAAATCCAAGATAACCCTTGGCGGAAATTGAGCAAAATCCAAGATAACCCTTGGCGGAAACTGAGCAAAACTGGTAGAGGGAATGAGAATTTGGAAAGAATGAACGAATTGGAGAAAACCGACTAGAACAAACGAGAGAACGAATAAATCTGGAAGATAATGAATCTGGAGGAGAAATGATTGATTCCAAGAATGATTGAATCTGGAAAAGAATCTGGAGACTGAAAGAATGTTATATCTCCTATGTGAGATCCGAAATGCTTTTGTTTGAACCTCAAGGATTTATCAAAAAATTTTAAAACCTGAATTTTTATTTCTTTCGAACCTCAAGAGTTTTTTGAAAAACTGTTATCAAGAGGGTTACCTTAAATTTGGGGTTGTCATTATCTCTTAGGATTAACACTGCTCAAAAGCAAAATGCCTCTAGTTTGACAATGACCATGGCCTTGAAAATAATTGAACACATCATAAAAAAATGCCCCTAGTAAAGGGGAAAAGTTACATTAAAAAAAAAGAAAGAAAATGCCCCTTGTATGAAGGTTTGAAATAATTGATTACCACAAGCGCAATAAAGACTCAACTTTTTAATTTTGATTAATTTTATTAAAGGTTTTGAGTCAGGCTCAAGAGTACAAAATTATTTCCTTTCGAGACTCATCATAGAATTCACCTTTATCTCCCTTGGTTCACTTGGGGAAGTAAACATTTTCAGATCGATCATAGACAAGATACTTGTGGCTTCTGAGTCTATGCCTGGCTTAAGCTAAGTATTGAACTTGGTTATTCGGACTTCTAATGTTTCAGCTCGGACCGCTCTCAGCTTGGGATCTTTTTCTATTTTTCTTTGTTGCTCTAACTTTTGCCTAGATCGCCTTTTCAGGTTTTCAATCTAGCGAGCTTGCTCTAGCTTTTGCCTAGATTGCCTTTTCAGGTTTTCGATCTAGCGAGCTTTTTTTCTTCTTGGCTCTGATTGTTGCCAAAGTTGTCCTTTCAGATTTTCAACCTTGCGAGCTCGCCTTAATTTTTGCCTAAGTCGCCCTTTTCGGGTTTTCAACTTAGCAGGCTTCATCATTTTTTATCTTTTTATTTTGTCTCTAAACTTCTGGAGTTGCTGCCTAATCATGCTTTGATATCTTCCTTGACTTTTCGCACGGTACTTAGGAGGACTTTTATAGGTAGGTTGGGACTGGGTATAAAAGAAAGGGATTTTGAGGCTCAAAAACCCAAATGCCCCTTGTGTGGCATTTCCTTTTAAATTATTTCTTTTTCTTTAAATTTCTTTCCCACTTTGAATTTCTTTTCTTTTGAATTTTTTTTTTTTTTATTTTTTTTTTTTTTTGTTTTTTTTGTGTGGGAAATACATTTTTTTTTATTTTGATGTGGTCGGACCTGAAGTAATTTCTCAGGTTGCCTACGTACCCCAGAATTTTGGGATCAGACCAAACGTAGTTCGAAGCTTCCCTCCCCTAGGTTAGGTGATCGGGCTGAGAAAGAAAGAAAAAAGGCATCATTCATTTTTTTTGAAAAGGCTACAAAGGGTTGAGAAAGGATATGTTGAACAGGGTAACTGGGTAATATGAGGATTGATTCGGTCAAAGATGGCCTCCTTAAATGTAGTACCGCTTGATCTGGTCAAGGTTGGTTGGTTCTGGTAGTTCACCTCCATCATGATCTTGAAGTCTGACGACTTTTCCAGACAGTATTTCCTTAATGAATGAATTTCTCCCATTTAGACTTTCTCCTATAGTCGATGAGGAGTGTTCATTTTCTTTGAAGTCTGATAGTTAAATCTTTGACTTGTAAATGATGAGCTTTGACCTTCTTGTCAAATGCACAGGTGACTCTTCTTAGATAAGCTTGCACGTGGTACAGGGCTTTAACTCGTTTTCTTCGATCAAGTTTAATTCTTCATACTGCTGACAAACCCAATCTGTTTCTAACAAATGATTTTCCAATAAGACCCTAAGAGACGGAATTTTCATTTCAACTGGCAAGACTGCTTCCATGCCATACACTAAATAGTAGGGAGTAGCTCCAATAGAGGATCGAATTAGGGTTCGATATGTCCACAGCGTGAATGATAATTTTTCTGACCAATCTCGATGTTATTGACTCATTTTCCTGATGATAGTCTTGATACTCTTACTAACTGCTTCAACCGTTCCATTGATCTGAGGACGGTAGGAGGATGATTTGTGATTCCGGATCTTCAACTTTGAACATGGAGTAATGATTTAAGCTTTGAAGTACGGCCCATTGTCAGAGATCAGTTCAAAAAGTATCCCCATATCGATTGATAATATGTGATTTGCAACTCAAGATGTAGTAAGGATAGTGCTGATGTATTTTATAACATCTTCTTTGATTCCATCGATATAGACGAGTCAATATATAATCCGTGTTAGACAACACCCAAACTTGCACCTAACATATCCTCATAGGCCCACGTGAACAAGTCTTTTGAAATTTCTGAGAAAATTCATTATCTCCTTGTGTTCCTCTAGAGATAAGATGGTTTCTATTTGAATCTCTTTAGGAATTTATTTCTGTTCCGAGGTCAATGACCTTTGCTTTCTTGAGCCCGACTCTTATCTTCTTATCTTTGAATCTAGATTATTAGTTAATTCGTTAATGCGCTCGAGATATTCAAAAATTTCTTTTGTACGATCAATTCAGAAGGGGCGACAGACACCTCTATAAACTCGACGAACTAACTTGACTCAATAAGAAAGAGTAGGCTCAATCTAAGGAAGACATGACCTTGCTAGAAAAAAGGACTCGAGCTAACCCAAATGACCCATGAAAACTCAAGACTACCCAAAACGGACTTGATGAGAACTGAGACATTACTTACAAACGGTAGGATTGAAGCACTATGATTTTCAAAGAACAATTGGATAATGTTGAAAAATTTGAGGTCATTTCTAACTGTTGACTTGATATTGACGTTTACTCTAACTGACCGGATTTACAACCCTAGCTAGAAGATGGACGATTGAGCTTAGATACAATGATAACCCTTAAACCTCTTTGAAGGTGAATTTAACCAATTTCAGTGTCACCCCCTTGATAACATTTTAAATTAACCCTGAGATTTTATTGAATTTTGTGCACCAATCCATTAAAAAATTCATCCATTTAATGATTATTCAGAAGAAAAATAATTATGTTGCACTCTTGAAAAATATTGGAAAATAATGTTTTTATTTCACAAATCTGATTATTTTTTGCAACATTTTTTGGTAGTTTTCCACGGTCCATAAAAACTTTTCATGCAAAAATAGATCTTTTGCAAATTTTCCTTTTTTTTTCTTTTCTTTTGGAAAACATTTTCTTCTGGAAAACATTTTTTTTTTAGAAAATATTTTTTTCTTAGAAAACATTTTTTCTAGAGAATAACACTTTTTCTGGAAAACACTTCTTTTGGAAAATATTTTATTCTGAAAAATATATTTTCTGAAAAATGTTTCTTCTAAAGAAGCCTTCTTTTGGAAATAATCTCTTTTTTTTTTGAAAAATATTTTCTTTTTCTTCTTTGAAAATTCGATTTCCATTTGATTTAACTGGCCTGGTCCATCATGATTGTTGGATCGGGATGGACTGGGTCATTATTGTAAAAGAATGGATTTTTTTTATTGGATCGGTGCACCCATTTTACTTTTCAAAAGCAACATTTTTATCCTTGAGATCAATTATGCACTCGGATCTCATCCTTCACATCATTCACATACATTCATCCAACAACAGACATTCATTCAATAAACAAACCGGGAACACCCACGATAAGTTCGAGTCGTGACCTATGGGGAAGGTTTCTAGACTCTAGGCTTACTACGTGCAATGCATTTTTATCTGGCCACTCTTGCCCAAGCACACCTATATACCTTTCGATACGTGGTGACTTGGTTTGATATACCGTATAGGTGATAATCTAAAACCTCAATTCACTTCTCTGAAGCCAAAAACAGTCAGTTTGATCTCCAGTTGAGAGGTGGCGCACAATGCTGAGCAAGGGCCCACTTAAATACCTCTCGTCTAGAATAGACGTAGTCTATCCCCCTCGTACAGTAGGGTACAGCGGGGCAAGATCTTGCTTAGGCACCGGTTTTGACCAAGAAGTGCAATTGATATACTTAGATTACATTTTATACCTACGGGTACGAGTCAAGAGTTGTAGCTTTCATAAATGGTTTGGCATCCCACGAGGGGACCGACCACGTACTAGTACTACGTTGGCAATCGGGACATGTGACTGTGTGGCTTACAATAGGACAAAGGCTCAGGTCACCCCAGCATGGGTGCATCAATATGTCTCTCAGAATCACCTGATCAGACGGTATTGATGCCCCAGTTCGATATACCCTAAGGTACGTGACTGGAGTTGTGGGTTTCATGAATGACGTCGCATCTCCGAAGAGACCGGGCCACGTACTAGTGCCACGTTGGCTAAATGGGACGTGTAAGTGAGTAAAGCAGTAAACGTGCATGTGGTGTGTGCAAAGTAGGGTGGGGTGTACCCGGGGCCTTTTCAAACAAATGGGCCCATGGCCCAATCAAGCCAATCAAGAGAGGATATTAAATCATACAAGTGCAAGCAAACATCGATCAGGAACATACTCATATGGTTTAATTCAAGCTTTAAACGTGCACATCTCTAGCATTCATCAATTAGCAAATCAATTAATAAATAAGGGCCTATAATAATTAATTAGATCTAATCATCGCAATAGGCACAATTTTTATAATTTTTAAAGTCCAATCAATGATCACTTTTAGGTGATCCAAAATAAATCGAGATTCCAATAGGTGTTACATTGATGATAGAATGACAATGGTTGAGATGAGCTCACTCTCAAGAACATTAATTGTGCCAACATTAGATAAATTCAGATTTTCTGTGAATTAGGAAAATACAATTTGAACTTGCATCGATGATATCTAAGGCTCTCGATAACAAAATCGAGTGAACTCAAGTTCTAAATTAATCTACTCGATGAGATCTACATTTTATTAATAGGTGTCCAGACTTAGTTCTCACCAGAATGTTCTGTAAAAACGTTTTAACGTTGCTGTCCCAACTTTCATTCAGAAAAAATTCCAGATTTACAGATTGAACTTGCATCGATGATATCTAAGGCTTCTGATAACGAAATTGAGTGAACTCAAGTTCTAAATTAATCTACTCAATGAGATCTACGTTTTATTAAGAGGTTCCCAAACTTAATTCTCACTAGAATGTTCTGTAAAAAATTTTAAACGTTGCTGTCCCAACTTTCATTCAGAAATAATTCCAGATTTACAAATTGGACTTGCATCGATGATATCTAAGGCTTCCGATAACGAAATTGAGTGAACTCAGATTCTAAATTAATCTACTCGACGAGATCTATGTTTTATTAAGAGACTCTCAGACTTAATTCTCACTAGAATATTCTCTAAAAAAAAATTTTAACGATGCTGTCCCAACTTTTATTCAGAAATAATTCCAGATTTACAGATTAAACTTGCATCGATGATATCTAAGGCTTCCGATAACGAAATTGAGTGAACTCAGATTCTAAATTAATCTACTCGACGAGATCTATGTTTTATTAATAGGCTCTCAGACTTAATTCTTACTAGAATCTTCTCTAAAAACGTTTTAATATTTCTGTCCAACCTTCATCATTCCATCAATTTGAATCTTTCATTATTTATGGGTCATCAAAAAGTGATCCTTAATTGAAAAAAAAAAAAATGCAATACCCAAAATCATCTACAATCAAGACAAAATAAATAAACAGAAAAAATAAATAAAATAAATCCAACTAAATAATAAAAAAAAAACTAGGTCATCTTGGCAATGCTCCCATACTTGGGGTTTTTCAAGTTTGATCCTCAATAGTCCCCAGCGGAGTCGCCACTGAAAGCGCCCTCGATCCGCGGGGTGCGCGGATCCGCTTTTGACCCTTGAGGTTTGGGAGTCGCCACCTAGTTATTGTGGTCTAGGAACCATACTGACTCTAAAATGGATAAAAAGAACTAATCTACCATTAAAAATCTGAATTCGGGGATCAAGTTACGGGGTTGGAAGGTGTTAGGCACCAACCCCGCCCGGCCAAAGCCGGTCTCTACTAAAGTCCCAAGTAAATTACATTGTTAAAACCTAGATAAAAATAGAAAATAAAAAATATCTTTCCGATGCAAGGACTTTACTCCCTCAGATCTGACAAAAAGGGTTCCTTGTACCGTGCTCCCTTGCTTCGTTCTGTTTCCGGATTTGACTTCGGATCTCCTAGATCGAGGTATCTCCTTGCTTTTGGATCTGAACTCTTCAAGTTTGTTGCGGATTTGGGGGTGTTTTTGGAGGGCTTTTAGGCGTTTTCTAGACTAAAATTGAAGGAGGGATGTTAGCTAAGGAGTTGGGGCTCCAAAACTAGGGTTTATGGGGGGCTATGGAGCTTCTAGACCTACTTCTCCTAGGGTTTATGATTTGATACGAAAATAGGGTGTGAGCACCTCTATTTATAGATGTTTTTAGGGGTTGATTTGGGTAGAGTTAGTGTTTAATTAGAGATCTTTTAATTAGAGTTGTGTTTTAGTTTGACTTGTTTTAGGTAGAATTGTGTTTTAATTAGAATTGTTTTAGGTAGAATTGTGTTTTAATTCAAATTGTTTTAGGTAGAATTGTTTTTAAGTTAAAACTCTATTAGATAGAGTTATTATTTAATTAAAACTCTATTATGACTTTTGGTCTTATTTGATTGACTTTTAATGTTTTGACTTTAGTCTTAATTGATTGACTTTTAATATCTTGACTTTAGTCTTGCTTAATTGACTTTAATTTTGACTTCAGTCTTGCTTGATTTACTTTTAATTTTTGGAGAACCCCCCTCTAAAATATCTTTAATTCTTTGGACCCCCAAATAGAGGGGTCCTTAAAGAAATATCCCACGAACCCTCAACAATTTTACCCGAAAGTCCGATTGATCGATTTTTTAGGTTCAAAATTTTAAATTAATTTCATTAATGTTTAAATTAATTATTTATATTTTATTTATTAATTTCGAATTTTTTAATTATGAAAATTGTGAAATTACCGTTTTGCCCCCAAAGAGGACTTTTCACGTTTTAATTCGGTTTTTAATGTTCTAGGATGTTTTAGAATCGGTTTTTCGTAAGGAATTCAATGGAAATATTAGTTTTTGTTATTTATGAAATTTTTTTGTGAAATGATTGTGAACTTTATGAGGGGCATTTTCGTAATTTTGTCAAATTCTGTTAAAATTGGTGAAATGATTTATTTGGTCCCGATTTGTCATTTTATGTGTTCGAACGAGTTTTCCTAAGCGTAACGTAGGCTCTAGGGTTGTTTTGAGGTTAGGGGTATTTTGGTAATTTGATAATTTTTTAGTGATTTTTATCGTGAAGTTTCTTTTTGGTCTGCAAGATGATGATTTCTATGTTTCTGGGGTCGTACTTTCCTAGCGTAGCATGGTTTCTAAGGTTTTGTCAATTCGAGATACCTCATCTGGATTTCTGAAACAAATCTGGTAACAAAGTAAAGCAATGGAATACACATCCATCATTGGGAATCCTTGCGATCGGGTTGACGAGTTGATTAATCAGGCGGATGCAAAAATGGGGTGTCTACATAGACGTTACTGCTTAACAAGAGTTTAATCGATATGATGTTCCTTAGTAAGAGCCTAAACGGCATTTTTCTCCTCAATAAAAGTCTAAACTACATGTTGCTCCTTACCATATGAAAATAAATTATACAATATTCTTAATTTCTAAAAGTAAATAAAAAAATGAGAAAAAATATACTTTGATCTCCTTTAGACTTTACAAGTTTGTCCCCTACAAATAAAAGATGTCAAATCATTCTTGTCGAAACACACTTAGATTGTAAATCTCAACTCCATTTTCACAGTCAGTTCAATCCCTGTCAAACTCCTAGCGTGGGAGGCCGTCTTCTTATAATAAATCTCATCATTGTCAGACTCAAAACTTGAAAAAATCACATTTACTTTTAATTTTTCAACCATTATAATTAGAGAGTGTTACGATAAGTTTGAAAGGCTATTCAGCGAGACTTACCAAAGAATCGTTACAAGCATTTAGTTCATCATAAAAAAGTTTTCATTATTTGAGTTCATTTTATCTAGGAAACCTATCTCTTTTAAAAAAATAATAAATCAAAAAATTTGATTTGTCAAAATACGATTAAAAAACACTAAAATTTTAAATATCATCGAACTTTCATCAAAATCCGAGATTTCAAACGAGCTCCGTATCGAGGGATTCAAAGGCCAACCCTATTAGACCGTGTGCTTGTGTAGCTACTTCCTATAAAAATCAACTCATGCGATGTTCAAAATCGTGTTTTAACAAATTATTCTTTTTAGGCTCATACAAACAATAGTTAAGCCTATTATTGTAGTTCTTTACATGTAATTCATGCAAAGAGGATTAGTTGTAAATATCTCATTTTGAACGGTCCTTACTCGAAAAGGTTCCACAAAAGTGTATTTTTATACCCAAAACAAAGTCAACGGGCCTAAGGGCCCATTATTCCAAAAATCAAATTTTTTGTCCAAATAAAAGCTTTAAGGCCCAATTTCACCTATTAGACCATCTAAAAATATTTTGTTTGTTTCATAAAAAATCCACCAAACCTCTAAAGCTCACATCCAATTTTAAATCCTACCTTCACCCCTCAAAATCAAAATCCCCCAAGTCTAAAGTCCCCTAAAAAATCTCATAAATTCAAAGCTCATTTTCATCACCTTATAACCTTAAACCCTTTCCAACGTAAACCTTAATCAATTTCAAACCCAATCCAAGACCTAACCTACAAAAGCCTACCCAAACCAATACCATACTTATGTCCATATCTAAGCCATTAATACTCTAAAAACCCAATCAAAGTCCACATAACCTCAAAAGCCCATGCTCAAAAAAGAGGACACATGTCACCACCACAACTAACCTCCCAAAAGAGATCAATGTCATCATCATCATCACTATTCTTACAGCACACTACTTTCCACCACTTAATCCCATCATACTATCTTCAAATCACTCCACTAGCTATCTCCATATTTCCCACACCTCATATCCTTAATGAACTCACCTAACACACACACTCCCATACTATTTTTTCATATGTCACCATTTTTTTCATCTTCCCAAAATCAACTACCTAACCACTATACCTTAGCCATTCCCTCAATCAACTTCCTCACTTTGGTCACATTCAACCAAGACTAGGTTGTAAGATCTAACCCATATAGGTCAAAAAGATACATTTCAACCCTATTCCCACTTTTACCATCTTCTAATATCAAATTTCAAACATTTTATCCTAAAATCCTATGTCATTTGCCTCTACCTTTTACCTTTGTTCCATCCTATCCTAAAAAATCTCTTAAAAATCTATATAAACCCACCCCTTCAGGACTAGATTGTAAGATCAAACCCATATAGGTCAAAAAGATACATTTCAACCCTATTCCCACTTTAACCATCTTCTAATATCAAATTTCAAATATTTTATCCTAAAATCCTATGTCATTTGCCTCTACCTTTTACCTTTATTCCATCCTATCCTAAAAAATCTCTTGAAAACCTATAAAAATCCACCCCTTCCTCACAAATCCCACATGCTTGAACTATCCATCTCAAGCTTTACTTCTCTCATCTCTCTTATCTTATAAAGAAATCTCTCAATTCACCATCCCAACTCACTCAACTCTCAACATAAAGTCCATCAACTTCAAGCCCTCATACTACTAGCATCTCAACTATCATCATCTTTACACTAAAGCCAAGGTCAAGAAGTTCTCATTTGGAAGATAAAGAAAAGAAAGAAAGAACAAGGTAGGGTAACGACAAAAAATAAATAATGCACTAATCACCCTTCCCTCCCCTTTATTTTTCATCTTTTATTTTTCTCCTCTTTTATTTTATTTTTAGGAAAACATTAGGATGTAATGGATACCCTCCCTTACACCTGGTAGATTAAGCTTTGATGTTGTTAAAAGGGGTAAAAGCTCATTTCAAAAATATTCTCTTCAAAAGATCCCCATACACTTTGCATCCATCACAAAATCATTTATGAAGCTAAGGCATAGGGGTCCCTCATTCTATGAGAATGAACCCTATACCAATAAAGCCCACATTTTTCAAAAGTTATGCTCTCAAGGCATGACATGGATAGGACTCATTCCTCAATAAAGAAGCCCTCATGATCTAAGCCTAAATCAAAGTCCCTCGAACTCAAAGGTACAAAATAAAATTTATCGATTTTTTATTTAATTTTGAAAAATCATTTAATTTAAAGTTACCACCTAAAGTAGAGAAAATAAAGTGCCTAACACCTTTCATATTTTTTAAGATATACCCTCTTACCTAGATCTTAGGTAGATTAGTATTTTATCCATAGGAGTCACTATGAGAAAATTGATTTTCAAAACTATTTTTCGCGTGCCCATTCACACCTTTTTTTGCTAAAAAGAACTCCAAATCCACATGGCTATGATCTTCGAACTCAAAAATTAAATAGCTACACAACCCATACAAACTTTTTTTGTTTTGTTTTGAAAGAAAATTTGAACAATTATTGAGAGGAAATGTACATACTCATCATCATTTTTTTTATAAGAATTATCTGAAAAAAACAATGCGCACACCTATGTATTTTTGTGAAATCATTTTGAATATTTGTAATTGCACTGGAAAATTTATATATTTCTTTTGAATCATTTAAAAAGGATCTTAGGATTGAAATACATCCTTGAAAAATATTTGGGGGTGCCTTAAGGTTCTAATCCTTTATTGGCGAATATTTTGAGCATCACTGAGAGTGTTGGCCAATCGTGGGAACACCCTGTACATTGCTGGTGTTAATATTTTGTATATTGCATATGTGTCCAACCGTGTCAAAACATTTGGAGTGCTTGAATATTTTTATTTTTATTTTGAGGCATCTCCGACAACATTAGTCAATCGTGGGAACACCTTGTACATTGCAGATGTCAGCATCTTGTACATTACGAATACGTCCAACTGTATCAAAACACTTGGAGTGCTTGAATAATTTTATTTTCATTTTTAGGAACCTCCAACAATGCTGGTCAATTGTGAGAACACCCTGTACATTATAGGTGTCAGCATCATGTACATTATGGATGTGTCCAACTGTATCAGAATATTCTCGATATTCAAATCATTTAAACATTTTGAAGTGAAGCATGCTAAACATTTTTCGGATCTTAACATTTAAAAAAAAAAAAAAATTTTGAAAATTTCATTCTTTTTTTAATCATTCACACTATTGGTCTTCCAATACTTTCTTTATTATCTTGAAACGATACTTCTAGCTCTTTAGAACCACTCACAATATTTGAAAATTTTAAACACATTTAAAAACAACTCAGAAAGATTTTTGTTTTTTAGTTTCGAAACTCATGTTGAAATTTATAATGTTTTTTTTTTTTTTAAAGGTTTGAAAGTCATCTTGAAATTTATAAAAAAAAATTCACATTTTGAAATCCATTTTAAATTAGTCCCCTTGTGAGATAATCATATCTCTTTTAGGAAAATAAAATGCTAGAAAGATTTTTGATTTTTGGGAACTCTACAACGTTTTTTAATTTTCAAATTTTTTTTTTAACATTTGAAAATATACATTTTCTTTTATTATCATTTCATTTTTTTATTTAAACAAAAAACACAACACAACATAGTGACACAATTGTGAAAACAACATAATTGTGACAATCAAATGTTTAATACCCAGAAAAAATACTACCAAAATAGCAAAGACCACAAGTATATGATGCACAATTAGGTTGTGCACGAAAAAAAGAATAAAAATGGCTAGAGAAAATCGAGTGGCATAACGTCTGCAAGTGGATGAAACGTTATCACTCAAAGTGACATCAAGTCAAATCTCAAATTCTCTTAGGAGAGGAACGTGGATAAAGGGTTGATATCATTTGAAAGATAATATTTTTTCGAAGAAAAATGGGGGGTGTTACTCAATCCCCAATTCAGTCAACAAATCGAAGATATAAAATAAAAGAAGACAACAAAAGAAAATAGAATCACACAACATCAAAAGACTACATGAGAAAAAAAAATATAAGCATGAACAAAGATGAATCAAAAGGAAAAAAGAAAAATAATTGAAAACCAAAATGAAAATCACTGTTATAGTCACTATATAGCAACTTTGAAATCGTGATTTCGCCAATCGTCAAATAGTGGTGAAAACTCGTTTTGAAGCAAGAAAGTTCAAAAAAATAGAGGAAAAAATGATGTTCCACCAAAAATTACTATAACATCATCGTCAAATAAGTATATAGCAAAATTGGTAAAAATGGGGTGTTTCAACACATTTTCCAAGAAAAAATGCTAAAAGAGGTCAGAAAATCATCAAAATTGATCAAAATCAACAACATTAAAGTCCTCCATGAAATTTTATGAAAAATAATAAGAAAATATGATATGATATTCGATCAAGGTCAAAATGTAAATAATAAAAAATAAAAAATCAAATCTAAATCAATTGTAACCAAACAAATTGGAAACTGGATAAAACACTAAAAATTCAAGATAGAAAAAAGGAAATAGAGAAAGTAAAATCATCAAAATCAAAATAAAACTCGAAAATCATATTCGCAAAATTGAAATCACCAAATCCGATCATAAATTGTAAGAAGTCAAAGGCAAATAAGAAAATACAAAATAAAATTGATCACAACCAAGATAATCTCAACGAAAATATCATTTTGTTATCCCCCTCCGATGGTGGTAATATGATGATTAGTTATAATGGGGCATATGTGATCATGAATATTGTAAAATGGATATGAGTTGGGATACAGTAGATGAGTCATTGATTGATCTCGTCCCCACTATAAGGAGAAAGGATCTGAGATCTAATCTAACAAGTAGTAAAGTGATCAATTTTGATATAGATTTTTTGACTTTTCTAGAGCTCTAAACTTCAAATTACAACAAAAATGGCATCTCGACTAAATTTGAAGTAGAGCTTTAGATTCAATCAAGAATTTTTTTTTAAATAAAAGTAGATCTAAAGCTTTCTCTCATAAAATTCTCAAGCTTAACTCAAAAAATGTCTCTCCAAAAAAGTCTCATTCAAATGAATACCTCTCCCCTTTATTTATAGAGTCAAAGAAGGGAAAAATCTTACAAGAAGAATAGTAAATCCCAATTAAACACATAACACAATTACAATGAGCCTAATCGGATCTTTAGTCACTATATGCAGTATTGCAACTAAAGATAATCATCTGGCTTGGTCGCTATATAGTGACAAAAAATTACTATCTTGATAGACATGATTCTTTTGGTTTTTGAATTTTGATTTTATTTAATTCTTCCAATTCTTTCATTTCATGAACTCTTTAGTCTTCAAAATTTTCAAATCCTTATAGTCTTAGGCTCATGAAGCTCTAATCATCCAAATTAGTACTAAATTCCAAGACAAAAGATCTGTATTGTAACTTGAGTTGTAGGTGGGCCCATTGTGAAGTATAACACCTTTCCATGATAAAAACTAGGTTAGGCTAAGGTAGATGGTTCTAAGTGAATCACATTTCTCTAATGGTCTTCTCTTTCATATTGTTAGTTTAATTTTCCGTAACTTTTGTTTCTATTGTGTAACTCACGTTCAATCTAAAATTGTTTTAATTTTGGTTTTGATTCATTTTCATCCAAGCACAATTTTATCCATTATTCCTTGTGGTTTGACCATTTGCTTTCCCACAATGTTAAGATAAATTTAAATACTAATCATCATTTCTGACAGAATACAACGACTATGATCACAAGTTCACCCATGGATGGGCTAAAAATTCATGACATCAATGGTGTTGAAAGAATATCACGCTTTATTTTAAGCATAGATCAAAGCTTGATAAGAGATCGAACTTCATTTTTGCTCCTTTAAACAATAGGATTTGAATATTTTAGTTTACACAAGAAATTAGGAAATAGGGTATTTGCATACTACAACAAAAAACACAATCCATGGTGTTTAAAAAATGTTATGGATGAAATTTTATTGCATTCAACTGAATGATATGATATGCAATGCTGTCTTTAATCTGTAGTGTTTTTTAGGAATGCTATCAAGTATTGTAATTTATGGCATTTTTAAAATACTATTATATACTAAATGATAACATTTTAAGAAGAGTCGTGCGAAGGTAATATTGAAATGTATATCGTGGGGGACATTTTATGACGTGGATGTGTGTCAGAACCATAAATTTTTTTCATTGAGATATGAGTGAGATCTTGATGAAAGCACCTATGGTTCTAATACACATCCACGCCAGAAATATCTCCCACAATGTACATTTTAATATTAATTCAACATTATCCTTTTAAGAAAATTGTTTATCTTTCATCAATGTCATTTTTTTGAAATGGATTAAATATCATAATTTATAACGTTTTTAAAAGGCTATTATATTCTCTATGATAACATTTTAAGAAAGTTATCATTGGTCGCTTAGAGATTTGGACCAACGCCTCCTCTATCAAAAGTCAATTTAATCATGTTATATATATATATATATTAAATAATGAAAGTCAATTTAATTTTGTGTATCAAATAAATTTTAATGTGATCATCAGACTTCTTCAAATTTTGTTATTGGATGAGATTTGGAATCTTATATTGAGATTCAATAAAAACTCGATCCATCAGAAGTCCAATCTAACCCAATCAGATCAATTCTGATTACAATTAGATCCTTATTGATCCAAATCCTATCAATCCCAATCAGATTCAAACTAAATCCCTCAATTAACTAGGTATTCCCCTCCATTTTGTTCTTGGATCTCTTCAGGACAAATTTGAGGTAACTACTTAATTCAAAATAATTTCATGGCCATCTTAGGACAACCATTGGAGAGGGACTTTTAAGATTCTTTGGTATTGCTCCCACTATAAAGAGAAATGATCATGAATGCAATCCCATAAGTAGCGAGGTGGTTGAATCCATTTTGAATTCAAATATTTTAACTCAAATTTAGAAAAAAGTTATAATTTAAAGTTTAATTTGATCCAAGTTGAAACTTTACAAGGTGATATATGATTAATTAAATCATTTAGTATAAAAATGAAAATTCATCTAAATTTAAGCTTACCAATTATATCTAATCCAAACAAACTTCTAAAATATCTTCTTTGATTTTTCCCAAATTCCTCTTCAATACAAAGCTACACAATATTTTCTCTCAAAATTTCTTCTCTCTCTCTCTCTCTTTAAAATGACGTAGACCCCCTCTATTTATAGACTCATAGAGGAGGTGTCTTTAAAAATATCTAAAATTCTTATAGAAAATAAACTAAAATTTTTAAATTATAGCGACCTCTAGTGGTTTATTGTGGCTAAAAAATAGTTATATGCAGCGACCAAAAGTCGTTATATTACATACTCGTCGATTTTTTTTTATAAGTTTCTTTTTTACTTTGTACTTCTTTTCTCCATGACTTTGTCTTCATTGCATGACTTCTTTGAGTGTTCATGAGGCTCTGATCAACCAAAAAAATGTCTGATTTCAAGACAAAATATATGTGGGCCCTACTTAATGTGTAATACTAGATTGGTAGGAAATTGTATAATTAGTTCATTCTAATGTAGAATAATGATTTCCTGACCCAAAATTATTTTCTGGAGTGACATGATTTTCTTATCAACTGGATAATTCACATGGCCAAAATATAGAGAAGAAAACCCCCTAACATTTCCTATACATATTGCCCAATCTTTAATTTTTTTTATAGAATTTGAAATCATCAAGTTTACTTAATAACTTCCAACATATAATTCTTTAGTATGAATAATTATTTTTCAAGGTTTATAAGCTATATCAAAGCTTTGAATCCGTTGATGTAGAAGGTTTATCGTTGATTTTCTCTATGCCACGCATATCAGGTCCCGTCATTAGGTTCTTTGGGTCACTATTTTCACTCTTCTTTATCTCTTAAGTGATCTTTGATTACGATTAATACGACAGATATAATCGAAGCTGCTATAGTGGTAAGTGGTGTGTTGTCTCATTTCAAGAGACATTGTCTTAATATTACAAGACTTTAGGATCATTTTCAAATGATATCTAACCCACTTCATTTTTTTGTTGTCAATTTTAGTTTTGTAATTGCATTTGCATTTGCATTTGCATATGCATACTAAAATATTGAGAACAATATCATGTTTAAGTTCGGGGGTGTAAGGTCGAATTGTCACCTATTTTTTTTCATTTATTTTCTTTTCTATACAAAAATCATAAAAATTAAAAAAAATTGAAAAATATTTTAACAACTTTATTGTATTTTTGTAACACCCCGAGTTTTTAAATTATATCTCGAGGAAATCTAATTGTGAATTTCGATAAAACTCTAAAAGAAGGACTTAGGGTAAAATACTTGAATTTTCGTTTGTTCATTTTTAACGAATTTTGACTTCTCCATTAGGTTTAAAATGATAAAATATATACTTTAGCCTCTAAGAACGTTCAAATTCGAGTTCGGGTGAGAAAGTTATAAAAATCCTCGAATTTTGTGTTAAATGGGACCCAAAATAGTGAATTTTTGATAGAGAAAGAATCAGGAAAATTTAACTATACCATGAGGTCCGCAACAAAAAATTATTCGAAATGGAGTACTCATATGTCAATTTTCGAGTATGAATAATCAAGATTTTGTCGAAAATGTAAACGAAGGAAAAATACAAAAATGCCATCAGTTTTTATTATAAAAAGAACTAACTCATTCTTTTATTCATTTTCTCCTCTCCAACTCACAAAGAATTAGCCCATTCTCCAACCCTAGGGTTTCAACCATTTTCATCAAGATCTATCGCAAGCGAGCCCGAGTTGATCATCGACGAAGGAGAGAAAGTTGTCAGCATCGACGAAGTCCACTTTCAACCCGTTTAACCTTCATTTTCCTTTCTTTCTGTTGTTCTCTTACAAAAATCAGCAAGTAGGTTCATCTATACCTACTTAGAGTCTCATCAAAACCAAGGAAGAGTTGTCCATCATCATTGAAAAGGAGAAGAACACCTTCAAAGAGGGTTTTGGAATCAACTCAACCATTGGCACTCGAGTTCAACCACTATCGAAACTTCGAGCTGTCGAACATTGACCATTTGTATTGGTTCATCGCCATTGGCAACCACCAACCAAGTAGGGGACTCTCAATTCTTATTAATAACTGTAGATTTCAGAAAAATTGCATTTAGGAATTTTTCGAAACTTTTGTTATGTTTTAAAAATTGTAGAATGTTGTTGTAGTTGCTTCAAATTCATGCTAGACTTAAGGTATTTGATATATTCTATCGTGATTTAATTATTGGATTCGTGGGTGGATTATTAGAATCGAAAATGAACGAAAAACGAAGAAAAAATGAAAAATTTTACGAAATTCCAACGTTCTGAAGGTGCCACCGTGCACTATTCACGGTGCTACCGTGTGCCGCCATGCATTCACAGTGCTACCGTGAAAATCAAAAAGTAACCGAAAATTTTTCCGATATTTTTTTTGGATTCCTCATACTTTTAACATACCTAATCAATTACTTGTGACCCTCGCAACTCCTTCAAACAAAACGGGAAAAAAATAAATAAATTTTCATCACGACGGGAATGTTTTAAGTATTTACGTGATATCTTTCACATTACTTTGAATTAGGTTACAAAATTACATATCCCTTCTCATGTTTTCAAGGACCTTCATTTACAAAAATCCATTCGACAACTTTGAAAAATCGAGTTTTCAATACTTAACCAAATTTTCACCGATTTTTCTAATTTTGATAGTTTGCCTTCGCATACCTATTGAGACCCTGTTTTAACAAAATTGGATAATTTTTCGATTGAATGATCAAAGTGTATTTCCAAGTTTGAAAAATAAATATTTAGTTTGAAAAGTTGAAAAGTAAAAACACGAGAGGATGGGAAAGGGATGAATCGGTAGAATGTCAGAATCACACCGAGGGGTGATGTCTGCATTTTACGTTATATGTTGGGTGTAGGTTGGTGAAAAGATATCCAGATTATTAATGAAAGGGTTGCATGTTTATTTAAATTTATGTTGGTGCAGAGGCTCCAAGTATTGTTGTTTATTTTAGGCCGGGTGGCCACAGTTGCATGGTAGGAACTGGATATTCATTCTCAACCTTGTTCTGTTAATTTCTCTTTTATTTTAAATGGAAAGCAATATATATATGTAGCTATTTTGTGAGCTGTTAAAAGGTCTGTGAATGCTTGAAGGGATAGTGCGTCACATCATCCGGAGGGATGTACTATCCTAGGATGTACGGTAGGGACGCGTATGAGAGTGGAGTCACAACTGGAATCCAGTTCCATTCCTTTCTTATCTTTACCAGTAAACGTGTATTGTAAAGGTGATCGTATACGAGTGGAGTGTTATTTTGGGAATCACATGCACGCCTGATAGGCATAGACGAAGATGATTAGTCAGTGATTACTAACAATCTAGTAGTAGTTGAACATTCTGACACATTGAAAAGAGACCCATTGCTTACGGTCACGTCAAACGGCCCGCCTGAGCTGGATAAATGGTCACCAGTGTGGTAAGAGCAGTGACCGACCACAAAACAGGAACTAAAAGCCAGATTTATGTTGTAACATCATGTCTCGACTAGGAGCGATCCAGTCGTGAATCCCAACTCTCTGATTCCACTACTCCACAAACTTGTATTATGTATCTGTTGTTATATTTTGAATTATAAACTGTAAAGCATGGTTGTTATTTCAATGTGATAAATCGTAGTTGTATAATAAAATAAAAATGTATAGTGAGTACTGATGATTGATGCCATGTAAATCTTTAAAATTGTTTAGTTGCTCATCCCTAGCTATACGTACCAGTTAACCGTAGTTTTAATAGTAAAACTTGCATGTATTGAAATGTTTCAGTATGCTTACTCGTACATATTAGGTGAGGTTATTAGTAGGGGTTGTTTGTGGACCTACTGGGTAACCATTATTACTCGCCCTTTCCTTCTTATTTTTTTTAGTTTTAGAGCCTGCAGCCGGAGAGGCAGTCGTAGAGTCGTCTAACGAGGACTACCTGGTGGGTCATATTGACGACCAGAGTCCATTACCCGGTGAGTACCATAACTACTTCTATTAGGAGTTCATTCGTCTTAGGAGCGGTATATGTTCTTTTTGGGGCCAAGTGCTAGGTCTATGTTAAAGTGAGAAAATTTTTGTAATCCTGTATATTTTCTTCTTTTTGCGCAACTCTGATCAAATTCTACGTTATTCGTAGTTTACTGTCTTCCGTACTTCGTATATTTTGGTTCATTGTCATATGCAGGATCTGTTGGTTATCGGTTTTTCTTTGTTTTGAGTTCCGTATAACATTAATATAAACGGAGGAAACCGTCCAAACTTCAAGGTTCAACCTCGAGATTTGTGTTAGCGTTTGGCAGGACGTCACAATTTTTTCTAAGATCCTAGCTTGTATATTTAAGCACTTAGTAAAAAAAATTAAATCAGCCTTTGGTTAGAAGCTTTGATCTGGAGTCTCCATTCGTATTCCTCTTAAGTAAAGGCTATAACAGAGTTACCTCTTGTTTATAGTTACTTCTAATAAGATTATCAAGAGTCTATGTTGAATTGAGTAAGCTCGTTATCTTCTTTCTATCTAGAGTATAAGGAAAATTCAGATTTGATGAACTTTGACTTCTTTGTTCATTTGGTTGGGTGATTAGAAAAAAAAATAGAACTGGATTGAAGATGTCTTGAACAACAACCATTGAATTAGATTGGGAACTTTGAAAATGATTGCCTGTTTTTCTTAAAAAAATGAATGAAAAAGAAAATAAAAAAACAAAAGAACAAGAATATAAAAAAGTCCCTCAAAACGAAAAAGAAAGATTCAAAATAATCAAAATGTAAAAGTTTAAAGTTTCAATAAGATGAAAGCCATCAAAAGTAAAAAATGTGAGTACATTGAAATATCACAGATAAATCCCCTTAAAGGTATTAAAGTGAACATCCACACTTCTCACTACCCCAGACAGGATGCTAAGTTTAGAATTAAATCCTAAGTTGATCCAAGTATCCTAGATTAGTTAGAAGATTGAAACTCACTTTAAGAAATAGAATCTCTAAAGTTTTTAAGTTAGAATCACTATATCTTAAAGGTCAACCAAGTATTACTTCCAAATGACTGACAAAATCTTAAAAGAACTTGTGCTTTTAGATATAAATTTTGATTTTGGCCATTATTACTTTAAAAGTTATTTCGAATTTTGTGGGTATAGTCTCTACAAATCCTTACGAGTCAAACTCGTCCACTAGGAGTAATTTAACAGTTTAAGGGCTTGTTAAATTCGTTAAATGCAGTAAAGATGCATGCAAAAGTGGTAAATTTATTTTTTAAGGGACTAATAAAAGGTAAGTTATGGGACGAGATCAATGTCTCAAAACACCGAATTATTCATACTATTCCCAAATATTTATCTCGATTTTCATCCTTATTATATTACTTTAGATAAATAATTGTGTTGGGCCTCCATTTATCGTATCACATGTTATATCATGTTAAGTAGGCTTAATTGCACAAAATAATTATAAATATTGAAAAATTGATCGCGTGTATTTATTGTTCAAGTCAATAATCAACTCATCAAGATGAACTCTACATCACTTAACCAAGAGTGCACTGTAATCAGGAGGTCAAAACAAACATCCAGTCAAAAGATAAGATCCAAAGCTTTCTAGAGCACTATGACGCAGTGGATTCTCAATGTCGCGTAGTCCACCTCGATTGGATCGTCCTAGAACTTCTCCTATTTGCTTCATACGTGAGATTATACGCAAAAGTGATGACGATTATATTTGGATCTTTCGAGAAGGCCTCAAGCCTATAAATATATCATTTTCCTAATTTAGAAAAAATCTATTGGGCTCTTGTCCCTTTTCTTCTTCTCCCCCAATGCCTTTGGCATTTTTTTAGTAATTTTTATTGTCTAGATAGGTTATCAATTCAGCAAATTCTATAATTTATTAAGGAGATAATGTATCTTGGTTATCATGAATACAAATGTAGTTTCTCTTTATTTCTCTTGTATCATTGGCATGACCATAGACTAGACTCCCTTTATTAGTAAGAGGATGAAGCATAGAAGCAAGTTTTAATTTTGTGTATTTTTTTCTCCTTCCATGTTCTTTATAATTTTTATGGGATTTACTTCAAGGTTTTATCTAACTCTAATGGATCAAAGCTTTAGTTGAGTTTTTACACCTTATATATTTAACTTAGATGTTCTATGCTAAGATAAGATCAAGATAGACCATGCTTAAATTAGATATTTGGTGGTAGGGACTTCACACATTCGTGAGTGAAGAAGTCTTAACTACAATATTTTCTCAAAAGTGTCATGACATATCTTCCAACTTAAGGAGCTCACACCAAGTCTTTGTGATTGAGTACAAAAAAGGATGAACTCAAATACAAATTTATGTGCAAATCCTAGGTTACTCTAATCACTAATAGATGTTTTACCTTTTGTTTCCTTAATATAATTTCCTCTTTTATTACTTTAATTTCTAGCAACATTTTACTCTTCATTTTGTTTCACAAAAACACAAAAATAGATTTGAATTGTAACTTAGATTAACTTCATTTCTTGCTAACTTGGTAACATCCCCCCTTTCTCTTGGGTTCGATCCCTCATTTGCCCACAAACTATGGAGAGTATATAAATATTAATTTCTGATGAAATGACGATGATGACATCAAAATGCCTTCGTCAATGGCGTTGATCAGTGGGAAAACAACAACTGAGGGTTTAGATTTTAGGTCATGGGATAAACTTGTAAATATTTTATTTGATGAAAGGTATTAGGATCATTTCATATGAATTGTTTTTAAACACAATTATGAGAAGCTCTTATAACCCGCTTGTTAAAATTGAGGTCACAAGCCACAAAAAGCGCGAATGAAAAGCAAACACAAATCACGGCACGAAATTACATTTTAATTGTAAAAGCTATGAATAGCGCGATTTGAAGCGCTATCAAACACCACCTTCAAATGATTTATTTTTTAGTAATTTTCAATACTTGTGTCATTGGTCCATCAACTTAGCACATAACTTTCAAAACAATGTATCTTTGTTCGAGAAAAAGGGCCTCGTGGGGTTAGTTGTGTAGTTGGTATTTGTGGGAAGAGTCACAATTGTATGATGTAGATTCAAATATAACCCTAAGACATCCTCAACCCTAAGATTTGGTGTGCGGTTACATAGAAAGACGGGGTAGTTTTTTGTTGGAAATATTATAAACCGTTAGATCCTCCCAAATAGATCTTAGACCGTTTAATATGCCTATATGTTTATGGGAGGGATAAAGATGTGTTATATATATGCTAACAGATGCTCGTGGCTATGGCACATGTGTGACACGTGCACGCATTCCGCATCCGTTGAATATTCCTTGCACATTGAAAATTTAATTAAATTGATAAAATATCAAATCAAATAAATCAAACAATTAGCATTAAAAAAACAAATTCCTCTTAAATTCAATGGAAAAATAATATATATTTTTTTAAATAGATGTAAAAAAAGAAAACCCTTTTTCTAGTCTTTAACAAAGTTTAGGAGTTACCCTTTCCATAAATATTTCAAAAAATTATGTTCAAAAAATTCCACCAAAAAGAGATAAATTACTATTGAAAATAATATTTTGTTATTAAATTATCACATGTATACTTGCGAAACAAATATGTCTGACAATTACCAAAAAATGTAAATATAAAGAAAATCAGAGACAATCACTCTCACAAATAAAAATCACGACCCCCCCTTCTTCCCCAAATAAAAATAAAATATGAGAAAGAGAAAGAGACTAAGACCTTTCCCCCAACAATTTTCATGTTGTCATTTATTGAAAAAACAATTTTGGGTTTCAAAAAATGGAGATGATGGTTTAAGATAAATGGAACGTGGTACGGTTTCAAGTAGTTAGTTGGTTTTAAGTAGTATTTTTTGTTTGAGTGGGAAACAATATCAACAATGGAATTTTGCCAAATAGATCTAACACCATAGATTATGTTTATGACTAGGACAAAAACCCTTGTCGACAACAAATTTTACAATCAACCTCGAGATTCATGAAATTAGATCGCAAATGATTTATTTGATTTCGATGAAATAGAGATACAAATCCTAGTATTTTCCTCTGATTAATAGTCAAGTATAAAATAAAATGATGACGTGCGTGTACTTTTTTTCTCTCCGGACTTCTTGTGTGATCTGTTGACAAGGTGCTTTGACGATGAATTTGTTTGTGTTTAATCTTTTTTAGAGGCTTCTATAGTTTTCTTCATTCTGAGCTTTATATTTTATATGTTGAAAAGCATTTATTGGCTTCCAAAGAAGGGCTTTAGGCTTGATATTCTCTTTAATCGAAGTTCGAATCTCTTAAAGAACTTTTCTTCGTCTCTAAAGAAGGGCTTGAGAGATTCTTCTTCTCTAGAAGGAGAACTTCTATCTTCTAAGAGAAAGTGATCCCTAGTCCCCCCCCCCAAATGAGGAAGGCTTTAGTATTTATAAACTTATGATAATTTAAATTTTCAATTATGTCCTTGCTTAAAGAGCTTTGATTGGTTCATATAAATGCTAAATTCGTCCAAATCTAATATTAAGGATTCTATGGATTGTTGGTAGGCAAAACTCATTTCTTTGGGTGTGGAGCCCAATATTTAATATGAATAACTTGGAATTATTGGATCATGGGCTTTATTAGTAAAAATCTAAAACTCAATCTTTAGAATGCTTATTTCTAATAGCGGAGCCCAATTTGGATGTGCGAGTCTATTTATGACTTCTAAGGACTTTATTTTAATTTATAAAATTTGTAAGGACCTTCACAAAATTCCATTTCCCACAAATGCCCCCTCAAGGATACGTTGTTCGATGCATAGCTAACGACGATGTGTCTTTTATCACACCATCAAGAGTGCGAATGTTGTAATAAAGATTAAGATTTATGTTAGCCATCCCATCTTCACATTGTGTGTAATTTCTAGATCTCCTTCTTGTGTTGTTTGTAAAGCTTTATTTGGCTTTGTATTGCTTGTGAAAGTCTTGGACTGAGCCACTCCAATATATGAAATCGCATAAAAGCCAACTTTATAAAGCCCAAATACTCACATATTCAAGCTTAATGTGGCCAAGATGCATGGGATCTAACCCACATTTGTTCAGTTAGAACTTATTGTGAACCTCTATTTTTTTTAATGTACGTTTGGATTTGATCCAACATCCAAACTCAAGTAACATTAATAATAGGCCCAATTGGCAAACAAAACATGGATAGGCCCAACTATTCAATTAGTAATGCCTCGGATCAAATCTAGACATATTTGAGATACTTGAGATCAAACCCCTCCAAGTTATCTAAATTCTTAATTTGTTGCAATTGATATGCCTAAGTTTGGTATATTTGAAATGTGTGGGATCAAACCCACAAAGTGTCCAAACGTTGTAACCAAAGTGCCTATTTGTCACGATCGTGTTCTTTCAAAGCGAGGTCGTGCGGCGCCTAGGTGCTAATCCATAAGTAGGCCTGTCAAAATTATCTCACACCACAAAGTGTAGCTAGCAATACAAGAGAATGGGGGCAACATGAGGCAAATTCGGGAGGTAACTTTGTTGAAATAGTATGCAAATTACACAGAGTATCACGTTGCAAAAGTAAATAGGTGTGTTACAAGAAACTAGTAATCTATGACACATGAGACTCCACGTAGCTTAGCGCGAGGGCTTGAAGTCAACGTGTTTGTAGGCCAGGGATTAGGATACTAGACACCATTCCTACAAAAAGTACGCTAAGTCTTTCCTAGGTTTCTAGAACAAAACATCAAAAGTATAGGTCGATCATACTCTTTACATTTTTATTACTAAAATGCCACTAAACTAACAGATATGCCTTGGCACAGAGCTAAAATGGCTTCATATGTGAGCCTTACATAAAATTATATGGGTGTTCCAAAGTGATTCCTAGGTGAGCTACACCTAACTCTAGGTGTCATCGTGTATGACCTTCACAGTCTTCCCCACATATTCTACAGATGTCATGAAAAACTTTTTAACTTCTGCTTGAAAGGTAGTAAGTTCTCTGTATTTTCCAAGATAACTTCACATTCTGGCATGTTTTTTTACTTGACGAAGTACTCCACGTGTTGTTGTTTGATTGAACTATTGCTGACTTGACAGTTTTCGAGAACTTTGTCAACAACACGCTCTGGTTGAATAACTAAATGAGAAGGTGTACGTGTTGGAATGCTATACGCGAAATCTGCATGGAACGACTTTAGACGGTTGGCATGGAAGACAGAGTAAATGTTGCGTAACCAGTATGGTAACTTCAACTTGTAGGAAATTTTTCCAACTCGAGAGAAGATGAGTATTAGGCCTTCATAGTGCTATATTAGGCCTCTGTGTGCTCGTTGAACTTGGTTGAACCTTTTCAACTGATCTATCTTGAGTAAGTTACCAATTTCTTCATTCGCTTAGAATTTTTTTAAGGTAAGATCTGACAATTTTATTGTTATCTTGCTAAAGTTTAACAAGCCTATACACCTTTGGACACTGTCCTTGATAGTTTGAAATAATAGTATGAGGAGGTAGAGGTTGTTGGCCAGTAATAAATTTAAAAAAACTCTTATCTAAGGAAGAGTTCTTCTGGATGTTGAAATAGAACTATGCGACATCAAGAAGATTCACCCAATCTTTATGGTTGGCATTGGTAAAATACCTTATATGCTCCAACATAGCATTGAATCGTTTCGTTGGCCCATTTGTTTGAAGATGTCCACTGGTTGAAAAGTCAAACTGAAACCCAAGTAATCTGAACAGTTTGATACAAAACTTTCCTGTGAATTTGGAATCTTTATCACTAATAATACTTTTGGGCACATCCCAATACTTGATGACATGATTGAAAAGTAATTGATCTGCTTCTTTTACAACCTGAACTTGATGGTAACCTGATCTCAAACCCAACTTCGAAAAGTATTTGGCTGCCACAAGTTGATTAAATAAGTCAACAATCAGTGGGATAGGATACTTGTTTTTTATGGAGACCTTGTTTGATACTCGATAATGAACGCAACGTCGCAATGACCCATCATGATTCTTTTGAAACAAAATAGGTACCCCATAAGGTGCCTAGGAAGGTCTAATAAACCTAGGCTCCAGAAGTCCATCAAGTTGCTTGCATAGCTCAGCTAGTTTTTGCAGGACTCATCTTCTAAGGCCCCCTCACAGGAGGCTTGGGTACCAAGTACTAGATCAATCTGATGGTCAATCGGCCTACATGGTGGTAAAACCTTAGAAAGTTTATTCGGCATCACATCATCAAATTTTCTCAATACCTGTTTAATCGGAGTGGGAGTTGAACTATGGTCATGATCATTAGGTTCAACTTTTAAGGTAGCAATATAAGTTTTCTCCCATTTTTTTAACTAAAGGACTGAAATCATCTTTCACCTAGCATAGTCAGTGTGTTGGCGAATAGCATTGAAAATGCCCTGTTCTATCATAAGAAGTCCATCCCAATGATGTCTCTAAATTCATCGAGTGGAACTGCGAGCAAGTCAAGCTTACCGTTCTATATCCTCATCTTGATGGACACGACCTTAGTCGATCCTTGGATAAGAGTATCCTGAGAGTTTATAGCTTTCATACAGTTAGAATCTTTTTCGAGTTGAATATTGAAGTGTTTCACCTCTACAGGAAAAATAAAGCATGCATAGCTCCTATATCAACTATTGCCTAGGTGGTCTTACTACCAATCTCTATGTCTACATACATGAGACCCTTTCATTGATGGTTCTTCTGAGTCTCAAAGGTCTGTTTGATTGCATTCAGCAAATTCATGTCTTCCATGTGAGGAGAATCATCACTATGTTGCCCACTTGGACTCTCATGACTAGGGTCACTCTAGGAGGCTTGTAGTGCGTTCAACTTACTTCGCTGTGGACACTCAAACATCTTAGGATGACCACCACAAAAAAATTAGGCTTGTTGAGGTGATTGGTAGGCAAAGTACTTCTATTCTTCGAAGGGGAGGAATCCCGTTGGGACCCCTGGCTAGAACTGTGTTTGTGTCCTTCATTCTTACCTTTGGAAAACTCATTAGTGTGTTCATATTGCGGAGAGTACCTCTTCTGTCAACCGCTCGACTACAATAATAGCAAATGTAAGATCTTTCTTACATTGCCTTAGGAGCTCTATCTGAACCCAAGGCTTGAGCCCTTCTTGGAATGAGAACAGCTTGTCTTCCTCAGACATGTCATGGATATCAAGCATCAAGGCAAAAAACTGCTTGATGTAGTCATGAACTGTACTTTTTTGGTGGAGTTGCTTCAACTTTTTATGGGCAATGAACTTCACATTCTCTAGTAGAAACTAATTTTTCAACTCCCGTTTAAGGTCATCCCATGTATCGATGGAACATTGGCCACTTTCCATCTCAATGTACTTGGTTTGCTACCATAGTTTGGCATCACCTGTGAGATACATGAAAGCTGTGGTGACTTTTATCTCTTCTGAATCTGGATGAGTGGCACGAAAGTATTGCTCCATATCAAATAAGAAATTTTTGAGCTCTTGGGGACTCACAAGCGTGAAAGAAGAGCTTCACTACTGGTAGGTTGTTCATTACCAATTTCTCTAACCAAGAGACCTACCTTAGTAGTGAGCTCCGAGATCTATGTTTGTATGTCTACCAAGGATCCTCGAGGTCTACTAATCTACACGGATTTGTTATCCAACATATCCTAACGATCACTTAGTTAAGCAATACCATCAACGAGACCCAATAACTGAACCATCTTATTTTTGAGTAGCCCAATACATTCCTTGTTTGTATGTAAGGGTGGTGGAGTTGGAGCGGGTTGGTCTGCAATACTTTTCTCTCTTCTTACCATTATTCTCTGAACTAAATGGAACCGAAGAAGAATATGTCCTCAAACCAACTTGGCTCTGATACCAACTATCACAATCGAGTTCTTTCGAAACGAGTTCGTGCAGTACTTGGGGTGATAATCTACAAGCACGTCTATCAAAATTATCTCACATCATAAAACGTAGCTAGTAATACAAGAGAACGGGACAATACAAGGTAAAGTCCAGAGGCAACTTTGTTGATATAGTATACAAATTACACAGAGTAATATGTTACAAAAACGAATAAGTGTGTTACAAGCAACTAGTGATCTATGACATCTAGGACTCCATGTAGCTTAATACGAGGGTTGGAAGTCAACTTGCGTGTAAGTCGGGGATTAAGACACTAGACACCCTTCCTACAAAGAGTACGTTAAGTCTTTCCTAGGTTTCTAGAAGGAAACATCAAAAATAGAAGCCGATCATACTCTTTACTTTTTTATTACTAAAATGCCACTAAACTAACAAATATGCCTGGCACGGGGCTAAAATGGCTTTATATGTGAGCCTTATATAGAAGTACATGGGTGCTCCCGGGTGACTTTGGGGCAAGCTACACCTAATTCTAGGTGATATTATGCATGGCCTTCACACTACTCAAGCTTGATGTATGCGTATAATTGAACCCACAAAATGTTCAAACTCACAATTTACTATGACCAAGATACATATTAAGCTTGGTGTGTTTGAGATGCGTAAGATCATACACTCATATATTTTATTAGTGTATTTGAGATGTACGAGATCAAGCCCTCATCTTATCATTTTCTTGAACCCAACCATACTCTCATTTTCTTTAATCCAACCACACTAACACCATTACAGTGTTATTTAAATGGTTTTGTGTATTTGAGATGTATGGGATCAAGCTCCACCCAGATTCTCACTTTCTTTGATCCATTAACCCTTTAACCTGTATAGTATAGATGTTTCAAGAATAAACATATAGTATGAATCATTTCTCCTTCAGAAAAACACCCTGACTCTTCACCAAAACTAGTCATCCTCACCTCTTTCTTTTTGTTTGACCATCTTCACATTACCTTCGTTTAAACATAGATATAGATCTAATCAAGGGTTTCCTTCAAGGAAGGGAAATCAATGGTTGATCCAGATCTTGAACATCTGAGTTAGCTAAAGATTGCCTGGTCAAAGATTTTATTATTATTATTTTAAACATTATTATCTGAATCAAGCCTATTTTCAAATAAAATAGTCCCAGCTTTAAGTTGGTATGCAGAGGCTACACAATGAGTTGTAATTGGGTTACCTTAGTGTCCATCTGAATTGGTTTATGATACTGAGTCACCTCGTATTCGACTGGGCTACTTTGAATGGGCTTACAATGGGCCCCAAATTTATTGAATATTGGCCTAAGATGAGAGTTTAACTTCTTTCATTCAAGAATTGATTTAATTCTTAAGAAGAGAATACCCTTCTCCAACCAAAATTCTTGGAATATTATATAGATGTTGTTGCCTTTATTTTTTTTCCTAAGAACGAGAGAGACAAGAGAGAACAAGCCAAAAAACAGCACAGCTGCGTAAGCTAGAAGGTAATATTTCCTTTATACCTTCTTATTTCTTTATCTCTTGCTTTTCTTGGTGAGTGAAGACATGGATTGCACCAGAGTGTACACTACTGGGTTTCTTTGTTTCTTTTTCTTATCTCCCGAGACTTTGTGGATGATTCATCATTAAAATTTCTTCATGGCTACAGAGATTCCAAAGGCTACAGATTTACAGGAAGACTTTCATTAGTCCTTATTTATTTTGTAACAAAGAACAAGTAGGTCTTTCCTCATTCTTATATATATATATATATTTTGGCATGTGGATAAAAATAAAGGTTGCATTTTATTCTTCTTGAAGTACTAAAATTCATCCAATTTTCTTTGGGAAGTTGAGAAAATCTCAGTGTTGAAATTTATTTGTGAATCTACAAGAATTTGAAGGCCACTATAGAACATTGCTCAAATTGTTCTTTGAGTGGACAAAATCCCATCTAATCAAATAGTTTATAAAAAGCTAGACATAATAGGTATCCTTTTAGAAAAAATTTGGTATCTCATATTGATTTTTAAACAAAGTGATGCTACCATACTTTTCTTTCGAACTACTTCATCTCTTTTCATTACTTTTCTTCTATCTTATATCTTGGATTCCCCAATCATGAGTAACCCCTTAGTTTTCTTTCTTTATTTTATTTTATGTTTAATCTTGATTTTTTTACAAAGATTACAATCAAATATTTATTGCTTTTACTTGATCATGTAATTAAAAAATAGAAACCCAAACACAATTCTGCAAGCATATTTTGTTATCTTATTCGCCCCATTTTTTTATTTAAGGAAATGGAGGTAACACTTATTCCCATGAGTTCCTTTTTAATCATAATTAGAAATGAAAACTTTGATCTTTCTTCAGTAAAATTTGGAGGGTTACTCGAGTTTCTGTGTAATGAGGGCCAAAATTTTGGTGTGAAATGCATCGAACCAATAGCTTTATAAAGGCTTAGATTTTCTTATCCAATGTAGTATAGTCTAGTTCCAACTTGATTCCTACATCATAGTGATCAAGGGATTTGCTAGTTTACCCATATTGATCAATTGCTTGACATAATATTTCTCAGATTGTGGCATGCATCAACTTTGATCTCAGTGACTAGAATTTTAGTCATTATTATTGTGTCTCGGCAAGTAACACCTTCGATCCTTTTATCAGGAACTTATGACCCTTGTGAACCAGTTGTTGAAGCATAAATTTAATAATCGTGCTCAAGGCGGACAACATTAAATTGTTAGAGATGTTGTGTAACGGGATGTGTGTATGTATATATCGATATGCCAGTTTCTGAAATAGTTATTTATCAGTGGTGCTTGAGGGCGGACAATGCCAACTAGTTAAAAATACCATGTGATAGGAGATTCGTTCACATCAATTGGCTTGTCTCCAAAGTAGTTGTATATCAGTGGTGCTCAGGGGTGAACAACATTGACTGTAGGAACCACATGATAAGATACATTTATACACTAGTTAACCACTCTCCAAAGTAGTTGTTTATTAGTGGTATTTGGGGGCGAACAATGCTAACTAGCTAGAGGAACCACGTGACAAAAGACATTAATACATTGTTTGACCAGTCTTCAAAGAAATTATTTATTAGCGGTGTTCGAGGATTAACAACACCAACTGGCTGGAAGAACCATGTGACAAGAGATATCAATACGCTGGTTGGTCAGTCTCCAAAGTAGTTGTTTATTAATGGTGCTCGGGGTGGACAATGCCAACTGGTTAGAGGAACCACATGACAAGAGACATCAATATGTTGGTTGGTCAATCTTCAAAGCAACTATTTAATAGTAGTGCTCAGGCAGACAATGTCAACTGGCTTGAGGAACCACGTGACGAAAGACATCTATACGATAATTGGCTAGTCTCCAAAGTATTGTTTATTAGTGGTGCTCGGGGACGGCCAACTCGTGCCAGAGCACTATTGAGCTTAATGCCTTTTGATTTATACATGCATGTACCTTTAGTCAACGCAGCCCTAGTACTTGGTAAGACATGACCTATTTTTTGTAAATATGTGTGTTCACCCTTATTTTTTTATTCCATAAGAATGGTTAAGGATACTTTTCCCAAAGATTCAAGGAATAAAAATCATTCCGAAAAGAACTTATTGCATGAAAGGTGGGTAGATGACCTTGCAGTTCCCTTTCAAAAGGGAAGTGACTTTGTTTTCCCCATGTTATGATAATTGGTCATTCAAGAAGAAGAAATAATCCGTCTATAGAATGAAAAATTTGTTGTACATACACTAATGATCAGTTCTTTGAGGGTACAAGATATGAAAAGGGACACATCACTCAATATGATGTGCTCTTGGGAGATGAGATTAATACGAAACATCAACCATGTTTATGTCATCCTCCTCACCACAATCAAACTCAAAATTGTCTACAACATATTTTGATGCAGAAAATCATGTAGCATGTCATTCAATGGGATTCAGGTATTGATTTTTGATGCGATATTCGATATTTAGTATTTTGGGATTAGAGATGGGACGTGAGCCATAAGCAACAAAATAGAAATACGAAATATTTTCTTAGTAAGGTTGTGTTTGCAACTAGTAAGGAATATTGTCGTCCCAACAGTATGTATCGAGCTTTGTCCGAGATTTGGTGTCTTGAGACCAGTACTTTTGTAACGGGTCATGGGGAAGTTGGCATTTCTTTATGGAAAAAGTAAAATATTTCTAAATTTTCCACTATGGGTGATTATTTTAAAGAAATTCTTCCTAGTTTTGATGAACTCATGGATTGTAAGGCTATTTCAGAGTTTCCTATTTCTTGCCAGTACCTATTCAAGTCATATGTTTTACTGACTTTTGATAAGAGGGTTGATTGCGTTAGGCAAATTGAGTGGCTTGATTTTTGGTACACTAAAGATAAACTAATTTTTAATCATCGTCTGATAATGAAGTACAAAGAAATGACATAATCATTTTATTTAGATCATAATGGCAATCAACGTCCTAAAACTAAATTATGAAGACTTTTATCTTCTCAAGTCACTTTGGCTACAAAAAGTCATAAAAAGAGAGTAAATCCATTTATTAGACTCGATTTTCTTGCAAATCAAAATGTCAAAGATGAGGCTATGAGGGCTGTATATCTCATTTTGTGGTTATGTCGCTTTGATCTCCCTTGTGAAAGTGGTGATGTTCATCGTCTAAGTACCTTTAAGGTAACAGTATTTATGGCCTGAGGTACTAAATTCAACTTGGTACCTCCACTTCTATATTTTTTGTATAAATGTTTAACTTAGACTAATTGGGGTATGAAAACACAGATAGTTGTAAGTGCTTCATTGAACTATTACCCCCTTCATTATTTGTTTGGGTAGATTCGACCTATTTGTTATATTTCCTCATGAAAATATTTGTGAGGTGGAAATGTATAGTCTTCACAAGTTTGCTTGTCAACAAGGCTTTCGTCAACATATTCCTGAGACTCCAATTTCTTTTGTTAAATCCATGAACATGATAGAGTTATATAGTTTGCGTCTATCTTTGACCCAATTAAAGAGTCAAGTCAAATTTTTTATTCATTAGAAAATAAAATATATGATTTTCCAATTTAATAATAGTTACCAAGATTGGTGGGCTCAAGATGTAGCACCACACTTAGATGCTTTTGACTTTTGGCTACTTGAAGATAGCGCCTCTGTTCCAAACTTCAATTTTGATGGGAGAAAAGGGGTTGAAGATTGTGATGCACGTCGTGCGTTGCTTACTTCATAAAAACCTTCTCAAAAAAGAAGAACGAAGCATATGCATGTTGAAGAAATGCAAAAGGTTGTTATGAAGTGTAGATTGAAATTACATTAAACAAATATTCAAATAGAACAAGACAATATTCTTGGAGTGGATATAGTAGAATAAACTATTCATGAATCAAGCCATATATGTTCATTGAAGCTTGTTGTTCAAACTAGGCCTAATAATATAGGAACAACTCTGGCTAGGCTAGAAACTAAAGATGAAAATGATGAATCTCCTAGGAGAGGTAACTTTACGTAGTATTGTAATTTAATCATTCTTACAAGGTCATCAACTGATTTGTATTGCATTGTCGATTTGTTTGACTCGAAGGATTTTGTGGACATCCTTACTTTTTTAGGTATAGGAGATGTTTGGAGTATTATTCATCCTAATGGAGGGATTTTAAATTTGGTGGATGGTACTAAACCTCTCAAAGAGTGATGGGGATAAGGTTTCTTCTTGCCCTCGCCAAAGCTCGTATGGTACTCCATCAATCACACATATAAATCTTGTTCTGTTGGCATTACCTATTTCTAATAAGTTGATTGATTCATCAATACCCCGAAGTCTCATGGGATGCTTATTATTTTTACCTAGACTCGACAAGATTTTTTACATGATAGTGATATCGACTTATGTGTACAACAAGCACTTCAACGAGCTTTTGATGAATTCTTTCAATCCAAGGTTGAATTGATATTTAGTATTGGTTTTTCCAATCTAAGAGAATTTCAATCTATTCATATGTCTATGATTGCCTCTTTTCTCAAAAATACTTTCAAACCTGATCCACAACCTTTGTGAATTTCTTTGAGTCGCTTATACTAGAAGTAGAAACGTATCTTTCGAGATGGGAGAAAACTTTATCATATATATCAACAGATGATAGGTATCTTCAATTATCTATTATGGACAAGAAAGCTTAACTAAAATGACCTTTAGTAGATAGCTTACGCACACAACTGATTAAAGCTAAAGATAAAATAGTTGAATTGACTAGAAGAAAAGTTGATATAGAAGTTGAGTTGACTCAAGTCAAATAAATGCTTCTACAAGCCATTACTTCTGAAGAGTTGCTTGGTACCCAAGTTTAAGAAAAGGAGAATTCAGTCACCTCTTTAGTGCTATAATCATAGATGATAGTGATGAAGTAGTAACTCGCAAAATAGAGAGAGAGAGTTTAAAAAAGAAGTTTTGGACGCCTTGCTTCTTTATATTGAGTTTATTATTTCATTTTTTTATTATTGTATAAGACATGGGAAATTAAGACATTATTTATTTCGTTTGAAATTAATAAAATTATCTTATTTCCTTATACAAGTATTAAAAACATTTATTGATATGGTTAAACCTGAAATAACTTTACAGACTATTTACGTATCCATAATGAAATCAAACCATAATGTATTTCAAAATGATAACACTTTAAATTTTTGCTAGACGCCCTTTCAAGTTTTCAACTAGCGAGTTTTTTTTAAATATTCACAATTTTAACTCGTGTGGGTCAGGAATATCATGTACTTTAAGCTCATACAATTATGAGTATTATCAAATAGTTTAGGCTCGTGTTGATGAGCATTGTCAAATAGTTTAGGCTCATGTCAAGGAGCGTTCTTCTTTTAAGCATAGTATCGTTTGGAAAATTTATTCTTGATTGGACCAAGATGTAATCTTTCTGATATTACAAGAAGGTATGTGTTATTAATGTACACATTCTTCAGTACGTGAGGTTCATCCCATTTTGGATCAAACTTCTTCCTAGAACGGTGTTAGAGGATGATTGATTGGTGTATAATGAGTACTAAATCACCAACTTGAAAGGAACGTGATCGAACTTTTTTTATTAAAGAAGCGTGACAACTGGATTTGGTAACACTTTAATCGTTGTTGTGATTCTAATACATGTCCAATGCATCAAATTCAGTTAGACGTAACTTGGCATTCTTATATTAGGTTAGACATTCTTGGATTGTGATCCTTAGTAAAGGTATCTGATGTTCCAATGGAAGGAAAGTTTCAACTCCATAGACCAAGGAGTAAGGTGTTACTTGTTTAGGGGTGTGGTATGAGGTTTTATATGCCCATAATACTTCTTCAATATGTTCATGCCAATTTTTATTCGACTTTGAGACAACTTTTTCAAGAAGCTTGCAAAGGTTTTCTTAAAGGCTTTAGCAAGTCCATTTGTTGTGGCACTATACATTGTAAATCACCTCTATTTGATGTTGAACTTCAAGCAGAACTGATCCATCAAGGCGTTGCTGAAAGGTTTTCTATTATCTGTCATAATATATAATGGAATATTATAAAGAAGATGACGATGTCTTCAAACTTATTTAAGAGTTACCTTGTCACGCCCCAAAATCCAAACACGAATCCCAATAATCCATCAGTTCGAATCTTGAGTATGAGGTAAACATGTACACAACCTGTTAATCAAACAAGAATAATAATACTAAAAGATAAAATATATACGCAGTAAAAAGCTATACTGACTGACTTCAAAATCGGAGTAGCGGAAGCTAAAAGTCAAAATCATGATCCATGTCAATCCTCAACATCATTATCATATCCCAAAGTACAACTTTCAAAGGAATACATCATTTCCCATAAAATCTGAAATCAATACATAACATCTAACCCCTAAAATGATCCTCAAATTAATAGGGGTTGTAGATCGTTGACATAACCTTCTACGAGAACCTTCTCGAATGGTTTGTCAAAAATTAGGCAATCTGAAAGGGGTAAAGGATAGGGTGAGTAACATGGGGATGTTACTCAGTAGAATGAACGTCATTTTAACAACGAGTCATACATGCATGAGTAATCATCTAAACAGTTAAATAATGAAATTTTCATCACAATGTAATATGCGAGAATGGTCTAAGCATAATAAAAATACATTTATAGTAAACTCAATCTATCATTTCAAGTATCATATACAATTTTAAAATGAAGACCATCTATCAACATTTCAATGAAAGGAAAAGTACATAATAAGAACACGACGGTGTAATTGTTAAAAGAGTAGAAGATCAAGCCAATATAATCGCCTCGGCTTTGGCAACTCGATATTTCAAATTTTAAATCTAACGTGGAACCCATCGTTATAATCTGATTTTGTGATCATTTTAGCATACCACGGCTGGATGACCATTTATCCAACTCAGACTGACCGTTGATCAAGAACCCAATACTAAGTTCAACTAATGGTGAGGTCAACCATTTGATGACTACAGACTAACAGTGATCACTAACTAGCCCAGGAGACCCCTTGCGTTGAAACCTATCATGAAGCAATACATGTGAATCCCGCCTACCTCTACACTATACAGAGACTACTTTTACACACAACGTTTCTCAAGAAAAAAGTAGGAGAAATTCTCAGATCTCAAAAGCTGTAATATAATCTAAGGTATCTCATACTACCAAAAAGCATATGACATCTAGTGTTAATCCTAGATTGACCTATCACTTCCGGATATACAGAAACGTATCACTTTTTTTAGGTTTTCTACAATTCTTTTATGGTAAACAAAATATTTGTTTGTATAGTATATGTATAGTATATATAGTAGTCTATTTTTCTAAAAATACAAGCAAGCTCGGTAGTGTCCTCCAGTAATATTCATCTATCCTTCAATCAATCTATCAACCCATCTATCTATTCATTTATCATGTCTTATGTGCCATGGTCACAACATAAGACTAGAGGCACTGTCCCATCATTCAGTCGAGAACCTGCGTTCTCTCTATCCATTCATCAATCAATTGATTAATCCATCTTCTAACTTCATAACTATCTATCAGAATATATTTATTTTTTAAAGTTATTCAAGACTCATTGGGCATCAACCAATTCAATTATATGGTTTTGGTTGAGTCAAAAGGCTCAGAAAACTTTCAAGGATTGATGATTGATTGGAAGCAAAGAGTAACGCGAACGTCGAAGTTTGTGGTCTTGGATGCGAAATGCTCAAGTGGTTGTGCTATTCTTAAAGACAATACTCCCCCTCTCTCTTATGATGGAGGACAGATCTTCTTCCAAGTAAGTAAACCCTCGAGTGGGATGTTTCGAACCCCACTTGCTAATTTTTCAGTGAGGGGCAGAGAAATTGAGTTAAAGACCGTGCGTTTGTAGAGCTCGACGTTTTCTTCAACTCCTCCTTTATTGTCAAAGTTCAACGGTCACTCGACTTCGAAGGATCTAGAAAATCCTTGCTTCTCTAAGATTTAGGACTTGGGGTGATTAGAGAGAAAGAAAAGTGAAGTGAAAGGAAATCAGATTTTTCTTTTATTTAAGACCTTGAGGGGAAAGTTGGTATTTTCACATTATTTCTATTTTAGATGATAACTTGACTTTTCGAACACGGAATTTGATAAATAAATACTCCATTCTCTATTTCATTGTGGATCTAATGGTGTATTCAAATTTTACAAATTCTTGCTCAAACAAGAATTCACTATTTTTGGTCTCACTTAATACGAAATTCGAGGATTTTATAATTTTTTCATCCGAACTTGAATTTGAGTGTATTTACAAGCTAAAATATGTTTTGCGACCATATTAAGGTCAATGGCGAAGTTAGATTTTATTAAAATGGATCGAATAAAATATGAATATTTTATCATAAGTTTTTTATCAAAAATTTTCTCGAGATTTCAATACTTGGTTTCCTCGAGATATGAAGTAGAAACTTGGGGTATTACATGCGTAACATAGAGGTGATAAGGTATTAGCTCCTACTTTCAAACGTCATAATCTGTTGAGAGTTGGTTGATGACGAGGTTTGAGTTCCCGTACATAAAGAGTTAATGTAACTTTATCTCTAGCCAAAGTTCAAGCCCGATGATAAGAGACTGGTATTCTACTATATTATTCGAACATTGTCTCATTAAGGTAAACGAAAATGGTAACACTTTATTTTGAATAGCGATGAAAATGACGTCTACTCCTACTCCATTGTTTTGATCTGCACCATCAATGAATATTTTCCAAGTCGAAAGGATATCAATAGAGAAAACTTCTTCATCGAGTAATTCAGGAGATAACTCGCAATCTGTTGGGATAGGATAGTCTACGATAAAGTTAACTAACATCTGGCCCTTCACTACCTTTTGAAGGACATAAACAATTTTGAACTCTAATAGAAGACGAGTCCACTTAGCTAATCTTCTTGACAAGATTGGCTTTGTCATGATGTACTTGAGTGGATTGATCAATGTTTCAAAATACTGATTTATTTACACTTTTCCCGTGTATTTATCTCGATTTTCATCATTATTTCAATAGATTAGATGAATAAGTATGTTAAGTCTCAATTTATTACATTTCATGATATACCATATTAATTAAGCTTAATTGCAAAAAATAATTATAAATATCAAAAAATTGATCGCATGTGTTCACTGTATAGGTCAATGATCAACTTATCCAGAAGATCACAAAATCACTTCAATAAGAGTGCACTACAATCAAGAAAGCAAATCAAGCAACCAATCAAAATATGAAATCTGGATGTTTCCAGATCAATGTGGCATAGTCTACCTCAGTTGGATCACCCAAGAATTGCTTCGGGTTGTTTTGCACGTGAGATTATATGTAAGAGTGATGGCACTTATTTTTGGATCCTTCGAAAACACCTCAAGTTTATAAATAGATCATTTTTCCTATTAGGAAAGAGTTTTGGGGGTCTTGTCCTTTCTCTTCTTCTCCTTCAATGCCCTTGACATTTTCTCTATAATTTTTATTTTTAGTTAGGTTTTATTTCAGCAACTTTTATAATTTCTCAAGGAGATAGTGTATCTTGGTTATCATGAATATAAATGTTGTTTCTTTTACTTCTTCTTGTATTCTTTCCATGACCATAGGCTAGACTCCCTCTATTGGTAAGAGGAGGAAACCTATGAGCAAGTTTTAATTCTATTTTATTTCTTTATCTTTCCATGTTATTTATAATATTTATAAGATTCACTTCAACATTTTATCCAACTCTAATGGATCAAAGTTTTAGATAAATCTCTACACCTCATATGCTTAACTTATAAGTTTTATGCTGAGATGAGATCAAGATAGAATATACTTGAACTAGATATTTGGTGGTAAGGACTTCACACATTATTGAGTGAAGGAGTCCTAACTATAATATTTTCTCAAAAAACTTTATGCCATATATTCCAATCCAATGAGCTCACATCAAGCCCTTGAGGCTAAGTGCAAAGAAGGATAAACTCAAATTCAATTTTATTAGCTAATCCTAGGTTACTCTAATCACTAATGACTTTATTTTTTATTTGCTTAGTATAATTTTCTCTTATGTTGCTCTATTTTTCATCAACATTCATTTACTTTATAATTTGTTTTATAAAAATACAAAAACAAGTTTTAAATTACAACTTAGGTAAATTTCATTCTTGCTAAGTTGGTAACATCCCCCTTTTCTCTTGGGTTTGATCCCTTACTTGTCTACAAGCTAAGAAGAATATAACATAATTTCTGATGAGATGACTACGACGACATCATAATTTTGGTGTCGTTGATGGGGAAAGGTGTAATTGTTTAAAGTTGGTTGAAGTTGTTTTTGTTATTTTCTTTGTTTTCATTTCTATTTCTGTTTTCTATTGATCCAAAAAATTTTCAAAAAATTATGCTCATTGCAACCAAGAAGAAATTCCAAGATCAATGGATAAAATTCAAACACAGATTTTGAGGTTTCAATGTGATGTATTGAACTTTGACTGCCCACATTGATCCTAAAGAATTAATTTTTTAATTTTTGACACATCTCTTTAATTATCTTCTGGATTATGGTAGTAGGTTTAGTTTTTGTTTTTTCTTTTCTATTTTGCACATTTTCTAACACTCTATTTTTTTGTAGATTGGAGAAATCTTTAGACAAAAAGATTAAGTGTAGCCTATTAAATCCAAGTTTCATTCCATCTTGCTGAGATTTTTTTTATTTTTATTTTTTTAGTTAGGTTTCCTTTTTATTTTAAATCCATTTGTATTAAGAACATTGTAAAACTTTCATTAATTCATTAATTATCCAAGAAGACTTGGATTGTAATAGACTAGGGAAGGATGACGGTTGGACGATATTGTCAAGGCTCCTTAGGTTTGAATATCAAAATCGGAGTTGGTGGCCTAAGTTAACTAACCTCCGTCTAGTACGGGAAGTAAATTTGAAACACCCATGCCTCTTATTGCTAATGGGTTACTCCTTGACTATCACTTTGCGTACACTTCGAATTATTTACTAGATTTAGTAAAGAGTACTCTTCTTCTAAGAATGATACCATAAGATAAGGATTAGACGTCATCACCAATTTCTTGCTCTAATTAGAATAATCAATTTACTTGTCATCCAATCAAATTAATTAAAATCAATTAGACTTGACTATAGAGCCCAAAAGCTTAATAGGAGAAATTTGTTTCAAGTTGTGTCAATTATACTTCTTGATCATATTTGTCATCTAGTGAGATCTTGCCCTTTTAAGGAGATAAACTCAATTTATTTGAGAAATGAATGTGATTTAAGAATGCCTTTGCTTATGTACTATGCACCACCTCTGATCTGGAGATCTAAATGATCTGAATTTTATTTCATAAAACTAGGTTGGAAGGATAGTTGTGCAATTTCTAACTAATTAGGAGATGTCTAGAGTTAGATAACCTATATAGGTCCAGTCTTTTCTTTCGTGATTATTTGAATTACTCTGTAAATTGCATGCTTGGTAAACGATTCAGGAATAACACATTAGAACTATTTGATCTTGAGATCGAGCGTACCATCAATAGAATTCGTAAGAAACCCTCATTAAACATGATGGGTGATCGAGAGTGAATTCTTAATGAGTTATTCACTCTTACTTCTGTTATCCCCAACTACGTGTATTGTGTTACCACTAAACAATGCACCTCAATTTGAAATTAGGGCAACCACCATAAGTATACTCCCTAAGTTTTAGAATGTGAACAACTTTACACCTACTTCAATCGATTCTTGACCATATGCCACATCTTTAGAAACAAAAATTTAAATAAGAAGAATGTTAAGCTCATGTTATTTTCATTATCCTTGGAAGATCACGCAACTGCGTGATTGAACTCCATAGCTCCCAATTTCATAAATTCATGAGATGTTCTATATAAGAAATTCATGGTCAAATTTTATTTTATGGCCAAAATCGAGATAATGAATAATGCAATTAGGAATTTTATAAGACGCCTGGATAAAGGAGTTTTCAAACTTGAAAAATATTCAATGACTTGTTAGTCAAATGCCCACACCATGGCATCAACAAAGCATAGTTGGTGCAATACTTCTATAAAAGATTAACGAAGACTCAATGTACCTTAGTTGAGTTTATGCGTAAAGATCAATTCATGAATCAAACTCCCAACCAGGCGTAGGATTTTCTAGTTGAAGTAGTCGAGAGTGCTCAAAATTGGAGTACTAATATAGAGAGTTTGATAAATAATATCTCGTAAGGAAATTAGGAATGTATGAGATGAAAGTAAATCCTGATCTCAAAAATGTTATGTCCAATCTAGTGAGTAATATGTACAATCTTACTAAAAGCGCCATCGATCCACGGGGTGCGCGGATCCGCTTTTGACCTTTAAGGTTTGGGAGTCGCCACCTAGTTATTACGGTCTAGGAACCGGATACTGACTCTAAACAGATAAAGAAACTAATCTACTGAAGAGAAAACGGGTCCGGGGATCACGTTACGGGGTTGGAAGGTGTTAGGCACCAACACCGCCCGGCTAATGCCGGTCTCTACTTATCCCAAATAAGACTACATTGCTAACAAATAACCTAGATAAAAAATAATAATAATAAAAGAAAGTTTACCTTTGATACGCAAAGATCTTGTTCCCTCAGATCCGACAAAAATTGCTCCTTGTACCGCACTCCTTGCTTCGTTCTGTCTCCGGATCTGATTTCTGATCTCCGAGGCAAGGTATCTCTTTTTTTTGGATCTGGATTCTTCAAATTTGTTATGGATTTTGAGGTGTTTTTGAAGGGCTTTTAGGTGTTTTTTAGGCTAAAATCGAAGTATGGGTGTTAGGTAAGGAGTTGGGGCTTCAAAACTAGGGTTTATGGGAGGCTAGAGGGACTTTTTGACCTACTTCTCTTGGGGTTTATGATTTTATACGAAAATAGGGTGTGAGGACCTCTATTTATAGATTTTTTTAAGGGTTGATTTAGATAGAATTAGTGTTTGATTATAATTCTTTTAATTAGAATTGTGTTTTAGTTAGAATTATTTTAGGTAGAATTGTATTTTAATTAGAATTGTCTTAGGTAGAGTTATATTTTAGTTAGAACTCTATTTAATAGAGTTATTATTTAATTGGAACTCTATTATCATTTTGACTTTTGGTCTTATTTGATTGACTTTTAATATTTTGACTTTAGTCTTAAATGATTGACTTTTAATATCTTGACTTCAGTCTTTCTTAATTGACTTTAATTTTGACTTTAGTCTCACTTGATTGACTTTAATACCTTAACCTTAGTATTGCTTGATTGACTTTAATTTTTTTGGAGAACCCCTCTCTATTATATCTTTAATTCTTTGGACCCCCAAATGGAGGGGTCCTTAAATAAATATCTCACGAACCCTCAACAATTTTACTTGAAAGCCCGATTGATCGATTTTTTTAATTCAAAATTTTAAATTAATTTTATCAATGTTTCACTTTAATTATTTAATGTTTTATTTATAAATTTTAAATTTTTTAATTATGAAAATTGTGAAATTATCATTTTGCCCCCGAAGAGGACTTTTCACGTTTTAAGTCGATTTTTAATGTTCTAGAATGTTTTAGAATCGATTTTTCGTAAGGAATTCAATGAAAGTATTAGTTTGTGTCATTTATGAAATTATTTGTGTGAAATGGTCATGAACTTTATGAGGGGCATTTTCGTAATTTTATCAAATTCTGTTAAAATTGGTGAAATGATTTATTTGATTTCGATTTGTTATTTTATGTGTTTAAATGAGTTTTCCTAATCGTAACGTAGACTCTAGTGTTGTTTTGATGTTAGGGGTATTTTGATAATTTGGTCAATTTTTAGTGATTTTTATCGTGAAGCTTCTTTTTGGGTCTGCAAGATGATGATTTCTATATTTCTGGAGTTGTATTTTCCTAGCATAGCGTGGTTTCTAAGGTTTTGTCAGTTTGAGATATCTTATCTGGATTTCTGAAATATTTTTGGTAACAAAATAAAGCAATGGAAATAACATCCATCATTGGGAATCATTGCGATCGGGTTGACGAGTTGATTAATCAGGCGGATGCAAAAATGGGGTGTCTACACTTACAAAAAAAAACTAGATTCTTTCAGCATCTCAGTATTTACTCCTTACTATAATTCTCACTCAATTTCAGTCGAACAAAGTTCTTTATGTGTCTTGTATGACGACAATGACCATTTGGTTGAATGTTGTCTCAACTTGCCATATATTAAGGATGAACAGGCCAATGATGTTAATGGTTACAGTGTTTTTAAGAAGCTCACTTAGAATTCTTACAATTAAACGTATCATCCAGATAATAGGTTTTATCCAAATTTTTCATACAAGTAAAATAAACCTATTCAATCCAATGGTCCGTCAGGTTACAATAGAAGTTATCTTAAACATGCCGGTCCTTCTAGGAACCAAGCCATTGTTTCACAAGTTATATATCAATCTCAACAATCTATTGAATATAGAGCCATAATTTATATTCCATGCCCAATTACAATTCACTTGGTCGACAACAATATCTTTTAGAATCTATGATAGTAGAGTTGATGAAGTAGCAATAGTAACTCATCCAAACTCAACATTAGACCAATCAAAATCAAATTAAGATTAATCAGGTCACTACTCAGTCCATAGCTAAGATGGAAGTTCAGTTGGATTAGTTAGTTCTTTCCCAAAGAAGAAAAATGTCAATTCCCTAGTCAAACTATTCATAACCCTAAAGGTCAACCTACAGTTCCCAACAAATTGAAAAGTCAATACGAGGTAGGAAGTCATTCTGGAGATCCACAAAACTTCGCCCAAACTATCCACATGTTAAGGTTAGGAAAGAAGGTGGATAACAAAGTTTAACCTATTGACAAGGAAGATGATGTCCTAGAGAAGGACAAAGTTCAAGTAGAAGAAATCGTAAAATCTCCTAAGGAGTAGGAAAAAGATTTAGAAAAACTTCTCATCTTTTCATCAATTTCAAAAACACTATTTTCCTATGAAAACGCCATCGATCCACGGGGTACGCGGATTCACTTTTGACCCTTGAGGTTTGGGAGTCGCCACCTTGTTATTATAGTATAGGAACCTAATACTGATTCTAAACGGATAAAAAAACTAATCTACTACAGAAAAACTAAATCTGGGGATCACATTACAGGGTTGGACGGTGTTAGGCACCAACCCCACCCAGCCATTGTCGGTCTCTACTTATCCCAAATAAGACTACATTGCTAATGACAAAACCTAGATAAAAAAATAACAGAAATTTTACCTTCAATACGCAAAGGTTCTACTCCCTCAGATCTGATGAAACTGCTCCTTGTACCGTACTCCTTGCTTCGTTCTGTCTCTAGATCTGATTTCTGATCTCCGAGGTAAGGTATCTCTTTCTTGGATTTGGATTTTTCGAATTGGTTATGGATTTTGGGGTGTTTTTGAAGGGCTTCTAGGTGTTTTTCAAGCTAAAATTGAAGTATGGGTGTTAGGTAAGGACTTGGGGCTTCAAAATTAAGGTTTTGGAAAGGTTGTGGAGGCTTCTTGACCTATTTTTTCTAGGATTTTTCCTTTGATACGAAAATAGGATGTGGAGGCTCCTATTTATAAAGTTTTTTAGAAGAATTAGGATTTGATTAAGGTTTCTTTTAGGATTTTGATTTTAGTCTTATGAGATTGACTTAGTCTTTAGGGTTTCACTTTAGGATTTTGACTTTAGTCTTATGAGATTGATTTGATTAGTTTAGATTAGGGTTTTGATTTAGGATTTTGACTTTAGTCTTATCAGATTGACTTGATTAGTTTAGATTAAGGTTTTGACTTTAGTCTTATGAGATTGACTTTAATGCTTTGACTTTAGTCTTTCTTGATTGACTTTTAATATCTTGACTTTAGTCTTACTTGATTGACTTTAAGATTGACTTTAGTCTTACTTGATTAACTTTAATTTTTGGAGAACCCCCTTTTATTATATCTTTAATTCTTTGGGCACCAGATGGAGGGGTCCTTGAATAAATATCCTAGCAACCATCAACAATTTTGCCTGAAAGCCTGATTGATGGATTTTTTGGTTAAAATTTTTAAATTAATTTTATTAATGTTTCACTGTACATTATTTAATGGTTTATTTATTAATTTCAAAAATTTTAATTATTAAAATTATAAAATTATCGTTTTGCCCTCGGAGAGGATTTTTTACGTTTTAAGTCATTTTTCAATGTTCCAAGATATTTTGGAATTAATTTTTCATAAGGAATTCAATGGGGAATGTTGGATTTTGTCATTTATGAAGTTTTTTGTATGAAATGGTCGTGAACTTTATGAGGGGCATTTTCATAATTTTATCGAATTCTGTGAAAATTGACGAAATGATTTATTTGATTTCGATTTGTTGTTTTATATGTTTGAATGAGTTTTCCTAAGCGTAATGTAGGCTCTAGGGTTGTTTTGATGTTAGGGGTATTTTGGTAATTTGATCATTTTTAGTGATTTTTATCGTGAAGCTTCTTTTTAGTCTGCAAGATGATGATCACTATATTTCTGGGGTCATATTTTCCTAGCGTAACGTGGTTTCTAAGGCTTTGTCAGTTCGAGATACCTCATCTAGATTTCTGAAACATATCTGGTAACAAAATAAAGCATTGGAATAAACATCCATCATTGGGAACCATTGCGATCGGGTTAACGAGTTGATTAATCAGGCGAGTGCAAAAATGGGGTGTCTACACCCTATCATCTTAGAGATAACAAAAAAAGTAAGCAATTCGAGGGTGTCCTTAAAGTTTTTCAAAATGTGTACATTAATATTCCATTCTTAGATGTCATTAAGCAAATACATTCTTATGTAAAATTCCTGAAAGATTTAACTACAACTAAGAGAAAAATATCATTTCCTTGGAAAACCATCATGGCAGCCTAAGTTTCGTCTCTCATCCAACAAGCAGTTGCACTGAAATTTAGAGATCCTAGATGTCTGACAATTTTTATTTACATTGGAAATCAAGTGGTTGAAAAATGTCTCTTAGACGTAGGCGTAAGTGTGAATCTTTTATCTTACTCAGTTTATAAACAACTAGGTTTTGGACTTTTAAAATCTACTGATATCACGTTGAGCTTAGCCAATAAGTCCATGAAAATTCCCAAATGTATAATTGAAGATGTGATAGTAAAATTTAATTATTTTTATTTCCCAGTTGACTCTATTATCTTAGATATAAAACCAGTTATCAATTCACATAGTCATGTTCCTATAATCTTAGGACGTCCATTTTTAGTAACTTCTGACGTAGTCATTCATTGTAGAAATTGGATTATTGCATTGACATTCGGGGATATAAAAGTCAAATTGAACGTCTTCCACAATTTCTAAGGAATTATTATAGATGATGATGTGGAGGAAGTGAACATGTTAAGTACGCTAGTCAATCAAACGTGTCAAGATTTACGATATTCTGATCCATTGGAAAAATGTTTGACCCATTTTGGTTAAGATTTTGACATAGAAGAGTCCATAAGTAAAATCAATGCTTTGTTTTAATCTGTTCCTTATTTAGACTCTACACGTTAGCACGAAAAACTAAAAAATATGCATGTTCGTACTTCCACTTTTGTTCCTTCCTAAGTCGAATCTCTCAAATTAAAACTCAAGGTATTTCTATAGACTTTGAGATATGTATTTCTTGACAAAAATCAAATTTTTTCTATGATAATTTTCTCTCACCTCAATGTAGTCCAAGAGAAAAGGTTGTTAAAATTTTTTAGGGAATATCAAGAAGTTATTGATTTGACCATAGCTGACATTAAGAAAATTAGTCCATTTGTGGTAATGCACCACATTCGTCTAGAGGATTTCGCTAAGCCTTCATTAAAACTTCAAAGACGGTTAAATCCTATCATGAAAGATGTAACTGAAGTAAAGTAATGAAACTATTAGATGTAGATATCATCTATCCTATTTTCGATAATCGTTGGGTGAGTCACATTCAGGTTGTTCCTAAGAAGTATGGTATCACTGTGGTAATGAACCAAGATAATGAATTAATTCCCACACGAGTCCAAATCGGATAGAGAATGTATATCGATTATAAGAATCTCAACTCAATTACTCACAAAGATAACTTTTCGCTATCTTTTATTAACCAAATATTAAAGCGTCTAGCAAGATATTCTCACTATTACTTCTTGAATGATTATTCAGGGTACAACCAAAATACCCATTGCTTCCACTGATCAAAAGGAAACAACTTTTACGTGTTCCTTCAGAACTTTCGTATATCATTGCATGCATTTGCAATGTGCAATGCACTAATTACATTTCAGCGATGTATGATGAGTATACTTTCAAATATGATAGAAAGATATCTCGAAGTGTTCATGGATGACTTTTCAGTATTCAGATCAAGTTTTGATGAATGTTACAATCACTTGACTTGGGTCATCGAGCACTATAAAGAAGTCAAGCTAATACTCAATTGGGAAAAATGTCATTTTATGGTAACATCCGGAATTGTGCTAGGGCATGTTATTTCTACGAGAGAGATTGAAGTAGATAAAACGAAGGTAGGTTTAATTGAAAAGTTACCACCTCGTAGAACTGTCAAAGAAATTAGGTCATTCTTAAGCCATATAAGTTTCTACTATAGATTTATTAAAGATTTTAAGAAGATCTCGAAGTCTTTATGTGAACTCTTAGGCAAGGATATTACTTTCAACTTCTCAGAGTCATATTTTTTTTGCATTTAACAAATTTATGTCTGAGTTAACCTTAGCATTCATCATTCAACCTCTAAATTGGAATGTTTCATTTGAGGTTATGCACGACAATTCAGATTATATGATAGGTGTTATTTTGGGTTAGTGAATTGATAAACATCTTCACGTTATCCAGTACACCAATAAAATCCTTGGTGATGCTCAGCTTGACTACTCTACAACAGAAAAGGAGATGCTAGTAGTGGTCTATGCCATTGATAAATTATCCCCCTATCTAATAGGATAGAAAATTGTGGTACATAGATCATGCTACTTTAAAGTATCTCCTACCTAAGAAGGATGCTAAAACAAGGTTAATCTGTTGGATTCTACTCTTGCAAGAGTTTCATCTCAAGATCCAAGATAAAAAACGTGTAAAAAATATCATAACTGATCACCTATCAAATAATGTTATTCAGTCTTTTGAGGAATCTTTACCCATTTTTGAATTATTTCTTGATGAGCAACTTATGCAAATCTCCAATTTGAACATTCTGTAATATGCTGGCATTGTCAACTACCTAGTTATAGGTCCATTATCAGTCTCAATGACTAGGAAAGAGAAATTTTGTCTACCTTACAAAGTCAAATGGTATTTCTAGACAAACCATAGTTGTTCAAGTACTATTCCGATCAGATTATTAGACGTTGTATTCCAACCTATGAACAAATCAATATCTTAGAGTTTTGTCATAATCATACCTGTAAAGGGCACTTCAATGGTAAGAAAATCATTGCAAAAATCTTGCAGGAAGGCAAATCAAGCAATTAATCAAAATATAAGATCTGGATGTTTCTATATCAATGTGACACAGTCAAATATGAATGTGAAGCAGTTTACCTCAGTTGGATCGCCCTATAATTGCTCCAGGTTGTTTTACACGTGAGATTATATGTAAGAGTGATAGCGACTATTTTTAGATTCTTCAAGAACACCTTAAGTCTATAAATAGATCATTTTTCTAATTAGAAGAGAGTCTTTGGACTCTTATCCCTTCTTTTCTTCTCCTCCAATGCCCTTGGCATTTTCACTATAATTTTCATTTTTTTGTTAGATTTTATTTCACTAACTTCTATAATTTTTCAAGGAGATATTGTATCTTGGTTACCATGAATACAAGTGTTATTTCTTTTACTTATTCTTGTATCATTGTCATAAACATAGGTTAGACTTCCTCCATTAGTGAGAAGAGGAAGTCTAGGAGCAAACTTTAATTCTATGTTATTTATTTATCCTTCCATGTTCTTTATAATGTTTATAGGATTTACTTCAAGATTTTATCTAACTCTAATGGATCAAAGTTTTAGATGAATCTCTACATCTCATATGCTTAAATGTTTTATGCTTAGATAAGATCAAGATAGAACATACTTGAACTAGATATTTGGTGGTAGGGACTTCACATATTAGTGAGTGAATGAGTTATAACTATAATATTTTTTCAAAAAGCTTCATGTCATATCTTCCAACCCAAGGAACTCACACCAAGTCCTTGAAGTTGAGTGCAAAGAAGAATAAACTCAAATACAATTTCATTGGCTAATCCTAGGTTACTCTACTCACTAATGACTTTATCTTTTGTTTACTGAGTATAATTTTCTCTTATATTGCTTTATTTTCCATCAATATTCATTTACTCTCCATTTTATTTCACAAAAATACAAAAAATTAGTTTTAAATTGTAACTTAGGTTAACTTCATTCTTGCTAACTTGGTAACATCCCCCATTTCTCTTGGGTTCGATCCCTTATTTGGCCACAATCTAAGGAGAGTATAATATAATTTCTAATTAGATGACAATGACAACATTATGGATCAACTAATGCAATTAATCAGATTGTAGGTCGATAACATGTAATAATGTAATTTCTTTGTGGCAAAGATAAGAGTTTAACACATCTTCTCGAAGGGTGAATAGTTCACCTCCACACCAATGAGGATTTGACTCAAGTAACAAAGTGCGCTTTCTTTACTTTCATTATTTTCTTGAGCCAATACTACCCCTAGTGACATTTATTATGCATTGATATAAAGAATTAAGAGCTTCTCGAGAATTGGTGTTGAAAAGATCAGTGACTTGAAAAGATACTTTTTGATACTTTTCAAAATGTTCTCACAAGTTTCATCCCATTTAAATGATGTATTTTTCTTCATCGATCCACTAAATAAATGACAACGTCTAACTAAGTTTGAAATGAATCTACAGATGTAAGTAATCAGAATTACAAACTTTTAAACTCATAAATGTTCTTTGGTGTTGACATCTTTTGGATGGACTCAATCTTACTTCAATCGATTTCAATGTCACAATGTCAAACTACAAATCCTAATAATTTACTTGAGATAACTCCAAAAGCACATTTTAGTGGGTTCATTTTGAGCTGGTATTTTTGAAGTCTATTAAAGGTGTCACATAAATATTGTAAGTGATTTTTTTTAACTTTACTACGAGGTCATTGACGTAACATTCAATCTTATCATGTAATATATCATCAAAGATTATCTGCATAGCTCGTTGGTAAGTGGCTTCTTTATTCTCGAGTCAAAAAGATATAACTTTGTAATAATATACGCATTTTGAGGTGTGAAAAACTCTTAGTTCCTCATCTTTTGGCGGCATTCGAATGTGATTGTAACTAGAAAATTCATCAATGAAAAATAAAGCCTCATGCCTCATAATCGCATCACCCATAAGTTTTATAATTGAGAGCAAAAAATTATCATTTGGACATGTATTGTTCAAGTCGCGAAAGACTATGCATACTCAAAATTTTCCATTTTTCTTTCTTACAAGGACTATGTTGGCCATCCATGTATGATATTTTACTTCTCGGATGAAGTTGGCTTCAATTAACTTGTTGACCTCTATCTTAATCTATTGTACCAACTCTGGTAAAAAACGACATTGTGCATGTTTGATTGGGCTAACTCCATGTCTGACTACGAGTTGATGAACAACAACTTTTGGGTCAAGTCCTAGTATTTCTTTGTAAGTCCAAACAAAAACATCTTTATATTCTTATAGTAACTTGAAGTGCTTGCCTTTTTTATTATGGCTTAAAAGAATGCTAAGGCATGTGGGTTGCAGCTCTTCTATCGTATTGAGATTTATTTTTTTCAAGTCGTCGACAATGACTTGTTCGTTTTCTTCAAAGATAGGTGGAGTACTTTCGAGTTCTTCATCTGACAATGAAGACTCTTCTTTAGGGAATTTCTCAACGATGATGTGATTTATGAAAATGACATCTTCGAAATTGTTTATCTTCGTAGTTGAAGCTCGACTGTTGCTTGTTTGGTTCGTAAGGATGATGGTGCACCGCTTCATGACCAATGCATCTAATATCAAGACCTTTAAAGATGTTTGTCGTGAGATGGAATAGTGTTATGCAGGTCACTACTATCTTTATACTTAATTTTTGTATTTTTTGCTTATGTTGGCATCATGATTTCTTTTGCAACTTACGCCTAACATTTTGACCAATTCTAGACAACATAGATGCACAACGTTTATGAATTTGTGCATCATGATAGTAATTTTAAGTATCCAATTGGTCAAATATCAAAATGGTCGAGACATTGTCTCCAATTCGATCAAAAATCAAAGTGCAAGGAACTAGTATTTTTTCCACAGACTCATCGATGACTTTTAGTATATTGCGAAAAAATTATTTTCATCGTTGAAATTTTGATCGAGTCCTCTGGTATACAACCTGACCATACTCATGTGAATATAACTCTTTCTCTAGCTTGAACAATCTTGATTTGCATTATAGTTTATCCATGAATTTAATCGGTTGGTAGTAGTTCACCCAGTCATACAGATTCACCTTTCTCGTAATCGACGATCTCAAATAACTTTGAAGTTTTATAATCGAACCAACTTTACATTTGTAAGGTTGTGTTCATGATTCTTTGCAACTGATGTAGCTAGGATAAATCCTTCAATTAGTGACCTTGCGGTGTGAGATTTCACGAAAGGTGTAAACGGAAGGATTAACTCTTTTTTCAACATTTTCAATTCAACTTTAGAGAGAGTTAGCTTGGACTTTGATGAAGTTTCTTCGAAAAGAGACTACCTTAGATTCCATCGTGAATGTGGTACGTAACAAAGTATTGGGGCCACTTTTAAAATTGTAGGTGATGCATCTGACTTTGATTGACTTACTCTTGTCTACTCAATATCTGGTTTGTGTTTTTCTACCATTTCCTTCTGAAATTGATGAGTAGAGGTCTATTTATCTTTGTCTACTCTTTGTTTGTTTGAAGATAGTATCGAAATTGAGAGCGTTTCTTGAATGATATCCTTTTCCAAATAGAATTTTGCATTAGCGAAATGTGTCTTTATATTGTTGAATGGGTGGTCCTCAATCACTACGCATTTTTGCATATCGTCTTGAGAATACTTGAAGCATTGGTGTAATGTAGATGGTACTACTCCAATTCCATGCAGCCATGGTCGACCAAGAAGTAAGTAATACAAAATCTTACAATCAATCACATGGAAGAGCGTTGTTGATTTTAAATTCACATTAGAGAATTTCACTTTTATCATGCCAATAGTTTTCTAACCACCTAGGTTGAACCCCTGAATCATCAACTTACTATGAGCGAGCTAATCTATTAAGATGCCAATTTGGTTCATGGTACGAATTGGCATGATGTTGACTATAGATCCACAATCTAAAAGGATTATTTGAATTTTGTTTTCCATCACGTATCGACTCACATAAAAAGGTCTGTTGTGGGGTTGAGATCCTAATTGAAAATCCTTGTTAGTGAAAGTAATTATGGCCATACACATAGTGTGCTGTTGTGGATCTTCATCAGATTGAATTTCTTCTCTATACTTTCTTGATTTCGTTGATGCTTATGTCGAAACATACTGAACCTTTTGTAGTTCTTTAGAGAACTCCAAGCCATCTTGCGACTCTTTCCCTTCTGAGGCAATGTCATCTTTCGAAAATTTCTGATCTTCATGACTAGAAGTGGCAGGATGCCCCTTAGACTTGTCATCAACATCATCTTCTAGCATCTCTGCTCCTATTTGGTGGCATAAAACCACACAGACTTCTATACATTTCTTCAAGAGTTTCTTGGTTAAGAATTCTAAAAGAGTAATTGGCACACGATGAGGTTGTTGAAGGATGTCTTCGGGATTTGTGGGTGGAACTCGAAAAATTTTCTTCTTTGTTGTTCCTTTTCATTTCTTTGACCCTACACTTGGTTTTGATTTTCTTATATTTATCTTTGGCTTTGGAGTTGAAGGAGTCAGCACATATGTAGAGCGTTGTTTTTTATGAGTGAAACCAGTCTATCCTTCCTCATCAACTGAAGTTGACTACAAGATACACGAAGTTGAATTTAAAGTCGAATGAGATTGCTATCCTTATTGAAGTGAGCAGAAAGTGTGACGATCTTCCCTTGACTAGGCAATACCCCTAATATGGGGTGAACCTTTTCAATATCGGATCGTATAGACATGGATTATAATGACTTGAAAATTTTAATGCATGTCTCGAGGAAAGATTTGTAGTTTTGACGTTGATTTTAAAAGTAAGGATTCTTAATTTTAAATATTTGAGGTAAATTAACTCCACCAATGGATTAAAAAAAATACACTTTATCCTGTAAGCACGTTTTAATGAGGAGTCGAACGAAAAAGTTGTCGAATTCTCAAGTTTTGTGTCAATTTTTATCCAATAGGTAAAAAGTTAATTTAAAGACATATTTTGAAAAATCTGATCGCACCATTAGTTTCATATCAAAAAATCACTCGAAATAGAGTATAAGAATGTTCGAATCGACATTCAGAAAAAAATTCTCGAAATGACGCTTACATCCCTATTTAAGTATAAATATCAATACTTAGGAAAAAAAATTTATTTGTCTTCTTCTTTTCCCAACAACAAAAATCAGCCACAAATTCTCTTTATTTTGCAATTTAGATCTACGCCAAATGAGAACTATTCAAGTTTTATCGTAACAAAGAAAGACATTCGCCTCGCCAGGGCTACACATAAACGCAAAGAACTTCATATTTTATCGGAGAAAATTTTTGTGATCAACCGGAGGCGATCATCAACTCCGATTAATTGTAGAAAACAATCCGAAGTAGGATGCCTTCCCTTCTACCCTCTAGTTATACGGAATTTTCATAGAAAATTCATTTGACCTTTGATATTTTTATTATTTTTTTAATTATTGATTGTTTAATTAATTTCTTACTTTTTTAATAATTAAATCATAAATATTATTCATTTCATATGATGTATTTTTCAAACTCATGATTTGATCATATCAATTTTTTGGGGTTTCTTGTAGATCTATGGTATAAATTGTATTTGTGAAAAGTTTGTTTAAATTTAAGATAAAAATTAAATGAATTTTGAAGAAAAATCGCATTTTCAGTTCGTGACAGTCGATGGCATCAATGTGCTAACGACAGAAATTAGTTATTTAAGTAAATGTCATCTTTAATTTTTACTTTCCATTTACTTTAAGTTCTTTAATGAAATTAAGATTTTATCCTCCATTTAGAAACTTTGGAAATAGTTTTAAAATCGAAATCTCATCGTATCAAAATTTGATTTTTCGTTTCAAGAACAAAACGTAAATTTTAACATTTTTTCTCAATTTTCAAAATCCAATATCTTTATCGTTCCTTTGAATGAAGTTATAAAAATTACATGACATTTTCCATGTTATCAAATGCTTCCATTTAAAAAATATATTTTTAATTTAAACAACTTTGAAAAAGCATTTTTTCCAACACTTGAGTGGTGTTTGATAACGCTTTTAAACGCGTTTTTTTAGTGTTTGAGTTGTAAATCCATGTTTTCATCGGTAATCACCGTTTGATTAAAAAAATTGGTGTTAAAAAATTACATTTTTAAACACAAATATGAAAAACTGTGTAAATGAGCTTTTTTTATTCGCATTTGCAAGAGAAGCAAACACCAAAAAATGGTTCAATTGAAAAGATTTATATGCCCCTGATCTTTTCTTCTTCTCTTCTTTATTGATAGAACCTCACGCAATTCTCTCTCTCTCTCTCTCTCTCTTCTTCTTTTCTTTTCTTCTCTGTCGACTCTCTTTCTCTTTCTCTCGCATAACTCTCTCTCTTCTTCTCTATAGTACTCACACAACACATAGTTATTCTCAATATAACCTCACACAGCATAGCCCTCTAGATCTTCTTCTCGATAGATCCTCACAAAGCCCTAACCCTCAACCATTTTTACTTTTTTATTCTCGATAGAAGGTCACACAACCCTAACCCTCAGACAATCTACCTTCAATAGTAGTCGATCTCGACATCATCTTCTTCTGCGGCGATCGGTTAGGTATCATCTTTTTCTCTCTTTCCACAACCTATGCCAAAGAAACCCTCATTTTGTATGAAAAAATGATTGATTTTTCATCTTTAAAGTCAAGGGTTTTGGTTGAGGTTTTTTATAAATTTCTTATACACTTTGAACAAGTATATGATAATTGAATGTTATTAGGTATTCGATAATCTAATTTATAAATTTATAAATTTTATTTTCATAAATCGAATCGAATGTTATTGGGTATTCGATAATCTAATTTATAAATTTATAAAAAAAAAATTTATAAATCGAATCGAATGTTATCGTGTATTCGATAATCTAATTTAGAAATTTATATAATAAAAAATTTATTAATCGAATCGAATGTTATTGTGTATTTGATAATTTAATTTATAAATTTATAATTTTTTATATTATAAATTGAATCAAATGTTATCGGTTATTTGATAATCTAATTTATAAATTTATAAATTATTTTTTATAAATCAAATCGAATGTTATCAGGCATTAGATAATCTAATTTAAAATTTATTTTCTATAAATCGAATCAAATGTTATCAAGAATTCGATAATCTAATTTATAAATTTATAAATTGAATAAAATGTTATCAGTTATTCGATAATCTAATTTATAAATTTATAAATTATTTTTTATAAATGGAATAGAATGTTATCGGGAATTCGATAATCTAATTTATAAATTTATAAACAAAATTTATAAATCGAATCGAATGTTATCAGGTATTCGATAATCTAATTTATAAATTTGTAAAATATTTTTTATAAATGGAATCCAATGTTATCGGGTATTCGATAGTCTAATTTATAAGTTTATGATAAAAAAATTTATAAATCGAATCGAATGTTATCGAGTATTCGATAATCTAATTTATAAACTTATAATTTTTTTGTTATAAATTGAATCGAATATTATCAGGTATTCAATAATGTAATTGAATTTGAATTGTGATGTAGTTTGTAACATTCGTTGGATTTCAAATTCGAATTGGAAAAATATAAATTGAAATTCTAATGTAGTTTTGTTTATTATGATTTAACTGTCATTAATTTTAATGTAGTTTGTAACATCCGTTGCTTTCAAATTCGAATTGAAAAAAAAAATTGAAATCATAATGTAGTTTTGTTTATTATGATTTATCTGTCATTAATTTTGATGTAGTTTATAACTTTTATATGCTTTTGGAGATTATCTATTTGATTCTGTCACCAATAAGAAAATATGTAGAATCATCAATGGCCTGTCGGATGGCTTGCCCAATGGCCTGCTCAATGGCATGTCGGATAGCCTACCCAATGTTTGTCGGATGGCTTGTTGGATAGCTTGTCGGATGTTTGTTTACTTGGGGTGTAAGTAGTAATAGTTAACCTGCCAATATTACCTATTTTTTAAACCATTTCTTGAATTTTGAGCTAAATATTTCACTAGTGCATACAATATTGTGCTAAACCCATCAATAGAAATGATGTAATATTAGTTGATGTATATTTATTTTGGTTTGTAAACACAAATGGATATTTTATTTTTTGTTGGATAGATATTTGATTTTTTGTTGGATGGATATCGTGATTAATATTATGGATGATGATTTCTATTGTATGTGGTGGATAACATTTATTGGATATATATTTTTCATGTTTTTATTTATTTCAGTTCTACTTATTATATTAGCTATGCTTATTATGTTTAAATGATGTCAGAATATAAATAAGATATTATGTGGATGTGTTATGTATATATGATGTTATGTGGATGTTGGATTGTGTATTATCGAAAAATTTAATATGTCCATTTTGAATAGGAGATGCTGTTGAAATTTCTATAGAATTATAAATTTTATAAATTTATTTAAATTAAAATAATTATTTTTATAATTTTTTATATAAATATATATATATATAGTGTAATTATATAAAGGTATTTTAGCCATTTTTTGTGCATTATCAACAATAAGGGTATTTTGGTCACTTTACCATAATACAATAGAATTCAGCAACTGTATCAAATAATAATTATCAAATTCTAGTAAACAACACAACACTTTTACAAAACTCTATCAAACAAACTTTTTAGTATTTTAGCTTTTTGCAGCTGTTTTTGACAACTGCTTCTTACAGTAAAATATGATAGTAAATTTTAAAAGCATTATCAAACGGGGCCTTAGTCAATTTTTCACAGCTTTTTTAGCTTTTGCGTTTTATGGTTTTATTATGTTTTTTTTTAATCTTTTACTCAACCAAAACCATCGAATAGAATTAGTTGATGCTCTATGGATCTCAAATGACTTTAAAAACGAAAGTACTTTGATAGATACTTAGGACGATAGAGATTGATTGATGATTATGGATTGATAGAGAGAACGTATGTTCTCAACTAATTAATGTGACAATTCCTCTAGTCTTATGTAGTGACCATGCCACGTAAGACATGAGAGATAAATAGACGGATGTATATTTCAAGTTCCCATGATCACATGAGATATGATATATGGATGGATGGAGTGACAGATAGATGTCATTGGAAAGCACTACTAAATCTTAGTTGTATTTTCAATAGAAATAATGATATACTATATACAAAATCAAACTGGTTTTGTATACTAGAAAATAGTTGTAGATAACCTACAAAGAGTGGCACATTGCTTTATATCCGGAAGCGGCGGGTCAATCTAGGATAGTATTAGATGTCATATGTTTTTCGGTAGTATGGGATACCTTAGAACATATTATAAATTTTGAGATTCGAAAATTTCTCCTACTTCTTTCTTGGGGAACTTTGTGTGTACAAGCGGTCTCTATATAGTTGTAAAGGTAATTGGAGTTCACATGCATTGCCTCTTGATAGGCTTCGACGTGAAGGGTCTCCTAGGTTAATTAGTAACTACTTTTAGTATGTAGTCGTCAAATGGTCGATCTCATTGTTAGTTGAACTCAATATTGGGTTCTTAGTCAATGACTAGTCTAAATCAAATAAATGGTCATCCAACCCTAGTATGTTAGACTGGTCACAAAATTAGATTATAATGATGAGATTCCACATCGGATTTGAAGTTTGGGATATCAAATTGTCATAGTTGAGGCAGTTATATCTGCTTGTTCCTCTACTCTTTTATTGACTATACTGCCGTGTTTGTATTATGTATTTTTCCTTTCTTTTGTGATGTAAATAGATGATTAACAATTTAAAGGTAGTATGAATTATTTTAAATGATAAAAATGATTGATTAGAGTTTTTATCAGTTGTTTAGTGATTATGGTTAGACATTTACCGTATGTTATATTATGAAAACCTGCATTATTTAATCGTTCAGTTGATTACTCATGTAGGATGACTTGCTATTAGAATGATGTTCATCCAAATAACATTCCCCTATTACTCACCCTGTCCTACATTTCAGATTATTCTCTTATTAAGGAGCGTCCTACATTTCAGATTATTCTCTTATTAAGGAGCCCATAAGTGAAGAGTCGCTCGAGGTCCCATTTAAAGAGTATGCTGAGGATTTACAACCTCCGTTAATTTGAGGTTTATCTTAGTAGTTTAGTGATTTGTGTTCTAATTCATATTGTCGGACTTAATGTATTTTGAGAAGTTACATTTGGGATATTATTATCACGTGATTTGTTTATCACATTTACTCTCCAACAACCTAGCCTTTTAGATTTTATGAAAATATTTATATTAAAAAAAATTATTTTTTGAGCTTGATCCAACATGTTGAAAATGGATGGACAACGAGTACCCAATTTAAAAAATAAAATTCAACAGTGAAAAATAATTATTTAATTTTTCTTTTTAAAGTTCATATAATTTTGTCCTCTACAAGTGCATTGCATCATATCATGTTTTTAATGTCACAAGGTGATTAGATCAGAAAGTTTTCTTTATTTCACTATGGATAGGAGAGAGAAAATAGTGTTAAGTGAATTAGTCACAACCATGATTTTTAAACTCGGTAGCACGTCTCGTCTCGTTCAGCTCCGATATTGAGTTGATTCAGACGATACGTCTGGTCTTGTTCGACGTTGAGACAATGGTTTTTAACCATTTAAAAAATCTAAAAAATTCTGAAATGATCCCTATTAAAAAATGAACCCAAAAAATATAAAATTAAAAAAAATTGATTTAAGGGTGAAAGAATAGAGGGTTGAGGCTTTAAACTTGTTTGTCTCTATTAACTCGGACGAGATTTTGAAAATCTCGTCCGATACGTCTCGTTTAACTCATGAGTTAATTATTTTCTACATTGTCTCATTTGTATCGCTCGAGATATTAGAAAATATTATCTGAGACGACTCGCTTATCTCACGATATGCGATCATCTCAAAATACTTTGTGAGTTGATCTCATTTAGCTCTGATACTGAGTTAACTCGGGTAATACTTATTGATCGCGGACAAGTTTAAAAATCATGGTCACAACTGCGTCATATTATCAAAATTCTTTTCTTGTTTATCTTATTTTATTAAAAATTATAATTATTTTAATTTAAATATATGCAAATCAATCAATATAAAATTGAGATGTTAAACGAGTTGACTCGTCCAAGACAACTCGATCTCGTCCATGGACGAGTTGAGACGCCAAATCGAGTTTTGGAAACATGATTAGCGCACATCTTTTTTGGGATGCTTTTTTTAGTAAAAGTTGGTGTGGCAATAAAATCTCTCGACTAATAATTATGATCCTTATTTCCTTCCCTCGACCCATCTCTCCTTGTTTTCTCTCTCCAAAAGAAAAGAAAATCATCCTCTAATAAATGACTGTAGCTTATCATGGAGCTTCTCATTCCAACGAGCCTTCCCTTCCCAATCTCCAAACCCTCATTGTTCTCTCCTTTTTCTCCAAAACCCTCTTTCAATGGCGGTTTCTCTCGTCGCATAAACTTCTACAGAAAACTTAATCGAATCTCGATTGTTCCTCTTCGAATTTCTTTGAGTTCAGAGCATGATTCGTCATCAAATCATGGCTGTCTTAATGAAGAATCTCGAGCAGATTTCGATGTTTCTTGGGGAGGAGGAGAAGATTCCAAGTTCGTCGAAGTGGTTGGAATTGGAAGCCGAAACGACGCTGTTCTCGATTTTTGTCTCGAATCTCCTTTCAAGTCTTCATTGTCGTCTCTGAGATTCTGGTACGCCATTCCCCTCTTAATTTCTAGTAAAATTTTCCTGAAATCGATTTGAAATTAAATTTACACTATGTGATTCCTTGGGAGTTTTTATTTTATTTTTTTTCCGATCGGTCGCTTGTGATCTTATTATTCCTGCAATCCTACTCATTCTTTCAAATTCATTTTATTTTATGGATAGTTTATCACGATTTGACTTGTACCAATTGATCCATATGTTATAGGTCTATTATATAAGTTGAATTGGTGAGTTTAGAACATTGTAATTTTGTATTCGTGTCTGCAATCTGATACAATGCCGTGCATATCATACTATACGAGTTCAGCAATGCAAAAAAAAAAAAAAATAGATTTTTATTTTTTATTTTTTTGTTTGTGTTGTGCAATCCTATACAGTATAGTGGGTAACACACCAATATCGGTTGCAAGCTTGGGAAGGATAGTCGAGAATCTTGTGTGTAAAGTAGGAAAGTTGGCTTTTGTATGCTCAAGGCTTTGTCTGGGAGTTTGTGATAGATCAAAGTCAATTTATTACCATGTAATCAATAGACTTGAGTGGAGGTTGACATAATAAAATGGGGAGTACCTTCAAATGGAGGAAATTTTCTCTCATCGAAATTATTTTATCAAGCCTATGTTGTGGCATGGGTTATTGGAGATGTTGATCATGAAATTTCTCCAAGGGGACAAAGTTGAAGAGTTCTAGAATCAATTGGTTGAGTGAAAACTCTTATTCCGTTCAAAATGTAGTGGAATCTAGTAGGATTGTGAAACTTTAGTGAGATCGAGAAAGCCTTCTTGGGTAAATGGCATTGGAGATTTGGTGAGGAGACTAATGCATTAAGAAGAGTAAATATAAGAACCTTTGGGTGCGAAAGACATGGATGAGATGTTGTTAACTTGTTCTACCTCGTATAGGATGGGAGTGTGGAAAGGCATCTCGAATACTCTAGTGACTTTTGTTGGCTTTGCAAAGTTAGTGGCGAATCAGCCAATCACTTTTCTCTCCATTCTTCTTTCTCACATGAATTATGGTCTCGTTTTATGTCTATGTTTACCGTTTGTTGGTGCTCTCCGTCTTCTATATCTTTTTTTTGCATAGTTGGTAGATTGTGGCCTTGTCCCTGCAAAAAAGGAAGAGATATTTACGAAAAAGTGATCAACTTTTGATGAATTTACGATTCCGGCTCACTATTCATATTAATTACCAAAACGTGAATGATACGAATTCGGAGGTTTTTCACTTCGTTATTTATCAAAAAAAAAAAAAAAATTACTTCGTTCTGAATTCTTTTTAACAAAAACATGATTGTTCACATTTTGGTAATTAAAATGAAAAGTGGCCGGAATCGTAAATAACTCATTTTCAGCTCATGAAATAGTAATTCACCCAAAAAGAATCGTTAGACTCAAACCCCTTTCTCAGTGTGTTATGCCTTTTGGAAAGAGAGGATTAAGAATATTTAGGCTTCTATGGGGAAGGAGAATTCCATCCAAGAGGTTATTATTGTTGTGCTAAGGGGTTCATGTTCTTTTGAAGCAAAGTGTTCAAGGAATTTCGGGGGTGTTCTTTGAAGATCTTTTGCTTGGGTTAGATTTTGTTTGACTATAGTGGCTGTTCTTAATAAATTTTCTCTATCTATTGAAAAAATGTACTTCATGTGTAGAGAGAGTGGGTAACTGATTGATTGCTGGAGAAGTTTGGATGGACTTCTTTCTGGATTTTGTTATAGACAGTGTTATGCAGTTATGCTTAAGAGTAGGTTTTTGGAGTGTAATCGTGTTTACTATATGCTGCTCCATTAAGAATGTTAGGAATCATTATATTGAAGAGAAATAGGAGACACGAGGCTACCATTCTCAGGGGGGTAAGGTGATAGTATACTGCTGACCTCTATTAATCTAGAGTGCAAGGGGATGTAGATATGAAGATTTCGTATCTTGATGGGTTAATCTTTAGTTGGTGCTTGATAGTATTCTCTATTGTTTTTGAGTGGGTTTCAGAATTTCTGGCCTACTTTATATGTTCCATTTTCTGGCCTACTTATCTCAAAGAAAGGAAAAAAAGCTATGATCAAGTGTCACAGGTTAAGTTTTGATCTTGAGGTTCACCTTTATCAATTTAAAAAACGAGATGTCTTGACCAAGATGGTATGATACAAATTGAGACAATGACCCAATGAATTCCCAATGTATGAGCTTCATCACACCCAAGACCTAGAGGTTCCAGCCCATACATTTCACATCAGTAATAATTTGAACCATGAATTCATCTGTCATTGAACGTCTCGTTTGTTTTTCATTTGTTTTATTGTTGGCTCTATTAGTGGACATAACTTAGATTTATATTTCTTCTAGATGTGCATTATGTGTATATTTGTCTTGTTGAGGTTGCCGTGAATAATTTTGTGTCCTTTGGTCAATAAAATCATTACCGATCCGTGATCCTACTTCTTGGTGCTGCATGATACATTCTTGAAGTAATGTTGCAACTTCTTTTCTGAATAATTTTAGGGAGCTTTTATTGCCACACCAACTTTTGGTAACAGCACCCCAAGCTGCGTGTTAATTCTTTGGTGATTTAAATATGAATTAGCTGTTAGCAAAAGTTGGAGTGGCAATAGAGTTTCTCTAGTTCTACTATAGAAAACATTATGATAAAGATATTTTTTCATGCTATTTTGGAAGCAAGCATGATTTTTCCTTATCTTTATATTATTTTGTGTTTTTGGTGTCAAAGCTTTTTCAGACAATTACATCGACAATACATTTGACAATATTAATGAAAATAATCCAGATTTAGCCAATTGAGCATTGTAGATATTAGCTTAGTAGATGATTTGAGTTCTGATGCTAGTAAGTGCCACTCGGTTGCCATCCATATTGGATTGAGTGATACATTTTTGGTCCATGTATATATTTCTCTATCTGTTTGTGATTTTTTTTTTTTTTTGATGCATGGCTGATTGTGTCATTGAAATGTATTGTAGGAATATTCTCTTGAAAGATTCAAAGGAGGTTCAGTTACAACAGAGGTCCCTTAGAAAAGGTTTTTTTCTTTGGTCCTTTGAATCTTTAGTTGGCTGAAAAGTTATTTATCAATTTATAAACTAAAAACTTTATATGTTGGCTACATTTAGTGCTGTTGACTGAGTTTCAATGCAGAATATCATAATATGCCAAAATCATATAATATACATAAGTTGACACGAATTAAGATAATGGTTCAGTTCAAATCTAGAGAGAAGAAGATAAAGGAAAAAAGAAGTATTAAATTAATTAGCCCTAATTAGACTATATAAGTATTACATAATATGAGTAAAGGGAAAAGACCAAAAAGGACACAGACTTATTTAACACTCCCCCTCAAGTTGGTGCGTGGATATCAACAATGCTCAACTTGGACAAGACATCTTCAAAGGAGGCTTTACTAACACCTTTAGTAAGAACATCAGTAAGTTGTTGAGATGTAGGAATAAAGGGAGTACAAATCTGTCCAGAAACAATCTTTTCTCGAATGAAATGACGATCAACTTTGATATGCTTCGTTCTGTCATGCTGAACCGGATTTGCAGCTATGTTAATAGTTGATTTATTATCGCAATATAGTAAGAAAGGGACCGGCACATGAAGATATAAATCAGCTAGTAAGATCTTGAGCCACAACAATTCACATACTCCCAAGTGCCATAGCTCTGTATTCTGATTCAGCACTCGATCGAGAAATTACATCCTGCTTCTTACTGCGCTAGGTTACCAAGTTACCACCAACTTTAGTACAATACCCAGAAGTAGACCTTCTATCAGTCACTAAACCAGCATAATCTGTATCTGTCCATGCTTCAACGCGAAGATGACCATGATTTTTAAATAAAATACCTTGACCAGGACATCCCTTAAGGTATCTAAGAATACGATAAACAACAGTAAGATGAGATGTTCGAGGCGAGTGCATAAACTGACTTACAATACTAACAACATAGGCAATGCCAGGGTGAGTCATAGACAAGTAGATCAATTTTCCCATAAGACGCTGATATTGACCAATATCGGACAAACATTTCCCCTCAGAATCAGCCAACCTGTGATTCTGCTCAATAGGAATATCAGTTGGACGAAATCCAAGCTGACCAGAGTCACTTAGTAGATCAAGGACATACTTACGCTGAGAAAGAAATATACCGGACTGGGACTTCGCAACCTCAATACCTAGAAAATAACGAAGATGTCCAAGGTCTTTAATCTCAAATTGACGTCCTAAGTAAGTTTTGACTTCGATAAGGCCATCTTCATCATCTCCAGTAATCACAATATTATCCACATACATAATCAGAGTAACAGTTTTGCCTTGGGAGTGACGCAAAAATAAGGTGTGATCAACAGAACTCTGATGAAATCCAAACTGATGCATAACCTTAGTGAAGCACTCAGACCAGGCACGAGGAGACTGCTTCAGGCCATAAAGAGACCGGCGAAGACGACAAACATGGGCAGAAGAAGCAGAAGTAAGAAACCTAGGAAGTTGGATCATATAGACTTCTTCTTGAAGATCACCATTGAGAAAAGCATTCTTGACATCTAACTGAAAGAGAGGCTACCCTCTGATAGCAGCAACAGAAAGGAGAACGCGAATGGTAGTCATCTTGGCAATCGGAGCAAAAGTTTCTTGATAATCAAGCCTATAAGTCTGAGCATAATTGGCCATCAGACGTGCCTTATAACGAGCAATGGAACGATCCGGATTATGCTTAAGTGTGAATACCCAACGACAACCCACAGCTTTCTTTCTAGGCGGAAGAGGAACAAGTTCCCAAGTTTGAGTCTTTTCAAGAGCAGTTAACTCATCAATCGTAGCTGCTCGCTACTCATAATGGGCAATAGCATCTGCAATAGTAGTAGGAAGAGAAATAGCAAAAACAGAAGCAAGAAAATTCCGATAGGAGGGTGAGAGTGCAGAATCATGTATATAATTAGAAATGGGATAAGCACAAGTGCGCTTACCCTTATAAGTGGCAATATGACGATCATCACAGGGAACAGATGGAGGCGAGCTGGTCGAACATAAGATGGATGGTAGTATCACGTGGACGTCGAGAGTAAACCTGCAATGGAGGAGGGGACGAACTAACGGTGGGTGGAGAATGAGGAACAGGCATGGGAAGGGGAAATAAAGAAGGAAAGGGATCATCAGGTGAATTTAAAGGAAACCACTTAGATTGAATGCCAACAGACCTACTATAGTAAGGAGTATGCTCAAAAAAAGAAACATCTCGAGAAATGAAATGTCGTCGAGAATGAGTATGGTAACAACGATATCCTTTCTGGGTAGAGGAATAACCCAGAAAGATATATTTGACGGCCTTAGGGTCAAGTTTAGTATGAGTTTGGTCAAGAATTTGAATAAAACAGACACACCCAAAAACACGCAGAGGAATTGGAAACACGGGACGATCTGGAGAGAGCTTAGAGAGGGGTGTGACAAACTGAAGAATACTGGAAGGGGTCCAATTAATAAGGTAAACAACAGTAAGAACTACATCAGCCTAATAGGTTTGGGGCACATTCATGCCAATAGAAATGGCATGGGCTAACTCTAGAATATGGCGATTTTTTCTTTTTGATCGACCGTTCTGTTGAGGGGTCTTAACATTGGACATTTGATGCTCAATGCCAGACTCTAAATAAAGTTTCAAGACTTCACTATAAGTGTACTCATTACCATGATCAGAACGGAAGGTCTTGATGGTACGACCAAATTGGGTATGAACCATAGCAAGAAATTGCTTGAAGATCTCATAAATCTCACTCTTGTGTTTCATAAGATAAACCCAAGTAGTACGACTGTGGTCATTAATGAATAAGACAAAATAGTTAAAATCAAGAGTGGATGTGACGGGGGAAGGACCCCACACATCAGAATGAATTAACTCAAACATAGCAGGTGTAGTAGTATTCATACTAATAGGATAAAAAGAACGCACATGTTTAGCTAATTGATAAGTTTCACAAGAAAAATCAAGCAAATTGTTATTATTAAATAAATTAGGGAATATGTGTTTCAAATATCCAAAGGAAATATGGCCTAAGCGTAAATGCCAACGCATTACATGAACTTTATTAGACTGACTACTACTACTACTAAGCTGAAGAGCAGAATGGGTGTTAGGTGAATTGGAAACATCCAGGAGATACAATCCATTCACTTCACGTCTAGTGCCAATCGTCTTTTTCGATTCCAGATCCTGAAAGACACAATGAGACGAATAAAAAGTTACATTGCAGTTCAAAGTTTTGGTAAGACTACTGACGGATACAAGATTAGTAGTAAGTTGAGGAACATGTAGTGTGTTAGTTAAGGATAAAGAGTATGTAACAGGTAAAAGACCTTGACCAGCAATGGAAGACAAAGAACCATCAGCCAGGCGAACCTTGCGATGACCAGAGTAAACACTATAAATTTTAAATAGGGAGGACGTACTGGTTATGTTATCTGAGGCACCAAAATCAATGATCCATGGTGAGGAAGTGGTGGAAACACTGTGTGCAGATGCAAAGGTACCTGAGTGAGCGAAGGTAGAAACCGACTGAGATGAAGTCTCTATCTGATTGAAGAATTTCCTGAACCTGTCAAGCTCGGCTTGGGATAGAGATATCGAATCCGATGGGGAGGTAATAGCTGAAGGAGGTGCTAAATCAATCGTCTGCTGAAAAACTACATGAGCTGAAGATCGTTGAGACTGTTGACGATGCTGATTAGGATGACCATGAAGTGCATAACAACGAGCCTTCACATGACCCAACTTTCCACAATGATTACACTTATGTCGCTGACGGGTAGGCAAAGACCCGCTGGGGGACTGTGGAGAAGGTAGGTGAGCAAGCATAGCGGAATGATCTCCCGAAGAAAGGGACGGAAAATGATCCATACCCAATAAATAAACTCTCGCATACTCAAACTCATCCCGAAGACCAGCCAGAAACTGAAAAATCCGATTCTTATCCATAATGGACACATACAATGTCTCATCAAGAGGGTCCTTCTAGTCATAGGATGAGGAATAGAAGGTCAACTCTTCCCACTGAGCACGTAGCTATGATATATAGGTGGTAATTGAAGAATCACCTTGCGAAAGACGAGATATCTCACATTCTAAGTTAAAGATCCGAACGTTATTTTGACGTTGCGAGTAAATGCTCTTAGCAAACTCCCATATCTGTTTTGCTGTAGAGGATAGCATAAAACCGGCTGCAATGTGTGGTTGCATAGATGTAACCAACCACGATCGGATCATAGAATCATTAGCAAACCAATGGGAGTAAGAAGCGTTGGTCTGTGCAGGTTGTTTGTCTGTCCCTGTGAGGTAATTGATCTTTCCCTTTCCACTAATAAACATTTCAACCGATCGGGCCCAAATGAGATAATTAGGACCATCTAATTTCATGGTAGTAATTTGAATGCTTGGCAAATCGGTTAAGTGAGAAGGAAGGCCAGTCGATCCATTACTAGTGATCGAGGAAGATGATGTCTCAGAGGCCATCAAGGGGTCCGTATGCTTTGGTTTGAAGGGAGTTCAAGTAAAAAACAAGAGGCACAATTGTAAAAAACCGTGAAAGTTGATCAAATACTGATGTGGGTGACCCGAGTAGTCATTACTGTGAGCGAGGAATCAAAAAATCTCTGTAGGTGTTAAAAAACGACTGTCACCACTCTCTTTACAAGTACCGTGGTGCTCTCAATCTCATGTAACAACCACGATGGTCAAAGATAAAAAAACAGAGTAAGAATTTCGTTGTTGAATTTGCAGTACCGATTCATAGACTGCACACCAATCTCATATAACAACCAACGATGGTCAAAGATAAAAAACAGCTATCTGCTGTGATCGTAGGGTTCAGAACAACAGTCTGCTGTGTCGCACAAGCCAGAGTAGCTTCTTACGATGTAAAAAGAAAACAAAGAAGGCACCTGCTGTGATCGCAGGTCTTAGACAGTCACCCACAATGATCGCACACCTCATACAGCCACCTACGATGGTCGCACAATACCAAAAAGGCTACCTTGTGTGTTGCAATGCCCATAAATAGTCGCCTTGGGTGTCGTAGGGCTTAGATACAACCATTGCTGTGAGAACAGCCTGATCGCAGGCTTAGATCAGTTATTAACTCCCTATCGCATGATGCGATTAGGGTTTGTAGTGACAGAGGATCCCTGTAGGGGTGATATGAATTGAAAAACGAGAGGAGTTGGGTGATGATTTAAGGAAGAGTCAGTCGATGGAGTATGTAGCAGTAGGTTTCGATGGAGGTAGAGAGCTTGGCTCTGATACCAAGTTCGAATTTAGAGAGAAGAAGATTAAGGAAAAAAGAAGTATTAAATTAATTAGCCCTAATTAGACTATATAAGTATTACATAATATGAGTAAAGGGAAAATACCAAAAAGGACACAGACTTGACACAGACTTATTTAACAGGTTCATTTATTTTATGACCATAGTCACCAAGTAGGGGTTTGAGAATATGTCGGCAAGGGAAAAATTCGAAAAATACTGTAAAATGAGGGAACAATAAAAAAAAATCATGAAAAAATCGTGTTAGGGTTAGGACCATTTAATTGTTCCTCCTACATATTGATATTATATAATCAAGTACCATGTCAAATTATAATTATAAATCACCAAATCCCATATTAAATTACAAGTGACCACAGGTATAACATTCATTAACTGATCAAATCAATGTCATCTTCATTTGCATCCCCATTATCTAACACTTCATCGGTAAAATGATCACCATTTGTAGAAATTCTTATAAGGGTTTCTTGGTTATTTCTAATCTTCCAAGAGTTCTTTTGTTATTAGTAACACTCTTATGATGTTAATATATATATGAGTGAGAGAGAGAATAAAACAACTTTCTCTTCATCTCTTTTCTTCTCCACAAAAGCCCTAATCCTAAAACTCTCAAATCTACTTGGTATCAGAGCTCAAGATCAATAAGGACCTTAGATACAAATTTAAAGAAAAAGGAGAGAGACAAGAAGACTCTCTTACTTGCTGCGTCTGATGAGGTCAGCAACCGACGTGTTGACGTCATCTGGTGCTGTTTTCGTCGGATATTTTGACCTTTTTTTATTGTTTCTAAGAGAGGGTGATTTTAGAGAATTTTAGGAATAAGTTTCATGCGATTTGGAGTTGTTTTGAGCAAGTTATGATGTTTTTAGTGAAAAATCAACAAAAATGACAGAAATTCAGGATCTGTCATTTTCTCTCCGTTTGTTCATTTCGATTACTTGTTTCTGAGTTTGGACATGAGTAGTTTGGTCGTTTTTTTATGAGGAATCTAATGGTGGTGGCCGTTGATCGATTGGTCAAATATTGAAGCTTCGGTGATCCTTTCTTTGGACCCCTTTTCTGTTTTTTTTGTTGAAAATGGTGCTTTTTATCCAAATCTGATCTCTTGTGGTATTTTCTGATATGGATTGACTTGTTCTCCATATTCTAATGCTTGCCATGTGTTGTTAAAGAGGATAATAAGTGTGTTTCTCCATCGGGTGAAGTGTACATCAACTTCGGATATCTAGTGGAGTGTATTTCGTGTTCACAAGGTGTTGTTTTTTTTTCGAAAGTTTCTTTACAATGTCTGAGGTTAGTCAGTCTTCGAATGTGTCTTTGAATGGTGAAGGGAGTATGAGTAATCTTCAAAGTATTGCTCCTAATCTTCAGATCACTACGGTGAAGCTAGATGGCCATAACTTCCTTGCTTGGTCTAAATCGGCCATACTATACATTAAAGGAAAAGGTAAAATGGGATATTTGACCGGTAGGTTACCAATTCCTGATTCTGAAGATCCAACCTTTGACAGATGGGATGCAGAGAATGCTATTGTTATGTTTTGGTTACTCCATTCTATGCAACCCGACATTAGCAGTAATTACTTATTTTTGCAAACCGCCAAGGAAATATGGGATGTAGTTACAGAGACATATTCAGAAGTAGGCAACACAGCTCGTGTGTATGAGTTGCGCCATAGTATTTGGCAGATGAGGCAAGGTGATAAGTCCTTGTCTACATATTACTCCACTCTCCGACGTCTATGGGAAGAGTTGGATCATTATCAGACATTTCGGGCCCATTGTTCTATCGATGCTATTGCGTATAAGAAGTTGGTTGAATAAAATCGTGTATTTGAGTTACTTGCCGGTTTAAACTCCGAGTACGAACAAGTCAAGGTTCAAATTCTAGGAAAGGAGCCTCTTCCATCATTAACTACAGTATATTCCTATTTGCATCGTGAGGAGTGTCGTCGTAATGCTATGCTTCAACCTACCATTCATGAGAGATCAGCCTTAGCCTCAATGTCCCAAAGAGGAGGTCGCAATAGTAGTCGTGCTCGAGGCGGTGGTCGTTCAGGGACAACTGTTGATGATAAAGATAAGTTGAAATGTGACAATTGTGGTCGTACTCACCATACTAAGGATACTTGTTGGGATCTTCATGGCCGTCCATCACATAGAGGTTCATTCGCCGTTGGCCGAGGAGGTAGTCGTTACAATAGTGGAAGGGGTTCAAGTGCTCTTTCTATTACTTCCATGGAGACATTAGAGCCTACTCCAACTCTAACACCGGCATCTGATAGTACTAACCTCTCTCGAGGTGAGATTGAGGCTTTTCGGCGTTTTATGGCTCAATTGGAGCTTCCTAGTACGGCTTCTACATCTGCGATCGCTTACTCAGGTACTTCGGCCTCGGCCTTCAGTGCGTCTGTTTCCACTCCTAACAGCTCTTGGGTTATTGATTCAGGGGCATCGGATCATATCACTGGTATGTCTTCATTTTTTTCATCCTATCATATATGTTCTGGTAGGGACAAAGTAAAAGTTGCCGATGGTTCTTATTCTTCTATAGCTGGCAAGGGTAGTGTTATTGCTCATCCATCTATGACCTTATCATCTGTTCTTCATGTTCCTAATTTTGCTTTAAACCTCCTTTCTGTGAGTCATATCACGAAATCATTAAATTGTAGTATCACTTTTTTTCCTTCTCATTGTGTTTTCCAGGACTTGGATACGAGGAGGATGATTGGTACGGGGCATGAGGAAGGAGGACTTTATTTTTTGGATCCCCCATCATGGGTTGCTACCTCAGTCCAGAAGCTTCCATCTACTGTTCGAAGTGGCCATCGTTTTGAGAAGTTATTACAGTGGCATAGGTGCCTTGGCCATCCCTCTTTTTTGTTGCTTAAACGATTGTTTCCTCAGTTATTTTGTTCTATTTCTGTGTCAGATCTTCAGTGTGAGATGTGTGAATTTGCTAAACATTGTCGAACCTCTTATCCTGCTAGTGGTAACAAAAGCAGTTCACCTTTTTCTCTTGTTCATTCTGATGTGTGGGGACCTTCCCCAGTTACCTCATTACGTGGTTTTCGTTATTTCGTTACATTTGTGGATGATTTTTCTCGTGTTACTTGGGTTTACTTACTCAAAGCTAAAAGTGATGTGTATTCTGTATTTAAACTCTTTCACAAAATGATTCAAACACAATTTTGTGTAAAAATTAAAGTCCTTAGATCTGATAATGGTGGAGAATACATGTCTGATGGTCTTGCTTCATTTTTTAGTGAGCATGGTATCATTCACCAAACCACGTGTGTGAGTACTCCTCAACAAAATGGCGTGGTTGAGAGAAAAAATCGTCACTTATTGGAAGTTACTAGAGTTCTCTTATTTACTATGAATGTACCGAAAGTGTTTTGGTCGGATGCTCTTTTAACTGCTACGTTTCTTATTAATCGCATGCCTTCGCGTGTCTTGGGATTTAAAATTCCCATTGAGGTTTTGTCTTCTCCTGATAAGGTGTTTCTCATTCCCCCCAAAGTCTTTGGGTGTGTGTGTTTTGTTCATGTCTCTCGAGCTGACCGCACCAAACTTGACCCTAAAGCCATCAAATGTGTCTTTCTTGGGTATCCTTCTAATCAAAAGGGTTATAAATGTTATCATCCCCCTTCTCGTAAATATTTTGTATCTATGGATGTAACATTTTTTGAGTCTACCTCCTTTTATTCCTCTTGGAACACATCTCTCCAGGGGGAGACAAATGAAAGTAGAGAAATGTTTTTTCCCCAAGAGTTGTTGTCTTGTCCTCTTCCTCTTCCCTCTAACAATGTTGATAGTGGTCATAATAGTGGTGATGATGGCCAGGGGGAGATTCCTATTATACAAGAGAAAGAATTACAAGTTGACAATAATAATGGCCAGGGAGAGATTCCTATTATATAAGAAGAGAAAGAACTATTTACGTATTCTCGACGTGACAAAGGCACTAAAGAGAGTCCTCATGAGCCCAACCAAGAATCCTCCCCAAATCCATCGATCAAAGGTAATATCCCTGCTCCTGAAGTTGATAATTCTAATCTTCCCATTGCAATTAGAAAAGGTGTTCGGTCATGTACTCGACATCCTATCTCCAATTTTGTTTCATATGATGCTTTGTCTTCCTCCTATCGTGCTTTTGCTATTGCTTTGTCCTCAATATCTGTTCCTCGTAGTGTTGTTGATGCCCTGTCTCAACCAAGTTGGAAAAAGGCAATGGAGGAGGAAATGCAGGCCCTTGAGAAGAATAATACTTGGGATATGGTTGTTCTTCCTAGAGGAAAGAAACCAGTGGGATGTAAATGGATATTTACTGTGAAGCATCGCCCAGATGGATCAGTGGATAGGTATAAAGCCAGACTTGTCGCCAAGGGTTACACTCAAACTTATGGCATTGACTACTGCGAAACATTTGCTCCGGTAGCAAAAATGAACTCTATTAGAGTGTTGTTATTTCTTGCAGCCAATCAAGATTGGCCATTGCTACAACTTGATGTGAAAAATGCTTTTCTGCATGGTGACTTGCAAGAAGAAGTGTATATGATACCTCTTCCTGGTTTTAAATGTCCAGGTATTGAAGGGAAAGTGTGTAGACTAAAAAAGGCGTTAAATGGCTTGAGACAGTCTCCTAGAGCATGGTTTGAAAAGTTTCACTGTGCCATGATGGGGTATGGTTACAAGCAGAGTCAAGCTGACCACACATTATTCATTAAACATTCCAATGAGAAAATTACTGCTCTCATAGTCTATGTTGACGACATTGTAGTGATTGGTAATAACTATGATGAAATGAAAAAATTAAAACACCAGTTAACAAAGGAGTTTGAGATTAAGGACTTGGGTCAATTGAAATACTTTCTTGGGATTGAAGTTGCTAGATCAAAGAAGGGTATTTTCATCTCGCAGCGGAAGTATGTTATGGATCTCCTTCATGAGACAGGTATGATGGGTTGCAAGCCTTGTGATACTCCCATTGAGTCAAACCATAGGCTTCGTGAGTCTAATGGTGAACCCTGCACTGCTGTTGAGAGATATCAGAGACTTGTGGGCTGGCTTATTTATCTTACCTTAACCCGCCCAGATATTGCTTATGCAGTTAGTGTGGTAAGCCAGTTTATGCATGCACCAACTGCAACTCATTTAGATGCTGCTTATAGAATCTTAAGGTACTTAAAATCCACTCCTGGACAAGGTTTATTATATGCTTGTCATGGTAGTTTGCGTGTTGAAGCCTACGTAGATGCAGATTGGGCAGGATCAGTGTCAGATCGTCGTTCCACCTCTGGATATTGCGCATTTGTTGGGGGTAATCTTGTTTCTTGGAGAAGTAAGAAACAGACAGTGGTTGCAAGATCCAGTGCAGAAGCTGAGTTTAGGTCTATGACTCATGGGGTGTGCGAGCTTCTATGGCTTCAAATCCTCTTAACCGAATTGAACTTTTCTATTCATGGGCCGATGAGTTTGTATTGTGACAATAAGGCAACCATTAGTATTGCTCATGACCCAATTCAACACGATAGAACTAAACACATTGAGGTAGATAGGCACTTCATTAAAGAAAAGTTGCAGTCTGGACACATTTGTACTTCATTCGTGCAAACTGAAGATCAGTTGGCTGACATCCTTACTAAGGGGCTGAGTAGTTTACATTTTCATAGTATTGTTAACAAGTTGGGCATAAAAAATATATATGCACCAACTTGAGGGGGAGTGTAGAAATTCTTATAAGGGTTTCTTGGTTATTTCTAATCTTCCAAGGGTTCTTTTGTTATTAGTAACACTCTTATGATGTTAATATATATATGAGTGAGAGAGAATAAAACAACTCTCTCTTCATCTCTTTTCTTCTCCACAAAAACCCTAATCCTAAAACTCTCAAATCCACTCCATCGTCTTTGTCAAGTTCATCTTCTATTTTTTCTGATTTAAGCCCAAAGTTCATGATTTAATTGTGATGTTCACGACTTAATTGTGAAGTTCGCATAGGTCAAGACTTAATGAAAAAGTCGTGATTAAAACTTGTTTAAATCGGTGAAGGAAAATGTCATGATTTAATCACGACTTTTTCAATAAGTTGCAGATTTTGGTGACAATGTTTACGACTGTATAACAAGTTTAGCAACTGTCCAGATTTTGTTTTAAATATAAGATGTCTTCTCGCATTTGAAAATTACTTGTAATCAATTTCTGATGTTGGAGTAACTGTGATGCAGTGTTGTATACAAAATATGGTGGGACTGAAAATTAAAAAATCAGGGCTTTGTTTGCCTCACAATTAGGCTTACATTGCAAAAAAAATTTGGAGCATTTTTTAGCTCATGGTTGATGCCACTTTCAGCACATAAATTTGGATATTTTGGCTATTCATACAACACAATGAGGGGAATTTCTTTGCTGATCATAAAAGAAGTTATTAATGGGGTCCATAACATTCCTATTTAAGGTTATCTTTGGGCTGGGAGAAAAAAAAAAAAAAAAAAAAAAAAAAAGATTTCAATGCTGGTGGACGACACACTTGTATGTTTCAATAGAACCTAAACAGAAAGATATTAAGGGTTTTGTCGAACATAGCTTTGTGGCAACCATGTTTAGCCAACTACATTTTAGGAATTAGAAGTTTATTTATTATGAGTTTTTCTTATTAAGACAGAAGTGTGTCAAGAAGTTTAGAATTTTTATTGTTAATAGGTGCTATTTAATAAGTCCAGAAAGAATTTCTCTTTTCATAAAGATATTCGGTTATTACGATCCTTAGAATCTATGAATTTAATGTTTTGTTTAGCTTTTTACAAAATTTTTTTTTTTGAATTAGAAAGTCCAAGGAAAGTTAGGGAATAGACCAAACCCTATAAATATGATCTACTTGCTGCACTTTTGTATGAGATTTAATGAAAGATTAAATTCTTGGCTTTTGCTAGGTCATTCTAGAGGTGAAATCTCCTTTCTTTGGTGTGAAACTCCTCTTGGACGCTGACTCCATCCGTTATTTCTTTACTCCCCTATAGACACCAAAATTTTGATGTTGTAGAAAGGTCACTACATACTCCAACATTGTGAAATTGCAAAAAGGTCCCTCCTTTTCTGATAGATCAAGTAAGTTTCCTAGGAGCCTTATGACCAAATAGATTCTGTTGGCTAGGAATGGGCCTTTCACAGCCTGGATCTAGGTTTCCATGGATAAAACCTGTGGTTCAAACATGTCCAAGACCCCAGGCATTGGGTCAACACACCCATCCAAGCAGGGGTGGCCCATGATCTGGTCAGCAAACCCATCAAAGTGGGTTGGCCCAAGAATTAAATAGCTTTGTCATGCACCCCATACCCAAAAGAATTGGGTGGGGTCCACCAAGAGTCCCTAAAACCACCAAAGTCAAATTGAGACCAATCAACCTCAAGCTAAGAGAATAATTAAAAAGTTACTTTTTTTTTCATAGGTAAAAAAATTTAGCATTGGGTTTTTAAATACCAAAGCCACAATACTTAGCTTTGGGTGTCCTATTGAAAAGCCCTAAGGAAGCAAGGAGGGTCAAGGTAATTTCGGCCAAATATTCTTTGATAGATGGATAGTTGGATAGGATGACTTATGGAAGGCCTTATTTGAGGTGCGTGACACCCAATGAAGCACAAAAAATATTGGTGAAAATAAACAAAGGGCAGCGTAGAGGAACCACTCGGGAGGGAGATCTCTGGCTCATAAAGCTTTGTGACGTAGCGGAAGCGTGTGAATCAATAGATTCGATAGATCATGTTTAATGGAACACTCAAAATCAATTTGAATCAATAGATTCATTTGATAAACAAGCAATAGCTTGAATGAAAATAAAAAAATAATTAAAAGAGAAAAGATAATTGAATTGATTCTTAATTTTCGGATTTGGAGCTCCTTATATAGATAACTCTATCATAACAACTTGTAATCCTACTAAAATACTAAAAATTAATATTCCTAACTTATGTATAACATAATATTAACTTTCTAATCCTACTAGAACTCAAATTAGAGACTTCTAAGCACTTCTAATTGTAGTCTAAATAATAAAAACGAATTTAAAACAAATTAGAAACTAACAAGGAATTGTACTCCTAACATAACTATAAAATAGAAATCCTACTAGAAGTAGAAATAGAAATCCTACTAGAACATAAATAGAAATAGAAATAGAAATTTAACAGAATTAGAAAACTACTTAGAATTGTAGATGTCCTACATCACTTTGACTAAGGGGAACTTCTGGCCCTACATGCAAGTTGAAAATAAGAATGTGATAGATGTTAAAGACATGCAAGGATCTCCCACCAGCCGGCAGAAGAGCTCAGTTTTGTGCTAAGCCCTCGGCCGTTCTCTCAATGGGGAATGGATATCGTGGGGCCACTTTCGAGAACCCGTCTACAGATTACTTCTCCAAGTGGATCGAGGCTGTTCTTTTAGCTAAAATCTGGGAGGAAGAGGTGAAGGGATTCATTTGGATTAACGTTGTATATTGATTTGGGGTCCCCCACACCCAAATGGTAGACAACAGGCAATAGTTTGCTAGCAGCATGGTGAAGAGGTTTTGCGTAGGTCTAAGAATCATTCTGATCTTCTCATCTCCTAAACTCCTAAATATCCCCAACGGAATGGTCAAACGAAAGTTTTCAACAAAGTGTTGTTGGAAATTATTAAGAAACGATTGGAAATAGCCAAAGGTAAGTGGGCGTACAAGATCACACCAATGAGGAGCATGGGGGAGTCACCTTTTTCCCTAGATTATGGAATGGAAGTGGTGCTCCCATTGGAAGGGAACTTTCCGACTTAGAGAACTCGAGTGGTGGTACCAGGAACAAACGAAGGATAGATTATGCAAAGTTTGGACTTATTTGAGGAAGAGAGGAAGCATTGGTTAGACTCACCTCATACTACAAGAAATTACAAAAGTTCTATAACAAGAAGATTAACTTGAGGTGTTTTAAGGAAGGAGACTTAGTACTCAGACGAGTCTTCCAGTACACTCGAGAGCTGCAAGCTCGGGGTAAATTGGACGGAACGTATGTCGTGGAGAGAGTGGGACAATCAGGGACATAGTACATTTGTACTATTGCAGCGGAAGTTATACCATGACCATGGAATGCACTTGACCTCAAGCCTTACAACTAGTAGAATAAGTTACCCATGTTTTTGTTTAGATGTTGATTTTATTCTCAAGATAAGACATTCATAATAATATATGTAGAGGAATATTTTACTGAGTGTTGGTAGTTTTGATAGCTTTGGCAATTTGAGTAGATCTTACTTTCCTTTTGTCTCTCTACTTTTTTATGACAACTATTCAATAAATCAAAGTCTATTTTAATTCTGTCAATATTTGAGAATGTTTGAATGTTTGGCGAAACACTTAGCCTCTTAAAGTTGTTGGAGAAGGGGGTGGGGGGAATCCAATGTGCGATGTACTATCTCGAATGCTCACCTTCCCAGATGTACTTGAGAAAAGGGGGGGGGGGGGGGGGGGGGGGTGCGGCAATGGGCGATGTACTATCCCAAACTATAAAACCTCAGTTGTTGGTTCGAATTCGAGTTCGTAGTTCACCATTCTAGAATGAACTTGGTTTGTAGGGGCAAGTAGAAATAATTTGTTTCTTAGTTCGCTAGCTTGGTTCGCTTGTATATATATATATATATATCAAGTATACAAGTACAATTATAATGTTAAAAATTCTAAGTTCAATAAAAAGAAATTAATATAATAATCCAAATTCTAGATATAAAATATGAAAAGAAAATATCATAAATTGGTTTGGTTCACCGAACTAGTTAAAAAATTGTTTGGTTTACCGAACCAATTAAATTTTTTTTTGCAAACTAGCATGCTTTGATTTGTCAACCCAATCAAACTTCAGTGGGTTCGTGGTTTGCTTTATTTTATGAATGTAATACGAATTGTACCACGAACTACTTCGATTTGTGGTTTGGACTAGTACCAAAAAATTGGGTAACATAGGCCCCAAATACTCACCTTCCCAGAGGTATTTGGTGAAAGGGAAGGGAGCTCCCATGGGCAACGTACTTTCCCTAACACTAATCTTCCTAGACGCATTTGGGAAAAAGGAAAATCCCCTTCCAAATTAAGAGGATCTTTCAAAGCTAGCATGCTAATTAGTGTGTAGCCTTATAGGACAGCTAAAGTAAGGTATCCAAGTAAATTAGTCCAAGGAGTGGCCATAATATCAAGAGGTGAAATTTTGAAAAAGGAAAGCTGGCTGCATTCCTTTCTAGGAATGCTTCCCCTAAGGACTACTATGGGTCAATGGGGGTAATTTAGAATCCAAACAAGAAGCAACATAATATTAAGCAACATAATGCCATGCAAAGAAAGTGAGGAAACTACGTAAGCTAGTAAAGATTAAAAGCCCTCTCAAAAGGAGGGGAGCAATAAATGATTGCCTTCATGGTGGAAATATTTCTATATGCTTCTCAGAAGAAAGACTTAATATTATAAACATTGAAAAAATTTCAGAAGTAAAGAGAAAGAAGCCTAGGATTGAGAGTGCTCAACTTTGTCTAGGGCAATGACTGCTGTTGGCAGGGGCGGTTCTCTGGACTTAGGAAGGGTTGAAGCAACTGCACCTCTTCTCATGCTTCTTCACCTGGACACATGCCGGGATGAGTGAATCTTGGAATTTAAGATTAAACTAGATTGGAAAGGTCTCCCAATTAGTATGTTCAGAAGAATGAAAAGGACTTGTGGAGTAGAACAAGTTAGGCCCATGACGCCATTGAGGTCCATAAGCCTACAAGCTTTCACCCAAGTCTCTTTTTTGGCTTCTCTTCTTGCTTCGCCCACTTCCTATCCATTTGGGCTAGAAGTTGAATAAAGGTTCGCAAGTGTACTTTGCCTTAAGTTCTATTAGCCCATTTTTCAGCCTTTGACTTCTACTTGAGTAGAAATAACTTCTTCCTGAGATGCAGTTAGCCCTTTGATGTAGATCCTAGTTAGAGTTCTACTAGGATTTCTATTTCATAGTTATGTTAAGAGTATAATTCCTTATTAGTTTTTAATTTATTTTAAATTCGTTTTTATTATTTAGGTTATAATTAGAAGTGTTTAGAAGTGTCCAATTTGAGTTCTATTAGGATTAGAAAGTTAGTATTATGTTATAGATATGTTAGGAATGTTAATTTTTAATATTTTAGTAGGATTCTAAATTGTTATGATTAAATTATCTATGTAAGGTGCTCCAAATTCGAAAATCAATAATCAATTCGATTATCTTTTCTCTTTTATAATTACTTTTTTGCTTTATGCTATATTTTCTTTCAAGCTATTACTTGTTTATCAATTGAATCTATTGATTCAAATTGATTTAGAGTGTTCCATTGAACACAACCTATAGAATCAATTGATTCATACTCTTCCGCTACATCAAGTGGTATCAAAGCTCTTGCTACGATCCACAAAAGATGTTTGGTGAAGTTGATTTTATCACAGAATCTTATCTAGAAGATCAATTGAAAGCTAAATTGGAGAAGTTTGAAGAAAGAATCACCAACAAAATTATGGCTATGTTGGAGTCCCGTGTTCAAGGCATTGTTCTCAACACCATTGAGAAGGAGAAAGGTAAAAAAACTTTTGGAGATGACCCAAAGGATTCCCACCATTCCTCCCACAATTCTCTTCATAATTCAGCCCCTAGAAACTCTTCTAGAGAGGCCGAATTCTCTCAAAATCAAATCTTACCTATAATTTTGGTTTTGCCCAAATCGCACTACTCCCCACACCTTATACCACCTTCCCTCAACCTTCTAACCATACTACATCACTCCTATACCTTCAAAATAAAATCTCTCACCCTCCAACAACCACATATCTACTCCCACAAAACATTTTTCCTAACCTTAATCCTCCAAATATCCTTCAAAACCCATCAAATAACTTCAATGACCCTTCAACGACCATAACAGCCCGATATATGGATTATATAGACGAATTGGATCCTTATACTTCCCCTCCCCCAACTAAACATCCCTATTTTGACCATGATAGATTTCTCTCTAACCCTCCCCATACTCACCCACCTCCATATTGCGAAGCCAATGCAAGACGGGGCCATTATCCCCCATCCACAAATCAACATTTCCATGATTTTGAGGAGGTTGAATGCGTGTTCATGCATAACGCACCTCCACATCCTTGCAACAATGGGCAACAAAAGCGGTCTTTTGACTATAGGCTTAAGGCGGATATTCCTACCTTTAATGGGCTTTTGCATATTGAGGATTTTCTTGATTGGAACTCCATTGTTGAACGATTCTTCGAGTACATGAAAATTTCGGAGGATAAGAAAGTCAAACTTGTAGCTTTTAAGCTAACCGGGGCAGTCTCCTCTTGGTGGGACCATCTCCAATGAGATCGACTATATCAAGGCTTTTGGCAAGTGCAATCATGGCCAGTCATGAAGCAATTGCTTAAGCAACAACACTTACCATCGGATTACATCCAAACCTTGTTCATTAACCTACAAAATTGTAAGCAAGGGACTCAAAGTATACAAGAATATGTTGATGACTTCGCTCGCATTCTCTCAAGGAATGAACTTCAAGAGAATGAAGACCAAACTATTGACCACGCATCAATACACAAGCTTGCACGCAACCATAAACAATGCCCTAAAGGTAGAATCCTTTATGCTTGATTCTCGTCCTTCTTATACCAACAATCGGAGGTTTAACTATCCACAATCTGCTCTCTCATCTCATTAACCTTATCTTATGGCTGAAATTGAGAGTGAATATCTGTCAATTTATGTCTGATTTTTCAAATGGTGTTACTTTCTAAGCTGAAATCGAGTAAAGTTTTTGTCTAGATTGAATAACTTTTCAATGTCTACAATTTTGTTAAAGAACTCAAAATCAGATTCTTATTCTTACTAGTCAAAAATCCCTGTTGAAAGTTTAGCCACCACAACTTATATACTATTTCCAATAGCTTTTCTTTTCCAAGCTACCTCTTCTAGTATCCCTTTCCTTCTCTTTTCTTGCTCACTAATTTTTCATGGTATTGATTTAATCTTAGGTAAGATTAAGAACAACTTAATTTGTAAAGGATTTAGGCTAAAGTTGAAACTGAGTTTTAGATATAAAAGAAAATACAAGGAGTTGTCTTGACTTACCTACTTTGAGAATCGATTAGGAATTTTTGAAGAGTTTCAAAGAGCTGATTTGCAGAGCTTTTGGTCTAGCTATTGTTGAGATTGAAGTGGGAAGAAAATTGAAGGTACTAAGTAAGGTTTTGATGGAGAATGAGCTTTACCACATAGTTTTGTTTTGCTTTTCAAAAAATATCTTTATTTATTATTACTTTATTTCCTATAAAGTTAAGGTGATGACACCTAGCTGATGAGTATTGATTAAGAGTTTATTACTTAATACTAAATTTGATTCTTTTAACTTTAATCCACGACTTACTTTGACTTGGTCAAACTTACCGTGATTTTCTTCGATTAAAGTCATCAGAAATCTGATTTTTGCGATCTCATAGTCTTAATTACATAGTTATTTGAGATCTTGCCCTATCCGTGACATCTGGTCTTCTAAAATCTTGCTCTATCAAGAGTATTTTCCAAGATTGATGTCTGAGGTGGGTTTCATCAAATTAGAATCCGACTGGGTGATGAATGGGAAATTGCTTTCAAGACACACAATGGGCTCTTTGAATGGCTTATCATGCCATTTGGACTCTCCAATGCTCCTATCACTTTCATGTGAGTGATGACTCAAGTGTTGCAACCTTTTTTGGGAGTGTGTATGGTGGGCTACTTTGATGATATATTGGTTTATAGCTGTGGATTGAAGGAGCCTCCATTCCATCTTCAACAAGTGTTTGATTTGTTGAGGAAAGAGAAGTTTTATGGTAATTTGAATAAATGTAGCTTTGCTGTGTGTAGAGTGGTTTTCTTGGAGTATGTGGTGTCCTCCAATGCTATACTCATAGATGAAGACAAGGCCAAAGTGATTGTGGATTGTCCTATACCTTATAGCATTCAAGAAGTAAGAAATTTTCCTAGCCTTATTATTTTTTTATAGAAGTTTTATTAGAAATTTCAGCACCTTAGCAGCCCTCTCACGAATTGCCTTAAAGAAGTTATTTGAGTGGACACAAGATGCCCAAGATAGTTTTGTGTTCTTGAAGAAGGTACTTATTGAGGCTCCTGTTCTAGCTTTACCTGCCATATTTATAAGACTTTTGAACTAGATTGTGATGTGTCGGGAGTTGGAATTGGTGGTGTTCTTAGCCAAAGACAGCCCATTGCCTTCCTTAGTGAAAGTTGAATGGTGTCAAATTCAAGTATTCAACTTATAATTTGGAGTTTTATGCCATAGTACAAGTTATCAAGCATTGGGGGTACTATTTGGCTTTCAAGGAGTTCATTTTTTGTACCGACCATGAAGCTCTTAGTGCATCGATAGCCAATCTTATCTAAACAAACAACATTCCAAGTGGGTGAATTTCTTACAACAATTCAATTTCTTTTTGAAGCACAAGTCGGGTATTCTTAATAAGGTAGCTGATGTAGGACATCTATAATCCTAGTCGGAGTCTTAGTAGATTTTTAATTCTAGTATGATTTATTTCTAGTTTCTAGTTTCTAGTTTTTGGTTTTAGTAGGATTTATATTTTCTAGTTCTAGTAGGATTTATATTTCGTAGTTATTTTAGAAGTACAATTCCTTATTAGTTTCTAACTTGTTTTAAATATCGTTGTAATTATTTAAATTGTAATTAGAAGTGCTTAGAAGTATTCAAATTAACTTACAATAGTATTAGAAAGTTACTATCATGTTATAGATAGGTTAGGAATGTTAATTTATAGTATTTTAGAAGGATTCTAAGTTGTTATGATGGAGTTATCAATCAATATAATTCTTTGCTTAGAACAAATCTATCTTTTAGTTTTCTAGAGTTTGGAATTCATTGATTCACCCTTTTGAACCTATTGGTTCAACTTGAGTCCATTGACTCTGAGTCCTACGCTTCCGCTACAGTAATAGTTGATTGGTTAAGTTGAGGAACTACTTATTGATAGAGATGAGGAATGTAGTGGCTGGTTTTGATAGCTTCAGGGATCATTATTAAGAGGATCCTTATTTCGCTCCTATTCTACATATAATTCAGCAAGATAAGCATGCTGATTTTCTACTCAAAGATAATTTTCTTTTCAAGGGTTCGAGGTTGTGTGTGCCAAAGTGTTCCCTACGAGAGAAGCTTCGTGTTGAGTTACAGAATTTGGGTCATTTGATACAGATAAGACTCTTGCATTGCTTCAAAATGATTACTTTTAGCTGGGAATTACAAAGGATGTTACAAGGTATGTTCAAAAGTGCCGTGTGTGCTGAAAGGGCAAGGGAGTAGCTACCAATGTGGGCTGTACTTACCACTTCTGGTACCTAAAAAACCTTGGTTATGCATTAGTATGGAGTTTGTATTGGGTCTCCCACCCACTCAAAGAAATAATGACTCTTATCATGATGATTGTTGATCGGTTCTCCAAAATTGCACAGTTTGTTCTGTACCAAAAAACTATGGATGTTTCACATATTGCTAAACTTTTCTTCAAAGAGGTTTACAAGTTGCGTGGTGTGCCTATTTCTATAGTCTCTGATAGAGATGCCAAGTTCCCTAGTTATTTTTGGCATATTTTATGAAAGTTCATGGGAACTGAATTGAATTGCAGTACTTCTTTTCACCCTCAAACTGATGGGCAAATGAAAGTTATCAATCAATTCCTAGGCAATTTACTTCATTTCCTGGTTCGGGAGCATATCAAGGACTAAGATAATGTTCTTCCTTTGGTTGAATTTGCTTACAACTCTTCAAAGAACTGGACTATTAATACTTCTCCTTTGGAAATGGTGTATGGTTCAAAGCCCTCTAGTGTTGTTGATTTGGTTCCTTTATCTACAAACAAGAGGACCAATGCCATGATTGAAGATATGACAGCATTTATGAAGGATCTTCATGTACAAATCAAATTCCAAATTGAGAGTTCGAACAACAAATATAAGGAAGCTGCTGTTCTTCACAACAGGAGAGTTGTGTACAATGCAAGTGACTTGGTTTGGGTGGTTTTAAGCAAAGATAGGCAGTCGGGTGGCTTATACACAAAACTTAGAGCTTGCAAAGTGGGAACTAGCAAGATATTGGAGTACATCAATTATAATGCTATAATGGGTGGAGCTTCCTCCACATTTAAAAACATCTGATGTGTTAATGTAGAACATTTGCTGCCCTATTGTGTCGACTGACTTGTGGTCGATTTCTTTAGGATGGAAAAATGATGCAGTCCAAGTTAATTAGTATTGTTAGTTTTTCTTTAGTTTTCTTTTGTTGCTTCAAGTGTTCATGGAAGGGTAGTGTAGTCATTTCACTTGGGCTGTTATGTTTTAGTTTTACTTATAAAAAGGCCATCGAACGTAGTTGTAAATCACTTTTTCTTGAATGAAATAGATTCAAGGGAGAGTTTTCTCTTCTAACTTAACTTTTCAACTTCTCTTGAATGATGAGGATTTAAAGGCATGGAAAGTTGTGAGAATTAAATGCGCAAAACAGAAAATGTGGTAGTGGGTAAGTGAAAAGACGTTCCTCTAAAGAAGTTCAGGCAACAAAGAAAGGAAGGTTCTCGAGATCCCTAGCATTGCAAGGAATATCCATACAAGATCATAAATTATCCTAGAGATACATAAGTCGCATAGTGCAGAAGGAGTTGAAAAAATCCCAAAAGGCATGTTCGGGATACTTGCATGACAGTAGAGGGAAGCAAGACTTGGAGGATAAGCTAGGAAAGGTAGCCAACAAGAAGACCCCATGTTGGCATTGTGGCTCCCGAGCGACAGACCAAGGGAGGGGGAAGCCACTTCCCTTCCTGAGTATGCTTGGGAATCGCGGTAAACTTGCTAATTGAGCTTAAATCCTTAGAATCCCGAAGAAGATCCAGGGATTGGGTGTAATCTTATCAAAATAGAAGGAAGATGAATTGGAAACAAAGACTAAAGAAGGAAGGATTACAAAGCAGAAAAAGTGACTGTAAATGTTTAAATACAAGGTAAATTTGTTTATGAAGAATGAATTGATTTCAAATGAATAATAAGTGTGAATCTGACTTGGGTATCAGAGTCTCTTTCTTAGGTACCACACTGGTGCTTGTGGGTGTTCTTCTTGTAGTTTTGATCTGGTGGTGCTGTGAATTTCGAGGTGGTGGTGGAGAAATCCCACACTATCCTTGTTTCTCAAACCAGTGTCCATATCGGTACTAATATCTGAGCATCTTAGGTTACAAGATTAATCATCATAACTTGAAGGGTGAAAAACAAGGCACTGCAGTTCCAACAAAGGGAAGGAAAAAAATGTAATGTTTTTTGTGTTAGGAGTTAATTATGACATGCATAATAGCATTTTGATGTTTTACTTGAACAATAGCAAAATATAGTTTAAAGTTTTCACTCATTACTATTTTATTTTTTTTCCTTTGAGAAAAAGTTGCCTTACTAAAATTTAACACAATTAGCAATGTTAGGTTATGTTACAATTAAGATCTGTTTTCTTCCATGTACAAAAGAAGTCTGAAACCTCAGCAACTATTGGGTTTTGATAGCAGAAAAGAATTATTGTTTGCAATTGTGTACAACTCTTCAATCTGACCTGTTCTAACCTTGAAAACTTGGAAATGTTGACCGCAACTTGAAAAAAAAAACTTTATTGTTGTTTCTCATAGAGAACTTAGAATCTTTTCAAGCTGACTAATAAATCAAGTTGTTTTGATTGTTTGATCTTAGTTTTTATTTAAATAGAGGCCCATACCTCAATTGGTTGCTTTTGCATTGCAGCCATGATAATGTGGGTCAAATCATAACCCTACTACCCACAATCCAAACAAGAATGAAAAAAAACCTTGGCTATAGCATATCTGGTTGAGTTATTGATTCTTTTGGTTTTAGTTGTTAATCAACATACCAACTTTGATTTCACGTGTAGTTGTTTTTGTGTTATGTTGCATTCTCTTTTGTTGGTTTTGTGCTCTTTAGACAAAAAAAAACTCGTGTATTGTAGAAGATCAGATTAGGGTCTAGTGAAGAAAAGAATGGAAAAAATGGAGGAGTCGAACTTTACTTTCTCACTATGAACCGTGGTATATATATATATATATATATATATAAAATAAAGAAACAAATGAAATTACACTTATGCCTTAATGGCACTTATATATCTAAAATTCTCCCTCAAGCTAGAGAATATGTATCATATAATCCTAGTTTGTTATGTAGAAAAGTATATATATATATAAAATAAAGAAACAAATGAAATTACACTTATGCCTTAATGGCACTTATATATCTAAAATTCTCCCTCAAGCTAGAGAATATGTATCATATAATCCTAGCTTGTTATGTAGAAAAGTAACCCTATCACTACCTAACGATTTAGTAAACAAATTAGCAAGTTGATTTCCAAACTTGACATATGTTGTGGCAATTTTACCATTCAGAAGATTCTCACGAACAAAATGATAGTCCACATTGATTTGCTTCGTTTACTCATGAAACACTAGATTGGAAGCTATATGCATGGTTCCCTGGTTATCTCATAAAAGACTCATAGGTGTTTCTACTATGAAACCAATCTCCTTGAGAAAATGTCTCAACCAAATAAATTCACAAGAAATATGAGACATGACTCTATATTTAGCTTTTGCACTTAATCTAGCCCCCCACTATTTGCTTCTTGCTTTTCCATGATTCAAGATTACATCTTATGAAGGTACAATAACCTGTGGTAGACCTTGTGCCTAAAGGAAAACCAGCCTAATCTACATCTGTATATCCCTCAATCTGAGTATGACCATTAGGCTTGTACAACAAACCACGTTTTGGTACCTCATAATACGTTGAATAGCTACCCAGTGTGGCATCCTAGGTGTTTCCATAAACTGACTCACAATGCTAACCTGTGAGATGTTTGGTCTTGTGATGGTGAGGTAATTCAACTTTCCAACTAACCTCTTGTATTTGCTGGGATCACCGAAAGTTTCAACTTCTGGTCCATGGAGGTACTTATTGGTTTGGACCCAATTAATCCTGTCTCTTTTAACAAACCTAGCACATACTTCCTCTGAGAAAGACTAATACCACGACTTGAATGAGCCACCTCAATACCAAGAAAATACCTAAATTTTCCCGAGTCCTTGGTATGAAATTGTTGTTGAAGATAAAACTTCAACTTCTGTATCCCATCAACATCACTACCAGTCAAAACAATGTAATCAACATAGATTATCAGCAACATATACCCCTCAGTTTTCTGATGGAAAATTGAATGATCTATCTGACACCACATCATTCCAAATGCAAGAACCACATTACTAAACTTACCAAATAATGCTAGTGGAGATTGCTTCAAACCATAGAGTGCTTTCCGAAGCTCACATACTTTCCCAGTCTCCCCCCTGAGCAAATAACCCAGGTGGTTGCTCCATAACACTTTCTCATGCAAATCACGTAGGAATGCATTTTTAACATCTAACTGATATGAGAGCCAATCAGACGTAGTAACTAATGCAATCATCAC